>NW_026906967.1:325000-650000 GCF_033978795.1 Nerophis ophidion | reverse complement strand
GCTGTCGGAGCGATGATCTTTCACCCGTGACATCACAATGGGAAGCAATCCGCCATTTCCTCAAACACATTAAACACACAAGTCTAGTCAGCTCTGTTATTTTCCGTTTTTTCGACTGTTTTCCGTACCTTGGAGACATCATGCCTCGTCGGTGGGTTGTCGGAGGGTGTAACAACACGATCAGGGATGGATTCAAGTTGGAATGTGCATCGATAAGAACGGAATGCTAATCGATGCTAACATGCTATTTAGGCTAGCTGTAGGTACATATCGCATCGCTGTGCCTCATTTGCACCTATATTTGCATCCAGCCTTTCTCTCCACCCAAATTTAAGGCCAAACAAACACATACCAATCGACAGATTCAAGTTGCACCATTGTCAAAAGATGCGAAAGTCCCTCGTTTGTTCTGCACATTTTACCGGCGATGCTATGACAGACATGGCACAGAGATGTGTGGATATCCTGCAACACTCAAAGCAGATGCATTTCCAACGATAAAGTCAACGAAATCACAACGGTGAGTTTTGTTGATGTTATTGACTTATGTGCTAATCAGACATATTTGGTCGCGGCATGACTGCCAGCTAATCGATGCTAACATGCTATTTAGGCTAGCTGTATCTACATTTGTGGCTATATTTGCATCCAGCCTTTCCCTCCACCCACATTTAATGCCAAACAAACACTTACCAATCGACGGATTTAAGTTGCTCCAGTGGTCAAAAGATGCAATCTTTGGTTAGAAGGCGATCGCCGAATAGCTTCAATAGCTATTCACTCAAAAGCTTCAGTTTCTTCTTCAATTTTGTTTTCGCTATCTGCCTCCACACTCCAACCATCCGTTTCAATACATGCGTAATCTGTTGAATCGCTTAAGCCGCTGAAATCCGAATCTGAATCCGAGCTAATGTCGCTATATCTTGCTGGTCTATCCGCCATGTTTGATTGTATTGGCATCACTATGTGACGTCACAGGAAAATGGACGGTGGATTTACAGATAGCGAAAATCAGGCACTCTAAAGCCTTTTTTTGGGATATTCCATGATTGGTAAAATTTTGAAAAAAAATTTGAAAAATAAAATAAGCCACTGGGAACTGATTTTTATTGGTTTTAACTCTTCTGAAATTGTGATAATGTCCCCCTTTAATATGAATGTATATTTGATGTTGTATGTAGTGCTTCTCATCTTCTACTGTTATATGTTATCCTGGAGTTTTTAAGTTGTGTGCATGTACTGAATATCATGTATGTAGCTACTAATTTATTTGATTTTCTCATTGTTAAAGAGAGGACATCTTTATTTTCACTTGGGGTTTTTTTTCACACATTTTCTTCCTATGTATTTTTATTGATGTTATTATCCAATTAAAAGTATGAATGAATAAAATATTTAACAAAATGTGGACTCTAGTAGATGAGCAGCATTGTTACATCATGGATGTTAACTACAGCAAAACATCAACAAAGAAGAAAAAGGCTGAAGTTAGCAACACATCACTGAACTTTAGAGTCACCGTGACTGGAGTTGCTTGTTTTTATTGCTGCATTTGTACTTATTTCACCTCACATCTTCACTTTCAACTCTAAAGTCTTCTTCAAATATATTGTTCTGGGCTTCTAAGATTGATGTTTACTATGTGTGTGTAGTCTGTGGAAAGGGTTGTTGTCCCTTGTGGATCCATTTGTTCACTTGAACAGATACATCATCATCATCATCATCATTATCAAAATACAGATTTAAGTACTGTATTAGAGTGCCTCTTGTAGTACTCCAACCCGCCACACTGAGAAGTGGGGGCGATCCTGAGCTAGCAGATGAATGTTGCTATCCTGTTTTATCAGCGAGGAAGACAGCATTTGTGTTTACTTTTTTGTCAGATCCAAGTTGTATTGCTCCGCTGAATAAATGAATCACTATGGCTGCCAATATGGAGGATTATATATATATATATGTATATATATATATATATTTATATTTATATTTATATTTAAAGGCCTACTGAAATGAGATTTTCTTATCCAAACGATGTGTCATACTTGATCATTTCGCGATATTGCCATATTTTTGCTGAAAGGATTTAGTAGAGAACATCCACGATAAAGTTCGCAACTTTTGCTTGCTAACAGAAAAGCCTTGCCACTACCGGAAGTCGCAGACGATGACGTCACATGTTGATGGCTCCTCACATCCTCACATTGATTTTAATGGGAGCTTCCAACAAAAACAACTATTCGGACCGAGAAAACGACAATTTCCCCATTAGTTTGAGCGAGGATGAAAGATTTGTGTTTGAGTATATTGATAGCGACGGACAAGAAAAAAAAAACAATTAAAAAAAATAAAACGCGATTGCATTGGGACGGATTCAGATGTTTTTAGACACATTTACTTGGATAATTCTGGAAAATCCCTCATCTTTCTATTGTGTTGCTAGTGTTTTAGTGAGTTTAACAGTACCTGATAGTCGGATGTGTGTGTTCACGGGTGTGTTGACGCCAGTGTCTCAGGGAAGTCGACGGCTGCTTTATGGGCGGCACAAGCTGACCTAAGAAGAGACTTTTTACCACAATTTTCTCACCGAAACCTGCTGGTTGACATTCGTTTGGGATCCATGTTCGCTGTGATCCATAGTAAAGTTTCACCTCTGTGAATTTTAAACAAGGAATCACCGTGTGTTTGTGTGGCTAAAGGCTAAAGCCTCCCAACTCCATCTTTCTACTTTGACTTCTGCAATACTAATTGAACAAATTGCAAAAGATTCAGCAACACAGATCTCCAAAATACTGTGTAATTATGCGATTAAAGCAGACGACTTTTAGCTGTGTGTGTGTGTGTGTGTGTGTGTGTGTGTGTGTGTGTGTGTGTGTGTGTGTGTGTGTGTGTGTGTGTGTGCAGCGCTCATATTTCCTAACAGTCTGTGACGTCAAGCGTACACGTCATCATTACGCGACGTTTTCAAGAAAAAACACCCGGGAAATTTAAATTGCAATTTAGTAAACTAAAAAGGCTGTATTAGCATGTGTTGCAATGTTAATATTTCATCATTGATATATAAACTACCAGACTGCGTGGTGGCTAGTAGTGGCTTTCAGTAGGCCTTTAGGTCGGGGTCTGATCATGACTAGTCATAAATATCGACACCAACATCGCCCCCTTGTGGTGGGAAATTATAACAGTCATAACTTCCTTCCACATGCTCCAATCTTTTTGTTTTGTTTTATGGTGGGTGAAGATCATCGTCATTCTACATCCTGTACGCAAATTCAAAATGACATTTTTCATACTCAGCACATTTTCTAACATAATCTTGTTAATATGCTCAATAAGGTTCTATTCAAATGTAATACAAGTAATACGTAAGACTTTATTTGCACACTTAAGGAGATAAGTTTCCAGGTAAAAAAGATTGTTTATCAATTTATTTTCCATGAATTAATTTAGATCCAGAACACACATTGTTAAATTTCTTATTATATTATAATCATTACTATAATTGAATGTAAGTTTGTGTAAAATATTTTCACACAACAAAGTGTGAATACATGTTATAAAGTGTGGGGTTGAGTTATAATTGATATAATACAATTAGGTATGGAAAATGCATTTTGTTTACTTGCCAACTATTCAAATTATATTTAATATACATATTTATATAA
This sequence comes from Nerophis ophidion, assembly GCF_033978795.1. Taxonomy (NCBI): domain Eukaryota; kingdom Metazoa; phylum Chordata; class Actinopteri; order Syngnathiformes; family Syngnathidae; genus Nerophis; species Nerophis ophidion. The sequence continues at coordinate 646,338 of NW_026906967.1, read as the reverse complement.
TGTCATGTAATATGAATTCAACATGTCTGTTAACATAAGAGTTTATTTGCTAACCAGTTCTACTTCTGAGTATTTATTTTATTTTGTTATTGAACAATTAAACACACATAAACAATGTTTAGACACATTAAGGTACTTTCAATACAATATGAGTGTCAGGCTTTGACATGGATTGAGTGTGCTCCTTCGACGCAGCGGGATTACAGGACGAGCCAGGCGTGAATTCAGGTACATGTTTTTATTTAAACACTCTAATCAAAAATAATCAAACTAAGGGCGCTCACAAAGAGGAAGAAACTTGGCTAAACAGTACAAACGTGAAACAAAAACACCTGCTCAAGGGCATGAAAGAAAATTTAACTATAAACATAAACAGCACAATGGCAAGACTAAAGACATGAAACAAAAGAGTGCACTGTGGCATAAATATATAAACTTACTCGGCATGGAACTGTGGACAGGGCGTAAAGGTTTGGACAGCATGGGTAGGGTGCGTGTGAGTGTGAAGATCCCAGGACGAAGACAAGAAAAAGAGTGACTTAAATAGCTGTGACTATTAGTGAAAACAGGTGTGAGGCTGAGAACAGGGATGTGACAGGTGAAAACTCATGAGGTTGGCATGGAAACAAACAAAACCAGGAAGTGCAAAACGTGACTGATTGTCCAAAATCAAAAACATAACATGACAAAACAAAACATGATCCATAGGTGTGACAATGAGTCAATGTTTTTTCAATATTTTACTGAGCAATATAAAAAAAACATCACATTAAATCCAATCCTCTTACAAACAAAACCCGTTAAAGAAAGTAAAAGTAAATATGAGAGACCCTTCGAATAAGATTAAAATAAAATATATATAAATAAATGATAAACATAAATCATTTCAGTAAATATAATAAGGTATTTTTTTATTTTTTACAATCTTCCTAGATTGAATTAATAAATTCAAATCATTAACACAATGTTAGAATTTGGATTTCACTTCAAGAAAGACACTTTTGTTTATGAGAGCAAATGTTTCACACTTTTTAAAAATGGATATAAATTCACGAAACGATCGATCCACGCATGCGTGAAGAGTACGTCACTTCCTGGACTTACAATTGGTTTTATGTCAGAGTTCGTGTGAAATCACGTTCTGTGATGTTTGAATGTTGTATTAATGTTTTGTATGAAAATAGATTATCTAGGAGTAAAAAGGAACAACAATAAAAACACGTGGTATCAGGCAGTAATATCGCTACAATTTCTAGCACTTTCACTCTTGTCATTGCAATGAATGTCGCACGGGGGCGCCACTGAACCCCAACATTAAAGCTTTGTTTGATATACTTTGAATTTATTTTTGAAAAACAAGACACTCTTTTATGTCACATTGTTGTTCAAATAAATATTACAGGTTATAAAAGCATGGTAACAGTGACAACAGGCAATATCTTATATAGAGCTACCTCTTCGTCCACTCGGCTGTGACGTCATTCCCAGCTTCCGGTGTAAACGGAAGACAGCAGAAAATCGTTAGAAGGCAGAACCTTTCTTTCCAAAGCAGAAAGTATCTCCAGGCTTACGTATGCAGCTATTTACTAATACTGGTTGACTTTATTTGGAAAAACACAATTCATTATATTAATAAATCAGTTCTAATGAACAATTACAATCAGGGTGGTCTAAACTTTCTTGACTTCACTACACTAAACAACACCTTTAAAATTAATTGGATAAGACACTACCTGAAAGACCCTACCTCAATTTGGAACTTTATTTCTCATCATGTATTCTCTAACCTTGGAGGCCTAACATTTTTGCTATTGTGTAATTCTAACATTGACAGGATTCCTGTTGCACTCTCAAACTTCCACAAACAAGCCCTTCTAGCATGCTCTCTTATATACAAGCACAATAATTTCTCACCTACCAAATATATCATCTGGAACAATAAAGACATATGTTACAAAAGGAAATCTCTTTTCCTCAACAATTGGTTTAACAATAACATTATTTTAGTGAGTCAGCTTTTCAATAAGGAAGGTCAACTTTTTAATTACCAAGAATTTCTCAACCATTTTAAGATACCTGTGACTCCCAAACAATTTGATATTGTATTTGATGCCATTCCAACACCTGTTATTATGTTGTACATTCCAACACCTGTTATTATGTTGTACATTCCAACACCTGTTATTATGTTGTACATTCCAACACCTGTTATTATGTTGTACATTCCACCAGGTGTTATTATGTTGTACATTCCAACACCTGTTATTATGTTGTACATTCCAACACCTGTTATTATGTTGTACATTCCAACACCTGTTATTATGTTGTACATTCCAACACCTGTTATTATGTTGTACATTCCAACACCTGTTATTATGTTGTACATTCCAACACCTGTCATTATGTTGTACATTCCAACAGGTGTTATTATGTTGTACATTCCAACAGGTGTTATTATGTTGTACATTCCAACAGGTGTTATTATGTTGTACATTCCAACAGGTGTTATTACTTTGTACATTCCAACAGGTGTTATTATGTTGTACATTCCAACAGGTGTTATTATGTTGTACATTCCAACACCTGTTATTATGTTGTACATTCCAACAGGTGTTATTATGTTGTACATTCCAACACCTGTTATTATGTTGTACATTCCAACACCTGTTATTATGTTGTACATTCCAACAGTTGTTATTATGTTGTACATTCCAACAGGTGTTATTATGTTGTACATTCCAACAGGTGTTATTATGTTGTACATTGCAACACCTGTTATTATGTTGTACATTCCAACAGGTGTTATAATGTTGTACATTCCAACAGGTGTTATTATGTTGTACATTCCAACAGGTGTTATTATGTTGTACATTCCAACAGGTGTTATTATGTTGTACATTCCAACAGGTGTTATTATGTTGTACATTCCAACACCTGTTATTATGTTGTACATTCCAACAGGTGTTATTATGTTGTACATTCCAACAGGTGTTATTATGTTGTACATTCCAACACCTCTTATTATGTTGTACATTCCAACAGGTGTTATTATGTTGTACATTCCAACAGGTGTTATTATGTTGTACATTCCAACAGGTGTTATTATGTTGTACATTCCAACAGGTGTTATTATGTTGTACATTCCAACAGGTGTTATTATGTTGTACATTCCAACAGGTGTTATTATGTTGTACATTCCAACACCTGTTATTATGTTGTACATTCCAACACCCGTTATTATGTTGTACATTCCAACACCTGTTATTATGTTGTACATTCCAACACCTGTTATTATGTTGTACATTCCAACACCTGTTATTATGTTGTACATTCCAACAGGTGTTATTATGTTGTACATTCCAACACCTGTTATTATGTTGTACATTCCAACACCTGTTATTATGTTGTACATTCCACCAGGTGTTATTATGTTGTACATTCCAACACCTGTTATTATGTTGTACATTCCACCAGGTGTTATTATGTTGTACATTCCAACAGGTGTTATTATGTTGTACATTCCAACACCTGTTATTATGTTGTACATTCCAACACCTGTTATTATGTTGTACATTCCACCAGGTGTTATTATGTTGTACATTCCAACACCTGTTATTATGTTGTACATTCCAACACCTGTTATTATGTTGTACATTCCAACACCTGTTATTATGTTGTACATTCCAACACCTGTTATTATGTTGTACATTCCAACACCTGTTATTATGTTGTACATTCCAACACCTGTTATTATGTTGTACATTCCACCAGGTGTTATTATGTTGTACATTCCAACAGGTGTTATTATGTTGTACATTCCAACACCTGTTATTATGTTGTACATTCCAACACCTGTTATTATGTTGTACATTCCACCAGGTGTTATTATGTTGTACATTCCAACACCTGTTATTATGTTGTACATTCCAACACCTGTTATTATGTTGTACATTCCAACACCTGTTATTATGTTGTACATTCCAACACCTGTTATTATGTTGTACATTCCAACACCTGTTATTATGTTGTACATTCCAACACCTGTCATTATGTTGTACATTCCAACAGGTGTTATTATGTTGTACATTCCAACAGGTGTTATTATGTTGTACATTCCAACAGGTGTTATTATGTTGTACATTCCAACAGGTGTTATTACTTTGTACATTCCAACAGGTGTTATTATGTTGTACATTCCAACAGGTGTTATTATGTTGTACATTCCAACACCTGTTATTATGTTGTACATTCCAACAGGTGTTATTATTTTGTACATTCCAACAGGTGTTATTATGTTGTACATTCCAACAGGTGTTATTATGTTGTACATTCCAACACCTGTTATTATGTTGTACATTCCAACAGTTGTTATTATGTTGTACATTCCAACAGGTGTTATTATGTTGTACATTCCAACAGGTGTTATTATGTTGTACATTGCAACACCTGTTATTATGTTGTACATTCCAACAGGTGTTATAATGTTGTACATTCCAACAGGTGTTATTATGTTGTACATTCCAACAGGTGTTATTATGTTGTACATTCCAACAGGTGTTATTATGTTGTACATTCCAACAGGTGTTATTATGTTGTACATTCCAACACCTGTTATTATGTTGTACATTCCAACAGGTGTTATTATGTTGTACATTCCAACAGGTGTTATTATGTTGTACATTCCAACACCTCTTATTATGTTGTACATTCCAACAGGTGTTATTATGTTGTACATTCCAACAGGTGTTATTATGTTGTACATTCCAACAGGTGTTATTATGTTGTACATTCCAACAGGTGTTATTATGTTGTACATTCCAACAGGTGTTATTATGTTGTACATTCCAACAGGTGTTATTATGTTGTACATTCCAACACCTGTTATTATGTTGTACATTCCAACACCCGTTATTATGTTGTACATTCCAACACCTGTTATTATGTTGTACATTCCAACACCTGTTATTATGTTGTACATTCCAACACCTGTTATTATGTTGTACATTCCAACAGGTGTTATTATGTTGTACATTCCAACACCTGTTATTATGTTGTACATTCCAACACCTGTTATTATGTTGTACATTCCACCAGGTGTTATTATGTTGTACATTCCAACACCTGTTATTATGTTGTACATTCCACCAGGTGTTATTATGTTGTACATTCCAACAGGTGTTATTATGTTGTACATTCCAACACCTGTTATTATGTTGTACATTCCAACACCTGTTATTATGTTGTACATTCCACCAGGTGTTATTATGTTGTACATTCCAACACCTGTTATTATGTTGTACATTCCAACACCTGTTATTATGTTGTACATTCCAACACCTGTTATTATGTTGTACATTCCAACACCTGTTATTATGTTGTACATTCCAACAGGTGTTATTATGTTGTACATTCCAACACCTGTTATTATGTTGTACATTCCAACACCTGTTATTATGTTGTACATTCCACCAGGTGTTATTATGTTGTACATTCCAACACCTGTTATTATGTTGTACATTCCACCAGGTGTTATTATGTTGTACATTCCAACAGGTGTTATTATGTTGTACATTCCAACACCTGTTATTATGTTGTACATTCCAACACCTGTTATTATGTTGTACATTCCACCAGGTGTTATTATGTTGTACATTCCAACACCTGTTATTATGTTGTACATTCCAACACCTGTTATTATGTTGTACATTCCAACACCTGTTATTATGTTGTACATTCCAACACCTGTTATTATGTTGTACATTCCAACACCTGTTATTATGTTGTACATTCCAACACCTGTCATTATGTTGTACATTCCAACAGGTGTTATTATGTTGTACATTCCAACAGGTGTTATTATGTTGTACATTCCAACAGGTGTTATTATGTTGTACATTCCAACACCTCTTATTATGTTGTACATTCCAACAGGTGTTATTATGTTGTACATTCCAACAGGTGTTATTATGTTGTACATTCCAACAGGTGTTATTATGTTGTACATTCCAACAGGTGTTATTATGTTGTACATTCCAACAGGTGTTATTATGTTGTACATTCCAACACCTGTTATTATGTTGTACATTCCAACACCCGTTATTATGTTGTACATTCCAACACCTGTTATTATGTTGTACATTCCAACACCTGTTATTATGTTGTACATTCCAACACCTGTTATTATGTTGTACATTCCAACAGGTGTTATTATGTTGTACATTCCAACACCTGTTATTATGTTGTACATTCCAACACCTGTTATTATGTTGTACATTCCACCAGGTGTTATTATGTTGTACATTCCAACACCTGTTATTATGTTGTACATTCCACCAGGTGTTATTATGTTGTACATTCCAACAGGTGTTATTATGTTGTACATTCCAACACCTGTTATTATGTTGTACATTCCAACACCTGTTATTATGTTGTACATTCCACCAGGTGTTATTATGTTGTACATTCCAACACCTGTTATTATGTTGTACATTCCAACACCTGTTATTATGTTGTACATTCCAACACCTGTTATTATGTTGTACATTCCAACACCTGTTATTATGTTGTACATTCCAACAGGTGTTATGTTGTACATTCCAACACCTGTCATTATGTTGTACATTCCAACAGGTGTTATTATGTTGTACATTCCAACAGGTGTTATTATGTTGTACATTCCAACAGGTGTTATTATGTTGTACATTCCAACACCTCTTATTATGTTGTACATTCCAACAGGTGTTATTATGTTGTACATTCCAACAGGTGTTATTATGTTGTACATTCCAACAGGTGTTATTATGTTGTACATTCCAACAGGTGTTATTATGTTGTACATTCCAACAGGTGTTATTATGTTGTACATTCCAACAGGTGTTATTACTTTGTACATTCCAACAGGTGTTATTATGTTGTACATTCCAACAGGTGTTATTATGTTGTACATTCCAACAGGTGTTATTACTTTGTACATTCCAACAGGTGTTATTATGTTGTACATTCCAACAGGTGTTATTATGTTGTACATTCCAACAGGTGTTATTACTTTGTACATTCCAACAGGTGTTATTATGTTGTACATTCCAACAGGTGTTATTATGTTGTACATTCCAACAGGTGTTATTATGTTGTACATTCCAACAGGTGTTATTATGTTGTACATTCCAACAGGTGTTATTATGTTGTACATTCCAACAGGTGTTATTATGTTGTACATTCCAACAGGTGTTATTATGTTGTACATTCCAACAGGTGTTATTATGTTGTACATGGCTTACACACCTCCTCTTTCTGCTGTAAACATTGTGAATGATCCACTTGACACTCCGGTGGGGAAACTTTGCTTTGATCAGAAAAATAACATAAAAATAGAATAGAATAGAGTTTTATTGTCATTATTGCAATGAACAGGTTCAAAGAACAACGAAATTGGAGCAGCTCCTCCTAAGGTGCATATACAACATGGTAGTATAAATTTAAAAAAAAAAAAATAAATAAATAAATAAATAAAAATCCGCAGCTTATTCCAAAATGATTGTGTGTCTGTCTCCTATGTCATTTCCCTCTGGAATAATGTTGTAAATGACATCTGTTGGACCAAAACGTGGTCCCTTCCTAACAGGTATTTACTTCCCAACAAAGTCAAAGAGATATCATTTAAAATCATTCCTGGTTATTACCCTGTAAAGACTGTGATGGTTAAATAGAAGAAGGACATTGATGTTATGTAACATGCACCCAGAGACTGTTAACCACTTGTTTTATACTTGTGAAAACACTCCATCACTATGGCAGGCATCTGTCGCTTCATCCTGGACAATATTTATGACAAATTTGTGCTTTGCTTTAAAGATGTGATTTTTGGTTTTACACTTTATGAACAAAAATTTGAAAAGGAATTCTACCTTTGCAACCTCATTATTTTATTGGCTAAGTTTTATATTCATAAATGTAAGTTTCTCAATACCCGACCTATCTTTTGTGCCTTTAAAAAAGATTTTGAACTTTACATTAAAACACTCTCTACCTCTAACAACAAAAAAGCTGTGAAAACGATGATTCTGTGTTCCAAATTTAAGTTATTTAATGAATCTGAATGAACCTATGGCTTTGCACTTTGTTTATTATATATATATATTTGTTTGTATTCTATTTTTGTTATTTTGAATTTACAACCCCCTGGCGCTGTTTTGTACTGTTTTTATAATGTTTTATAATGTTTTATATTGTTGTTTGGCTTACTGTTTGTAATTGTTGAAATGTATAAATAAAGATTAAAAAAAAAAAAAAGGAAGGCAGCAGAACAGAGCAGTACTGCTTTGTAACGTCAAGTGTGCCAACTGTCGTGAAAGCACATGGACTGAGAAAGACGTGAGCAGGACGCTAATAAGTAGTGATGGGTTGATGAGGCTTCATGTATCGTTTGGACACATTGCAAAACTCTATTGATACTGTGTCAATACTGTGTCACTAAATAATGACATCTGCTGGACAGTAAAAATCCCTACAGGCAGTACATCTAAGAAGGACAGCTCCAGACTTGAGAAACTGATCAGGCGGGCCGGTTCTACAATGGGAATATAACTGGACTCACTGGTGAGGGTGGCAGAGAAGAGGACTGTGGACAAACTAGTGAGCATCCTGGATGATGCCAGTCACCCTCTGCATAGTGTTATCAGTAGCCAGAGGAGCCTGTTCAGTTCTAGACTGCTTCATCCCAAGTGCAGGACTAATAGACTCAAGAACTCCTTTGTCCCACACGCCATTAGACTGTACAACTCCTCTCTGGGGCGGGGGGCGGGGGGCGGGGGGCGGGGGGTATTAGGATGACAGGGGATGCAAAGTTCAATTTTAGGACTAGATAGAACAATCCCATGATACAAGATAACCTGAGTAGAGTGGAAATAATAGGCTACCTCCTTCAGCGCTGCCTCAGAGTGGTTGTGGTGTTAGACCTGGTTGGGATTGTAAGATGCGGGGCAGAGAGGAGGAAGGGTAATGGTTGTCAGCTTCATTGGGGTCATCAGGTGGGCACCCTCCTTCACCGGCGTTTCAATGATAGGCCCACGACACCTCCAGAGGGCTCATCGGCAACACCTGGCGTCCCAGGTGAGCCCCCCTCTGCTTTTAACCATTATGTGATGTAGGTCTTAGTACATCCCCAGATGGTGTCTCTCCTCTTCACCCACAGCCACCGACTGGCTGTCTCTGCTGCTCCTGAGAGGGCTTTGATGGTGTTTCGCAGGGTTTGGCCTCGAAATCCGATGTCCTTAAGCAGCCTGATTGTTGTCTGGCCCACAAAACCTCTGCAGCCAACTTCCACTGGGCAGACCTTGGCTTTCCATCCATTCTGCTCAGCATCTGCTGCCAGTTTGGTGTACTTAAGGCTTTTGCGTTCGAATGCCTCCTCCACAGCAGCCTCCCAGGGAACCGTGAGTTCTATTATATACACAATACGCAGTGAGGAGGACCAGAGCACAATGTCTGGTCTGAGGTTTGACATGGCTATCTCTGAAGGAAAGCAGAGCTTTTGATCAAGATCCACCGCCATTTTCCAGTCACGAGCCCTTCCGAGCTGGCCTATGTCTGTTATATGGCCTTTGGTGGACTCTGCACCTTCTCGGATGAACTCTCTTGTGGCTGTAGGATGTACTTTTGGCGGGGGCAGGGCATTGATCTTCGCTCTTCTGGCCTCTAACGTGGCTGCTAGGCACTTCAGAACCTGGTTGTGCCGCCAGGTGTAGCGCCCTTGTGACAGACTTGTCTTGCAGCCAACGAGAATGTGTTTGAGGTTAGCTGGAGATGGACAGAGGGGGCATGTAGGGTCCTCCCCATACCACTGTTTGAGGTTGGAGGGGGAGGGAAGGACATCATAAGTGGAGCGTAAGATGAAGCTGATGTGAACTGCCTCCATGCCCAACAGCTCCCTCCATGAGAGCCTTCTCCTCTCGACTCCTTCCCAGCTCATCCACTGTCCTTGCTTAACTTGTGAGATAGCCTTTGCACATCTTGCTGCCTGCTCATGCCGACGTACCTCCTCTACAACCAGTCGTCGTCGCTGAGCTGGAGCCGCATTATGCCACACCGGTCTGCTCTCACTAAGGCCAAGTGAGAGCAGACCGGTGTGGCATAATTTTTTTATAATGTTTTATAATGTTTTATATTGTTGTTTGGCTTACTGTTTGTAATTGTTGAAATGTATAAATAAAGATTCAAAAAAAAAAAAAGGAAGGCAGCAGAACAGAACAGTACTGCTTTGTAACGTCAAGTGTGCCAACTGTCGTGAAAGCACATGGACTGAGAAAGACGTGAGCAGGACGCTAATAAGTAGTGATGGGTTGATGAGGCTTCATGTATCGTTTGGACACATTGCAAAACTGTATTGATACTGTGTCAATACTGTGTCACTAAATAATGACATCTGCTGGACAGTAAAAATCTCTACAGGCAGTACATCTAAGAAGGACAGCTCCAGACTTGAGAAACTGATCAGGCGGGCCGGTTCTACAATGGGAATATAACTGGACTCACTGGTGAGGGTGGCAGAGAAGAGGACTGTGGACAAACTAGTGAGCATCCTGGATGATGCCAGTCACCCTCTGCATAGTGTTATCAGTAGCCAGAGGAGCCTGTTCAGTTCTAGACTGCTTCATCCCAAGTGCAGGACTAATAGACTCAAGAACTCCTTTGTCCCACACGCCATTAGACTGTACAACTCCTCTCTGGGGCGGGGGGCGGGGGGCGGGGGGCGGGGGGTATTAGGATGACAGGGGATGCAAAGTTCAATTTTAGGACTAGATAGAACAATCCCATGATACAAGATAACCTGAGTAGAGTGGAAATAATAGGCTACCTCCTTCAGCGCTGCCTCAGAGTGGTTGTGGTGTTAGACCTGGTTGGGATTGTAAGATGCGGGGCAGAGAGGAGGAAGGGTAATGGTTGTCAGCTTCATTGGGGTCATCAGGTGGGCACCCTCCTTCACCGGCGTTTCAATGATAGGCCCACGACACCTCCAGAGGGCTCATCGGCAACACCTGGCGTCCCAGGTGAGCCCCCCTCTGCTTTTAACCATTATGTGATGTAGGTCTTAGTACATCCCCAGATGGTGTCTCTCCTCTTCACCCACAGCCACCGACTGGCTGTCTCTGCTGCTCCTGAGAGGGCTTTGATGGTGTTTCGCAGGGTTTGGCCTCGAAATCCGATGTCCTTAAGCAGCCTGATTGTTGTCTGGCCCACAAAACCTCTGCAGCCAACTTCCACTGGGCAGACCTTGGCTTTCCATCCATTCTGCTCAGCATCTGCTGCCAGTTTGGTGTACTTAAGGCTTTTGCGTTCGAATGCCTCCTCCACAGCAGCCTCCCAGGGAACCGTGAGTTCTATTATATACACAATACGCAGTGAGGAGGACCAGAGCACAATGTCTGGTCTGAGGTTTGACATGGCTATCTCTGAAGGAAAGCAGAGCTTTTGATCAAGATCCACCGCCATTTTCCAGTCACGAGCCCTTCCGAGCTGGCCTATGTCTGTTATATGGCCTTTGGTGGACTCTGCACCTTCTCGGATGAACTCTCTTGTGGCTGTAGGATGTACTTTTGGCGGGGGCAGGGCATTGATCTTCGCTCTTCTGGCCTCTAACGTGGCTGCTAGGCACTTCAGAACCTGGTTGTGCCGCCAGGTGTAGCGCCCTTGTGACAGACTTGTCTTGCAGCCAACGAGAATGTGTTTGAGGTTAGCTGGAGATGGACAGAGGGGGCATGTAGGGTCCTCCCCATACCACTGTTTGAGGTTGGAGGGGGAGGGAAGGACATCATAAGTGGAGCGTAAGATGAAGCTGATGTGAACTGCCTCCATGCCCAACAGCTCCCTCCATGAGAGCCTTCTCCTCTCGACTCCTTCCCAGCTCATCCACTGTCCTTGCTTAACTTGTGAGATAGCCTTTGCACATCTTGCTGCCTGCTCATGCCGACGTACCTCCTCTACAACCAGTCGTCGTCGCTGAGCTGGAGCCGCATTATGCCACACCGGTCTGCTCTCACTAAGGCCAAGTGAGAGCAGACCGGTGTGGCATAATTTTTTTATAATGTTTTATAATGTTTTATATTGTTGTTTGGCTTACTGTTTGTAATTGTTGAAATGTATAAATAAAGATTCAAAAAAAAAAAAGGAAGGCAGCAGAACAGAACAGTACTGCTTTGTAACGTCAAGTGTGCCAACTGTCGTGAAAGCACATGGACTGAGAAAGACGTGAGCAGGACGCTAATAAGTAGTGATGGGTTGATGAGGCTTCATGTATCGTTTGGACACATTGCAAAACTGTATTGATACTGTGTCAATACTGTGTCACTAAATAATGACATCTGCTGGACAGTAAAAATCTCTACAGGCAGTACATCTAAGAAGGACAGCTCCAGACTTGAGAAACTGATCAGGCGGGCCGGTTCTACAATGGGAATATAACTGGACTCACTGGTGAGGGTGGCAGAGAAGAGGACTGTGGACAAACTAGTGAGCATCCTGGATGATGCCAGTCACCCTCTGCATAGTGTTATCAGTAGCCAGAGGAGCCTGTTCAGTTCTAGACTGCTTCATCCCAAGTGCAGGACTAATAGACTCAAGAACTCCTTTGTCCCACACGCCATTAGACTGTACAACTCCTCTCTGGGGCGGGGGGCGGGGGGCGGGGGGCGGGGGGTATTAGGATGACAGGGGATGCAAAGTTCAATTTTAGGACTAGATAGAACAATCCCATGATACAAGATAACCTGAGTAGAGTGGAAATAATAGGCTACCTCCTTCAGCGCTGCCTCAGAGTGGTTGTGGTGTTAGACCTGGTTGGGATTGTAAGATGCGGGGCAGAGAGGAGGAAGGGTAATGGTTGTCAGCTTCATTGGGGTCATCAGGTGGGCACCCTCCTTCACCGGCGTTTCAATGATAGGCCCACGACACCTCCAGAGGGCTCATCGGCAACACCTGGCGTCCCAGGTGAGCCCCCCTCTGCTTTTAACCATTATGTGATGTAGATCTTACTACATCCCCAGATGGTGTCTCTCCTCTTCATCCACAGCCACCGACTGGCTGTCTCTGCTGCTCCTGAGAGGGCTTTGATGGTGTTTCGCAGGGTTTGGCCTCGAAATCCGATGTCCTTAAGCAGCCTGATTGTTGTCTGGCCCACAAAGCCTCTGCAGCCAACTTCCACTGGGCAGACCTTGGCTTTCCATCCATTCTGCTCAGCATCAGCTGCCAGTTCGGTGTACTTAAGGCTTTTGCGTTCGAATGCCTCCTCCACAGCAGCCTCCCAGGGAACCGTGAGTTCTATTATATACACAATACGCAGTGAGGAGGACCAGAGCACAATGTCTGGTCTGAGGTTTGACATGGCTATCTCTGAAGGAAAGCAGAGCTTTTGATCAAGATCCACCACCATTTTCCAGTCACGAGACCTTCCGAGCTGGCCTATGTCTGTTATATGGCCTTTGGTGGACTCTGCACCTTCTCGGATGAACTCTCTTGTGGCTGTAGGATGTACTTTTGGCGGGGGCAGGGCATTGATCTTCGCTCTTCTGGCCTCTAACGTGGCTGCTAGGCACTTCAGAACCTGGTTGTGCCGCCAGGTGTAGCGCCCTTGTGACAGACTTGTCTTGCAGCCAACGAGAATGTGTTTGAGGTTAGCTGGAGATGGACAGAGGGGGCATGTAGGGTCCTCCCCATACCACTGTTTGAGGTTGGAGGGGGAGGGAAGGACATCATAAGTGGAGCGTAAGATGAAGCTGATGTGAACTGCCTCCATGCCCAACAGCTCCCTCCATGAGAGCCTTCTCCTCTCGACTCCTTCCCAGCTCATCCACTGTCCTTGCTTAACTTGTGAGATAGCCTTTGCACATCTTGCTGCCTGCTCATGCCGACGTACCTCCTTCCACAACCAGCCGTCGTCGCTGAGCTGGAGCCGCATTATGCCACACCGGTCTGCTCTCACTAAGGCCAAGTGAGAGCAGACCGGTGTGGCATAATTTTTTTATAATGTTTTATAATGTTTTATATTGTTGTTTGGCTTACTGTTTGTAATTGTTGAAATGTATAAATAAAGATTAAAAAAAAAAAAAAGGAAGGCAGCAGAACAGAGCAGTACTGCTTTGTAACGTCAAGTGTGCCAACTGTCGTGAAAGCACATGGACTGAGAAAGACGTGAGCAGGACGCTAATAAGTAGTGATGGGTTGATGAGGCTTCATGTATCGTTTGGACACATTGCAAAACTGTATTGATACTGTGTCAATACTGTGTCACTAAATAATGACATCTGCTGGACAGTAAAAATCTCTACAGGCAGTACATCTAAGAAGGACAGCTCCAGACTTGAGAAACTGATCAGGCGGGCCGGTTCTACAATGGGAATATAACTGGACTCACTGGTGACGGTGGCAGAGAAGAGGACTGTGGACAAACTAGTGAGCATCCTGGATGATGCCAGTCACCCTCTGCATAGTGTTATCAGTAGCCAGAGGAGCCTGTTCAGTTCTAGACTGCTTCATCCCAAGTGCAGGACTAATAGACTCAAAAACTCCTTTGTCCCACACGCCATTAGACTGTACAACTCCTCTCTGGGGCGGGGGTCGGGGGGTACTAGGATGACAGGGGATGCAAAACAATAACAGTGCAATACATTTTCATAACATGGTCACTACTGCCTACTTTGTCTTGTTATATTCTTATTTTACTGTTATATTGTTATTCCCATTGTTGCTTTTTAGTTTTTATTCTCATTGTAATATTTCTCTTTTTTGTTTCCATTTAAACCCCCATTATTTACTTTTTACTTATATTTAAATTGATCTTAACTCTGTACACTGCTGCTGGAATTTTAATTTTCCTGAAGGAACTCTCCTGAAGGAATCAATGAAGTACTATCTATCTATCTATCTATCTATCTATCTATCTATCTATCTATCTATCTATCTATCTATCTATCTATCTATCTACTTGTGGACTGGGATTTTTTTTTAACATGCGCTCTGAATACGCACTGTTGATCGATTGATTGAAACTTTTATGTATTAGTAGATTGCACAGTTCAGTACATATTCCGTACCATTTACCACTAAATAGTAACACCCCAATAAGTTTTTCAACTTGTTTAAATCGGGGTCCACGTTAAGCAAGTCATGGTAAAAAGTAACTGGGGGCGAGCTGGACTCGAACAACCGCCCTATGGGATTCAATATGAACACTTGTGGTCCTTCATTCTACCAACTCAGCTACCGGAGAAAACAACCATCACTGTGTTTTAATGTAATTAATAGGATGGTTGTGTGGGCGGGACAATACCGGAGAGTCTCCAGTGGAGACTTAATGAAACGACAAGAAAATGAACACAAATACCTTTTTTTCCGATATATGATCAAAATATTCCCAGACGGCGGAAATGATCTCCGACGACGATAAATGGCAAAAAAAAAAAAGACAACGACAGAAGTGTGGCGATTCTGTTGGCAGCAGCATCTCCTAAAAGCCAAGTCTTGATCAGACAAGTTTGTCAAATTATCGGCCCATTTCCAAATTACCTTTTGTGTCAAACATTTTGGAGAAATGTGTTCTGGCACAACTGCAGCCTTTTTTAGATGAAAATAGCACTTTCGATCCATTTCAGTCTGGATACAAAGCTTTGCACAGTACTGAATCTGCACTTTTAAAGGTTTTTAATGACTTGCTTTTAATGTCTGATTCTGGCAGCTCTGCCATTTTAGTGCTTTTAGATCTTACAGCTGCCTTTGACACAGTTGACCACACAATTCTTTTAGACCGCCTGAGAGACTGTGTGGGTGTCAGGGGGACTGCGTTACAGTGGTTCAGATCTTACCTGTCTGAGAGGTCCTTCTCTGTCAGGCTGGGGGACGCCACCTCCTCTTCTGCCCCGCTTTACTGTGGTGTCCCCCAGGAATCTATTTTAGGCCCCATCCTGTTCGCTCTTTATCTCCTCCCTCTTGGAGATATTTTTAGGAAACATGGAGTGTTTTATCACTTTTATGCAGATGACTGCCAAATTTATATGCCAATTTCAAAAAGCCACGGCCCCCTGACACCCCTCCTTAACTGTCTATGTGACGTCAAGGCTTGGTTAGCCCAGAATTTTTTAATAATGAATGAGGGAAAAACGGAAATTTTAGTTTTTGGTCCGGCCCTCACTGACTTGGGACTATTGCAAAATGATGTGCGTCCCAAAGTCACCAGCCTTGGCGTCACTATAGACAGCCATTTTAAACCTCACACACAAGTCAATAGCGTTTTAAAATCGTGTTTTTATCACCTTCGTCTTTTAGTAAAGGTTAAACCGCTTTTATTTTTTAACCTTCTTGAACAAGTGGTGCATGCTTTTATTTGAAGTGGCCTGGACTACTGCAATGCACTTTATGCTGGCATTAGCCAAACAGCTCTCTCCCGGTTGCAGTTAGTCCAGAACGCGGCAGCAGGACTTTTAACAGGGGCCAGGAAACGCCAGCATATAACCCCAATTCTTCAGAGTTTGCACTGGCTCCCTGTTCATTTTAGAATTGATTTTAAAACATTGCTGTTTGTTTTTAAATCTTTACATGGACTGGCACCTCAATATATCTCGGACCTCATCCAAATGTACATTCCTGCGCGCGCTCTGAGGTCCGAGAGCCAGTTCCAGCTCGTGGTGCCCAAGACCAGACTTAAGACCAGGGGAGACAGGGCCTTCTCTGTGGTCGGCCCTAAGCTCTGGAACACTCTGCCCCTCCATGTTCAAACTGCTTCCACAGTGGAGTGTTTTAAGTCTCGTCTTAACACCCACTTTTATTCTTTGGCTTTTAAAACTACGTGAGTTGTGTGGTCCTCTGTCCTCTGTTGTCCTCTGTGTTTTTTATACATTTTGATTTCTATTTTACTGTTTTAATTGCTTTTACCCTTTAAAATTGTTTTTAATCATATTTTGTTTTTATATTGTTTTTATATTGGTTTTATATTTATTTATTTTGTGTTTTTATTCAGTCATTGGTGGAACATAAAATTGTTTTTTTAATATTGTTTTTAACATGGCTGTGCAGCACTTTGGAAACGTTCTTGTTGTTTAAATGTGCTATATAAATAAAGTGGATTGGATTGGATTGGATTGACAAAGATTGAGAGAAAAGTTGAGAATAAAAGTAAAAATGGGGAGAAAAGGAGAGAATGAAGGTGAAAACAGATAGAAAATGAGAGAAAGAAGGTATAGAGTATGAATATTAAATACAATCAGGTGAGCAGATACCTCAGCTGGGACGAGTTATCTATTCACCTGTTTCCTTTATCAGCAGCGTTGGAAACCATGAGAGGGGCTGGCGATTGAGGAGTGAGAGCCAGACGAAGGAGATCAGGAGAAACGCATGTCATTGAGAGCTGAAAAGCTGAAAGAGACATTGAGCACAAAAATAAATTGTAAAGAAATAAAAAGTGTGTAACCACTGAACCAGGCGTGGTGTTTCCGTGGAGGGAATGGAGGATCCAGGACGAGGATCTCCACAGGGCTATACAAATAAACATTGATTGACATTGATTGATTGATATTTGTAGTTGCTCAGATGGATGGTGGATGGACTGTGTTGGTAAAGCTTGGCTTGACTGCTGCTGTGTGAGGGGTTGATAGTCTTGAGCCTGGGGGTTGAGAGTGACTGCTGGTTCCTTGGTTCTTTTTAAGTAGGAGCTCATGCCATCAGATGCTGTGTGTGAGGAAGCATGAAGGCTGGAAGCTTTTAAAGCTGCTAATTTTGCATCAGCAGCTGCCAATTGAGCTTGCAGGTCCATCATTTCCTTTTTCTTTCTGATTATTTCCCTCTCCTCTTCCAATTTCTTTTTGATCTTTTCCTCCTCCTCTTCCAAGGCAGCGAGGGCAGCCCTGTCGGCCTCTGCCTGTCTGCGAACTGAGGAGGTTCTAGAATTACTAGAACCAGACCGTGTGTGACTCCCATGTGATTTGTGACTTATATTACTAATGCTGTCATTTGGATTAATTTCGTTTTGGAAATCCTCCATATTTTCCAGGGTTGGTGTTTTTATCCAGGTGTTAACATGCTCAATGAATTAATGTAGATTGATTAATTTGGCTTTGTACCATATGTCGTGATTGATTTGGTCCTCTGTTGGTAGAATTGGTAGGAGGGATGTGTGTGCACTTGCGGTTTCCTTTATAACATTGAGATATTTGGTGAAAGCAGATTGCACGTCCATTTTGTCCTCTCCATTTTCCATCATTTCCATGATATGTTTCTGCATGTTGCTTGCCTTGTTTAATTTAGATCTCCTCTCCTTCTCAAGTGTTTCAATTCTGTGCATTAGGGCTTTTGGTGTCATTTTCACTGTGCGTTTTTTTTTTTACATCAGATGTTTGATCTGTGTCATACTTGCCAACCTTGAGACCTCCGATTTCGGGGGGTGGGGGTTGGTGGTGGGGGGCATGGTCAGGGTGGGGCGTGGTTGGGGGCGTGGTTAAGAGGGAAGGAGTATATTTACCGCTAGATTCATAGATTTACCAAGTCAAGTATTTCATATATATCAATCAATCAATCAATCAATGTTTATTTATATATCCCTAAATCACTAGTGTCTCAAAGGGCTGCACAAACCACAACACAAAACACCATATATATATATATATATATATATATATATATATAATAAATACTTGAATTTCAGTGTTCATTTATTTACACATTTACACACACATAACACTCATTTACTCATTGTTGAGTTAAGGGTTGAATCGTCCATCCTTTTTCTAACCATATGCAAGTGCAGTAGATGGCAGTATTGTTCTGTTTAAGAGTTTCACAACAATGCTGTTTGGCAGACGAACTGCTTTACGGTAGACGAAAACGGACTGCTGTTGTTGTATGTTGTTTTACCACGCTGGGAGGACGTTAATGAAACTGCCTAACAATAAACCCACATAAGAAACCAATAACTCGCCCTCGATCATTTTACAGTTATAACATCATTGGGCAGACACGCTCTTTATACATGTCACTCAGGTCCGCATGGAGCTGGAGGGGGCGTGGCCTCCAGCTCCGCCTGAATTTCGGGAGAAAATTGTCCCAGGAGGTTTTCGGGAGAGGCGCTGAATTTCGGGAGTCTCCCGGAAAATCCAGGAGTGTTGGTAAGTATGATCTGTGTCCACCTGTTTTTCCATCTCTGCAGGTTGTGACTGATTTTCAATCATTTCTGACAGTTCAGCCTGTGAGGGTTCCATTTGACCTTTAATTGTATCACACATTGAATGCGTTACTTTTGATTCCATTAACACATGATCATGCATTTCCAAAGCATTGTATTTTCCTTTCCCAGGATCCATGATTATGCACAACCCACAATTCAAAATCAGATCAAATATATGGAAACCTTGTTAATGTCACTCAAAACACCAAACATCAAAACCGCAATTATTCATTTGCATTTGTTCAAACCAAAACCTCACCCACGAATGGGCTTGCACAAGGAATCATAAAACACCACCTTGTATTTTAAATGTACCCACGAACGGGTTGCAATCATGCACAACATCTCCTGGAAAATACCCACTATCGGGTTCAATAACATTGAATATTAACCACCAATGCGTTGGATTTTTTGTTGCTGTCTTTGTGTGCACACACTGTTATATGGCCATATATTACATACCTTTACTTCATGCTGGCCTGTGACTTTGTTCTTGTCTTCAAAAGATTTTCTTCGAAAAGAGTTCCATATCTTTGAAAAGAGTACACAACTTCAAACAGCGCTGCTCAGCTGTCGCTCCAAAGTGATATCTGTTTGTCGAGACATTATGTATTTTGCATCTAAAGGTCGGAGGTTCTGATGATAGTGAAAGCTAAGAGATGAACAATGTCTCCCTCGTTCAGAATACGCAAATTCACACTTATTTAGTTAGTTCTCAAATAAAAATTTGAGTTTTGCCCCATTTGAGAAAAATCCCTCAGAGTATTTTACTATTTCTTTTTTTTTAGTTACTTAAGTGAAATGCTTTAAAAATAGAATGTGAGGTTACAGTGCACTTGACCTTAACATATATAATAATCATAGTTTGAGTTTGTGCCAAATTTGAGGAAAATCTATCAAATAATTCTTGAGATATGGCTTTAACAATGTGCTAAGTTAAGACAAAATAATAAAAAAAAATACCCAAGACCTGCTGTCACATTGTTTTGTTCATGTAAACATTGTTTTATACCATATTGTGTACAGATTCTAAACTGTAATGCAGTTTTTGTTGTATTTCCATTTTTCGTCATTATTCGATATTTTGATTGTTGTCAGCCATTTTGGGCCAAAGTGTTCTTTATTTTATTTTATTTCTTTACTTCCTCTTACAACAAATTATCTGCTGAAAATTTTAATGTATAAAACATTATTGTTAAGCAAAATGTACCATGTGTATGTTCAATTTTACAGGTTGCTATTCACTTACTTTGAAGCATTTTTTTTCATTTGTTTTATATGTTTCATGGTTTAAATTTAAATTAAAGTATACCAATGCTAAAATACCTGTATCAAATGTTAGGTATATGCATTAATGTCAATTTGTTAGAGAGAGTCTGTTTCCAGAATGAATGTAAATATATTTACAAGAAAAAACAGCTGCATAAGATTTTCGTTTTTTTGGCATTCCTATTTTTATACATTTATGGCTCTTAAAAAAACTGCCAGGATATTTTGCGTAGAACATTTAACCTAATGTCCACAATGGCATTGTGTAGGCAAAAAAAGAGTAGTGCCCAGACGTGGGAACGAAAATCACTTTCTAGCCACTTTTTCCTGGTTCACCTTATGGCCTATAACTAAGAGTTTCCCGCTTGTCTCCAACCTTTCCCCCATGCATTCCTGAGAGTGTGTGCCTCACCGACACTCTGCTGTTAACAGGCGGCCTTTGTCTTTTGAGGCCTCCAATAAATACTAAAACAAAAAGGTATTCTCTGAACATTTCTTCTTAAATAGATTATTACATTGTAAAACAACAGACACTTTACTTTTGTGTGTCCTTATGTCCCTGCAAGATGATGTTACGTTTTGGACGCATGGCTGCAATGGTTGTGATCTCTCGAATGCAGAATTTTAGAATAGAATAGAAAGTACTTTCTTGATCCCTGGTGGAAATTCAGCACCACAGTTCGCTCACAATAGGCAATAATAATTTACACCAGTAAAACCAGCAAACCAGTAATTACAGTCTGCAAATTGTGTTGTTGTTGAATGATATTTATCAGATTTAAAGTCAAATACAGTTTATATACATGTCTGTCTATCTGTGTTGGCCCTGCGATGAGGTGGCGACCTGTCCAGGGTGTACGGCGCCTTCCGCCTGAATGCAGCTGAGATAGGCTCCAGCACACCCCGCCATCCCTAAAGGGACACACAGTCGATAAAGGGATGGATGGATCATTGGTGGCCGTGATTTTTTTGTGTAGACACCATGAAAACATACATTTAGAATGAATCGTTCATGACTTGCCCATCACGATGACTCGTTGGCCCCGCCCCTAAGTGACGCATGCGTGGAGGATATGTTCTTCGCAGCAAAGTCCTCCTTTACTCCACACACGCTTCTAAGCCTCGGCACATCTACTAACTACACTTTATTCATCCTCCGTGTCAGCATCAACTCCACTCGTCTCACTCAACTTTGGACATTATTAGGCCCGCTTAGATTGCTCGTTGTTTGAGCGCGCTAGTTAGCTTAGCATGCTAGTTAGCTTAGCTTGTTAGCCGCTAACAAAGAGACGCGGATTTGATCAACACATCGCTTAGTTAAGATCAAGTGTGAGTGTAAAGTGTTGTGATTGTGTGAAAATGTGTGAAAGAACCATAGCAGAGTACGAGGAGGAACTTTGTCCAACTAAAGAGGAGAAGGAGCGACCACATCAAAAACCTCAAGTTGTGTTACACAGAACAGGTTTGTTTACTTCTTACTCTCACATCTTTACTAACTTTGTATTTCATCATTAATATGACGTGTTTGATTAATAATTGATCAATAGGTGTACTCAGACACATGATTGTTATTGTGTTATTAATGTGATTATCAGACAGCAGTCATTTCCACTAGATAATGTTCAAATATAGGTGATTTGGCACAATTATAATTAAAAAAACAAAAATAATGTTGTTTTTCATCAGATATGTAGTAGTATTGTATATGTGGATGGGGGCCCTGCTTTGGTAATAATGTGTACCCCTTTCAGAGATCACATTTAGTTCCACTTCATACATTCACATGTTGCACAATGAGATGAGATGGTATAACGTGAACAGTTCTGGAACTTTCTAACTCGGGGGAAAGAACGGGATCTCGTTGGAAGCGCGATGTATGAGCAGACGCCGTTTGGGTATAACAAAATGGTGTCTGCCAATTTAGTTTACAACTTCACTACATCAGTAGTTGTCAAACTTTTTTCACCAAGTACCAACTCAGAAAATACTTGGATTTCCAAGTACCACCATCATGAACAGCAATAAAGTACAGTAGCATAGTAGGCCTTAATTATTCATTAATAACAAGGAAGACACATTATTTAACAAGTATATTTAATATTTTAGTTACTGTAAAATTACACACAGTTTGAACAGTAACACAGTTTTTGCATGTTGGAAAATAAAACAATGTACATAAAAAATGAAATAATATTTGGCGTACCATTAGGTGATACCCGTGTACCACTAGTGGTACACGTACCACAGTTTTAGAATCCCTGCTCGATCGGTTCAAGAAGACATGATCAATGCACGCGTGTGCAGAGACAAGGTCACTTCCATTTTTTTTGTTTCACGTCAGTTATGTTCCTGCATGTTGTCACTACTATAGTTTTCTTTTTTGCAATCTTTATTTGAATAACAATTTGACATAAAAGATGACATGCTGATCATTTAAAAAATTACAGAGCCCCTAAAGGGACATGGGTACAATTTTTTTTGAGATATGTATCTTGTGCGCACCAGAAACTATGATGCAGCTTCCTCAGTTGACCTCTGACCTGGTCCACAGAGATGACTAATGTTTGCGTAGAGGAGGAGGAGGAGGAGGAGGAGGGGGTTGCAACCATGGCTGGGGAGGGGGAGAAGAAAAGGGGGTGGATGCAATGAGGATTGGGGGGTGGGGAGAACAGTACTGGTTAAACCGGTTGAAGAAGTTCTTCATCTCATTGGCCCTCTCTATTGTCCCCCCTACTGCTCTGGTCTTTGTCTTGTGGCCTGTGATGGTTTTCACACCTTCCCAGACCTCCATCATGTTGTTCTGCTCCAGCTTCTTCCTGTAGCTGTCCTTAGTCTTCCTCACGCGTCCTCTCACATCCCGCTGTGCTGCTCTCATTGCCTCCCTGTCTCCACTCCAGAAGGGAGCTTTCTTCTTGTTGAGCACAGCTTGAACCTCCTGTGTTACCCAGGGTTTGTCATTAGGGTAGCACTGAACAGTCTTAGCAGGGCAGGTCACGTCTAGGCAGAAGTTGAGGTAATCCGTAGAACAGTGAGTCTGACCATCAATGTCCTCACCATGTGGAAACTGTGTACCATTTGTCTGTCACAGAATGACATCACACTAAGATGTTCAGTGACAGTTTTCTTTAGCTATTTAGCATTTTTGTTCAGTATCAATCAATCAATCAATCAATGTTATTTATACAGCCCTAAATCACATTTGTCTCAAAGGGCAAAAAAAAGGCAGTACACATCTTCCAAACAAAGTGTTTGCGAGTGAAATTTTCTGAAATGTGTAGGTATATTCTTGCTATCGTTTACATTTTCAGAATGTATAATATTGTGTTTTAGAGAAATGCTTTGACATTTTTGTCAGGTTCAAACACCGATGACATCTATTAGACAAGACAAGAAGCAAAGAAATCAAACAGAGACAGGATTCAATTTAGCTCATGAGGAGAAACGTCTGGGCTGCAACTTCGTACAGTTTCCCACCACGCTCTGACGAGGGAGTTCCACGCTTCCTCTTTTATTTGGGCCTTTTCTGATTACATAGCTGCAGCTGTTTTTAAAGGGAGGGGGGTCGTAAACAGCTTTTGCACTCGGTCGTAAACAGTTTAAAGAAAAGGTCTGCTCCCTCTGCTTTGTAGATCTCAGGTCAGGAAAAGGTCTTCCTGTGGCTGTCAATAGATCAAAGAAACCGACACCTCCATGTTGCATCCCATTGCAGACAGTGGAGTTTTACAAGCCTTTTGTTTGATAAGATGAAAGACAGCTTTGGTCTTCTCGCAGGGGACCTGAACTCAATGGAACAGAAAAGTTTTTTTATAACTTCCATCCATCCATTTCCTACCGCTTATTCCCTTTTGGGATTGTGGGGGGCGCTGAACTCATATACAATTATTCTGACAATTTTGTTATTATTGTTAATATCATATGGAATCAATTATTGGTCGCAGTAAAGTGGCAAATTGGGTTCTTTTTAGCTCTAAAAAGGGTATTTCAACAAGTAAACAGTACAGTAGGTACTTGATTTTGATAGATGTAATGCTCATAATGCTCATAGGGACTGCGTGGCGTAGTGGGAGAGTGGCCGTGCGCAACCCGAGGGTCCCTGGTTCAATCCCCACCTACTACCATCTTCGTCACGTCCGTTGTGTCCTGAGCAATACACTTCACCCTTGCTCCTTATGGGTGCTGGTTAGCGCCTTGCATGGCAGCTCCCTCCATCAGTGTGTGAATGTGTGTGTGAATGGGTAAATGTGGAAATAGTGTCAAAGCGCTTTGAGTACCTTGAAGGTAGAAAATCGCTATACAAGTACAACCCATTTATTTTATCATAAGGGTATTCTAGTAAACTATGCAGAGATGAGATTTGTCAGTATCAAAATATTACTTGAAATCAAATTTTGGCAGCAGCAGAGTGGTTGTTTCGGTATAATTTAGCTTTGTAAAGGGTATTTCCACAAGTATACAGTACAGTAGGTACTTGATTTATATATATATATATATATATATATATATATATATATATATATATATATATATATATATAATGCTCACAAGAGTATTCTAGTAAAATATGCAGAGATGAGATGTGTCAATATCAAACTATTACTTAAAATACATTTTTGGCAGCAACAAAGTGGCCATTTGGGTAGATATTTGCTCTAAAAATGGTATTTCAACAAGTAAACAGTACAGTAGGTACTTGATATTGATATATGTAATGGTCATAAGGACATTCTAGTAAAATGCGTGTGTGTAAATATGCGATGTGTAAATATCAAAATATTACATCAAATCCCTTTTTGATTGAAGATTCAAGATAGTTTATTGTCATATGCACAGTTAAACACACAGTTTGCCGTACAATGAAAATCTTACTTTGCTAGTCCACAAGTCACACGGTACTTAGCTAAAAATAAAAATAAAAATGTATATACAAGGCACAGTAAGTAACATAAAATTATGGCACATTCTGATTGACAGTCAACAGTATAAATATGGAGTTGACCTTGGGTCACAGCAGCAGTTAACGTGTCTTTATTGATCAAAGGTGAAAAGTGTCTACAGTGATGGTTCACAGTTGTGGTCAAAGTAGCTGTCTTTTCTTCAAAAAGACAAAAGTAAAGACGGAGGGTTGGGGGAAGCTAGCATTCATGAGTTAGCATTCACAAGCCTGATGGCCTGTGGGTAGAAACTGTTAGTCAGTCTGGTAGTTCTGGATGTCAGGCTCCTATATGGTCTGCCTGATGGTAGGAGGCTGAAGAGACTGTGTACTGTCCTTGATGATGATGTGTGCTCTCCTGGTGGCCCTGGTAGACTACATGTCCTGTAGTGAGGGGAAGGCTGCTCCTGATATGTACTGAGCAGTTTTAATCACTCGCTGGAGTGCCTTCCTGTCCTTAGCAGTGCAGTTTCCATACCAGACCGTGATTGAGCTGGTTAGGACACTCTCAACCGTACTTCTATAGAAGTCGCTGAGAATTTTGGGTGGCATGCCAAATTTTCTCAGCCTTGTTAGGAAGTACAGTCGCTGCTGGGCTTTCTTTATTGTTTGTTGGGTGTTGTGTCCCCAGGTGAGGTCCTCGCTGATGTGAGTCCCGAGGAATTTAAAGGTTTTCACCCTGTCCACCTTTGTCCCACCTATGTACAGAGGAATGTACTGTGCACTCCTTCTCCGTGGGTCAATAATCATCGCATTGGTCTTGTCTGTGTTCAAGGAGAGATTATTATCCTGACACCAGGCCACCAGTTCCGCTACCTCCCTTCTGTACACTGCCTCAGCTCCCCCGGTGATCAGTCCGACGACCGTAGTATCATCTGCAAACTTGATGATAGTGGTGTTGTTCTGGGAGGCCACACAGTCGTGTGTGAAGAGGGTGTACAATAGGGGGCTCAGCACGCAGCCTTGGGGGGTCCCAATGCTTAGAACCTTTGTGTCTGATGTCTGGTTGCCGATACTGACTGACTGGGGCCGGTTTGTGAGAAAGTTCAGGACCCAGTCACAGAGAGTTGGTGTCAGACCAACAGTGAGGAGTTTAGCAGTGAGTTTTTGTGGGATGACCGTGTTAAAAGCAGAGCTGTAGTCGATGAATAATAGCCTGGCATAGGTGTCCTTGCCCTCTACGTGGGTGAGGGTGGTGTGGATGACAGGGTTGACTGCATCCTCAGTGGACCGGTTCTGCCGGTAGGCAAACTGTAGAGCAGGGGTCACCAACGCGGTGCCCACGGGCACCAGGTTGCCTGTTAGGACCAGATGCGTCGCCCGCTGGCTTGTTCTAAAAATAGCTCAAATAGCAGCACTTACCAGTGAGCTGCCTCTATTCTTTAAATTGTATTTATTTACTAGCAAGCTGGTCTCGCTTTGCTCGACCTTTTCATTTCTAAGAGAGACAAAACTCAAATAGAATTTGAAAATCCAAGAAAATATTTTAAGACTTGGTCTTCACTTGTTTAAATACATTCATTTATTTATTTTTTTACTTTGCTTCTTATAACTTTCAGAAAGACAATTTTAGAGAAAATATACACCCTTAAAAATGATTTGAGGATTTTTAAACACATTCACCTTTTTACCTTTTCAAATCCTTCCTCTTCTTTCCTGAAAATTTAAATCAATGTTCAAGTATTTTTTTTTTATTGTAAAGAATAATAAATACATTTTAATATAATTCTTCATTTTAGCTTCTGTTTTTTCGACAAAGTATATTTGTGAAATATTTCTTCAAACTTATGATTAAAATTCAAAGAAATTATTCTGGCAAATCTAGAAAATCTGTAGAATCAAATTATATCTTATATCAAAGTATTTTGAATTTCTTTTAAAATTTTTCTTATGGAAAATTTAGAAGAAATAATTATTTGTCTTTGTTAAAAATATCACAAAGTGCAGATTGGATTTTAACCTATTCAAAACATGTCATCAAAATTCTAAAATTAATATGAATCAGGAAAAATTACTAATGATGTTCCATAAATTGTTTTTTTATTTTTTTCAAAAATATTCAAATTAGCTAGTTTTTTTCTTCATTTTTTTCGGTTGAAATTTGAATTTTAAAGATAAACTATTTTTCAAAATATAAATTTAATTTTTTCGTGTTTTCTCCTCTTTTAAACTGTTCAATTAAGTGTTTTTTAATCATTTATTCTCTACAAAAAAAACTTCCTTAAAAAGAAAAAAAATTACGAAAAAATGACGGATAGAAATACCCATTTTTTATATCCATCCATCCGTTTTCTACCGCTTATTCCCTTTCGGGGTCGCGGGGGGCGCTGGCGCCTATCTCAGCTACAATCGGGCGGAAGGCGGGGTACACCCTGGACAAGTCGCCACCTCATCGCAGGGCCAACACAGATAGACAGACAACATTCACACTCACATTCACACATTAGGGACCATTTAGTGTTGCCAATCAACCTATCCCCAGGTGCATGTCTTTGGAAGTGGGAGGAAGCCGGAGTACGGGGAGAACATGCAAACTCCACACAGAAAGATCCCGAGCCTGGATTTGAACCCAGGACTGCAGGAATTTTGTATCGTGAGGCAGATGCACTAACCCCTCTGCCACATATATATATAGATTTATTTATTAAAGGTAATTTGAGCAAATTGGCTATTTCTGGCAATTTATTTAAGTGTGTATCAAACTGGTAGCCCTTCGCATTAATCAGTACCCAAGAAGTAGCTCTTGGTTTCAAAAAGGTTGGTGACCCCTGCTGTAGAGGGTCCAGTGTGTCTGGGATGGTCTTCTTGATGTGTGACATGACTATCCTCTGGAAGCACTTCATCACTATTGGGGTGAGTGCAACAGACAGGTCACAGTGTTTTTCTTTGGCAGGGGCACGATGGTGGTGGTCTTGAAGCAGGTGGGCACAACAGCTTGTGTTAGTGACAAGTTGTATATGTCAGCAAGTACGTCAGCCAGCTCTGATGAACACACCCTGAGGGCCTGGCCAGAGGTGTTATCTGGGCCGGCTGTCTTCCGTGGGTTTGTTTTCTTCAGAACTGTACGTACCTCTGCTGTTGTCATAGTGAGCGGTGGGTCCTGCGTGGGCTCCGTGGTCAGAACCCCTCTCTGTTAGTTGGTGTTGAGGACCTCGAAGCGTGCGTAGAACTCATTCAGCTCATCTGGCAGTGAGCGTTGGCTGTTTGTGACCCCCCTGCTCCCCTGCTTGTAGTCTGTGATGTGTTGCAGGCCTTGCCACATGCGGCGGGAATCTGTGGTGAAGTAGAATCCCTCCAGCTTTAGTCTGCATTGTCCCTTGGCCTTGCTGATGGATTTACACAGGTCATATCTGGCCTTCTTGTAGTCCTCAGCGTTGCCTGAGAGAAATGCAGTGGAGCGGGCATGTAGCTTGGACCGAACATTAATCCAGGGTTTTTGGTTTGGGTATATCTTGTATTGTTTTGTGGGAACAATGTTTTGCACACATGTGCTGATGTAGCCAGTTACACTGGAAGCATATTCCTCTATGTCCACAGTACCGTCATCCCTCTGAGCAGCAGTTTTAAACATGTCCCAGTCTGTACTCCCAAAGCAGTCCTGAAGCACTAGTTCAGTGTCTTCATTCCAAACTTGAACAGTTTTACTCACTGGGGGGGCTTGCTTGGGACGCTGGATGTAGAAAAGCTGAGATGTGATCAGATAGTCCAAAGTGTGGTCTGGGTACAGCCTTGTAGGCTCCCCTCACGTTGCAGTACACCTGGTCCAGGGTGTTTATCTCCCTCGTAGTAAAGTTCACATATTGATGGTATTTTGGGAGGACACTCTTTAGGTTGCGGTGGTTAAAATCCCCAGCTACCGTGAACGCAGCATCAGGGTGTGCGGTCTCTTGTTTACTGATGACGTCATGCAGCAGATTTAGCGCTGTAGTGGAGTCCGCCCGTGGCGGGATGTAAACAGACAGTATAAACACTGCACTAAACTCCCTTGGCAGGTAAAAAGGTCTGCATTTCACCATCAATCAATCAATCAATCAATGTTTACTTATATAGCCCTAAATCACTAGTGTCTCAAAGGGCTGCACAAACCACTACGACATCCTCGGTAGGCCCACATAAGGGCAAGGAAAACTCACACCCAGTGGGACATCGGTGACAATAATGACTATGAGAACCTTGGAGAGGAGGAAAGCAATGGATGTCGAGCGGGTCTAACATGATACTGTGAAAGTTCAATCCATAATGGATCCAACACAGTCGCAAGAGTCCAGTCCAAAGCGGATCCAACACAGCAGCGAGAGTCCCGTTCACAGCGGAGCCAGCAGGAAAACATCCCAAGCGGAGGCGGATCAGCAGTGCAGAGATGTCCCCAGCTGATACACAGGCGAGCAGTATATGGCCACCGGATCGGACCGGACCCCCTCCACAAGGGAGAGTGGGACATAGGAGAAAAAAGAAAAGAAACGGCAGATCAACTGGTCGAAAAAGGGAGTCTATTTAAAGGCTAGAGTATACAAATGAGTTTTAAGGTGAGACTTAAATGCTTGTCCGAGCAGTGTCTTTCAACCACCTGTACGTCCGAGCACCAGCTGTTACTCACGTAAACACAGACGCCGCCTCTTGCCTTTCTTGAAGCCTTTGTCCGGTCTCCACGGTAGACTGAGTGCGTTGCTAGCTGGATAGCAGAGTCTGGGATGCTGTCCGAAAGCCAGGTTTCCGTGAAAATAAGAGCACAGCATTCTCTCTTGTCATTACAATGAATGTCGCAGGGGGGCGCCACTGAACCCCAACATTAAAGGTTTGTTTGATATACTTTGAATTTATTTTTGAAAAACAAGACATTCTTTTATATCACATTGTCGTTCAAATAAATATTACGTAAAAGAAAAGCATGGTAACAGTGGCAGCACGCAATATCTTATATAGAGCTACCTCTTCGTCCACTCGGCTGTGACGTCATTCCCAGCTTCCGGGGTAAACGGAAGGCAGCAGAACAGAGCAGTACTGCCTTGTAACGTCAAGTGTGCTAACTGTCGTGAAAGCACATCGACGGAGAAAGACGTGAGCAAGACGCTAGTAAGTCAGTCTTATTATTTGTTATCCAGTTTGAAATATCTACGTCGTATAAAATACATATTTGATTCTTTCATTAAGGATAAAGTCGTCTCGATGCGCTAGAAGCACTGTGCCGCTTCTCGTGCTTACTTTGCTTGTAAGTTAGCTTAGCTCGCTAGTTAGCTTAGCTTGTTAGCTGCTAACAAAAAGACACGGACTGTCAGGACTGTGACATGGATTTATTTCGCTTCTTCTACGCAAAGGATGATTCGAACGGGCGAGAATTGAATGTAAGTACATGGTTTTTATTTATACACTATAATACAGAAAAGGCAAAACAAAAAGCACGCTCGATGGCGGATGATAATCCATGGTAAAACTTAGAACAAAAACAGCACAATGGCAATACTATCTACAAAACAAACAGAAGATACTATAAAAGGCACATGGCAAACCAAAAACTAGCACTGAGGCATATAAACAAAGAAGTCTTACGTGGCGTGGTCAAACAAACAGCGTGGCAAAGCATGAGGGTCCGGCAAGGAAAGGTAGGTGCGTGGTCATGAGTATTCAACACAGTCCAGTAGGTAAAGAAGCCAGGCCGAGGAAAGGAAAATAAATGACTTAAATACTGCTGTGGTAATTAGAACCAGGTGTGAGAGGCTGAGAATCGGGGCGTGACTAAGGGGACCAGGTGGAAACTAATGGGTTGGCATGGAAACAAACAAAACCAGGAAGTGCAAAATGTGAAGCAAGAGTCCAAAAACAAAACAAAACATGACCAAACATAAACCTGATTTACAGGCATGACACGGATGTTATCAACACATCGCTAAGTAGAGATCTAATGTGAGAGTAAAGTGTTGTGATTGTGTGAAAATGTGTGAAAGAACCATAGCTAAGTATGAAGAGGAATTTTGACCAAAAAAAGAGGAGAATGAGCGAGAATATCAACTACTGGACGCTGTTTTCAAGAAAATTCAAGTTGTGTTACACAGAACAGGTTTGTTGACTTCTTACGCTCACATCTTTACTAACTTTATATTTGATAATTAACACTCTTTTTCAACAGAAGATGCTTTGTCTTGTGGGGATGATGCAATGCTTTGATTTAGATTCTTCATGAAAAGGAGACAGTTTGAGGTTGATGTTCCTCTCTGTTTGGAACAATGTGTGATTGATTGATTGAAGGAGTTATGAAAAGTTTGCATAGGAAAGGGTACACTTTCATCACGGTACACATTCACTGCTGCAAGAAAGCCTGGGCTTGATTTTGTTGAAGTATTTTTTTTAATTTACACAACACAGGACTATGTAGAAAGTAGACACAAATACTGTAAGAAAGTAAATGGAAATATAATTTCAAATAGGTAAAAGGCTTTGTTTATTCCCAGGTACGAGTAGCCACAACATGTAATGTGTTTTCTTTTTGATAGGGAGTTCCACATGTTGGTGGTATTGCAGGCAAACAAATTAGTACCTTTTTTGGAGTGAAATCTGGGTTGAATGTGATTTGTACAACTACCTGGTTTTATAATGGTGAATATATTTTGAAGTATCTAGACAGGTAAATGGGTATTTTAGTGGTAGGGTGTATCTTCTACACCAGACCAACTGCAAGAAGATGTACTCTGTCAGATACCAAGAGCCTCCCCACGTTAAGGAAATGGTTGGCTGCAAGGTGAGTCTTATATGGACGGTTGAGTAGAAGCCCAATCATTTGGTTTTGGGCTGTCTGGAGTTTGTTTTTCAGGGCTTTTAAGGCCTCACGGTACCAAACATGAACTTTGTAGTCAAAGTGGGGTTAAAATGGGCTTGTGTTGGTCTTAAGTGTATTTGTACCCACCGGCGGGGTGATCTTTCCATGTAAGGTTGTACGGTATACCGGTATTAGTATAGTTCTGCGATACTATCCATCCATCCATTTTCTACCGCTTTTCCCTTTCTCAGTGGGTGCTTGAGGAGCCTATCTCAGCTGCATTATTCATATTCGGTACTATACCGCCTCTAAAGTGTACAACTGCTATGATTACATCAATATTTTTTGGCATCACATCTTTCTTTTTTTCTTTTTTTTAATTTATATTATGATTATAAACTCAGGAAATATGTCCCCGGAGACATGAGGACTTTGAATATGACCAATGTATGATCTTGTAATTACTTGATATCGGATTGATACCCAAATTTGTGGTATCGTCCAAAACTAATGTAAAGTATCCAAACAACAGAAAAAAAAGTGATTATTACATTTTAACGGAAGCGTAGATAGCACATGTTAAAACAAACAAAAAAAAGTAGATATTAATATTAAATGAACAAGGAGATGAATAATCAATTTTCTACCACTTTTCCTTAATAATTTTGACAAAGTCATAGAA
Organism: Nerophis ophidion; assembly: GCF_033978795.1. Lineage (NCBI taxonomy): Eukaryota > Metazoa > Chordata > Actinopteri > Syngnathiformes > Syngnathidae > Nerophis > Nerophis ophidion. The sequence goes on along the minus strand of NW_026906967.1, from coordinate 613,505 downwards.
TATTAATGACACAATATGTTACTGCACATTTCAGCAGACTAAATTAGGAGCTTTTGTTTGTTTACTTACTACTAAAAGACAAGTTGTCTAGTATGTTCACTATTTTATTTAGGAAAAACTTTCAATAAGAATCATATGTTTAATGTAACCTAAGATTTTTTGTTAAAATAAAGCCAATAATGTACTTTTTTGTGGTCCCGTTTATTCAGAGAAGTATTGAAAAGTATCGAAATACATTTTGGTATAGGTCCCGGTACTATAATATTGGTATCGGGACAACACTAGTAAGAACAGAATTCATTGGTTGATTCTTTGACCACCTTAGTAGTCATTTTTTCACTGGAGAGATTAGTCTCTACGATGCAACCAAGATAGGTAATCTCATTTTTGTTTGTTATAATATTGTCACCCACTTTGACTGTGAAGTTATCTACTTTTCTGAGGATAGGAATTGACCCAAAGACCTGTGTACTTGCAAGTACCGAGGCAAGTCTTATTTCGGCAGTTTGTCATTGAAAGCCTTGCTAGTCTAGGTCTTGAGGATTCTAGCTTCTCTTGTTTTGTGGCCGTCAGCCTCGGTTCTGTTCTTCATGGGTACAGAAAATGATGGAATGATCACTTAAGCCGCCACATACAGTAGTTCCACTTGTGGTGATCTGAGACTGGTCAGAAGTAACAAGGAGGTCTATGAAGGTTTAACAGGACTCACTCACCCTGGTAGTGTGCTTAATGAGCTAAGTGAGACAATGTTGGTGGCACAGCTTAGTGAAGGTTTTAAAAATGGGTGCATCCTTTCAGGACATATCTGTGTTCCAGTCCCCAAGAAGTAAACCTGTATCAACATGTTTACATAAAACTCACACACTCACTAAATACATTTTATACTGTAAACAAATCTAATTAAAGTTATAATTTCACTTCCTAAATCTGACTTACAAGTATCAATAAGTGAACGTAAACAATTATTTTCAATAACTAAAGTAGTCAAAACTTGAATTATTAAGGTGACTGACTTTCCTTCAGCGTGTCATAGATGGTCTCCAATTCCTAAAGAGGAATTGTTGATGGAGATACTCCATAATGTTTTATGGAGTATCTCCATGTTTTTGGTGAAAGTTCCTTTTGGCCTAGCCAACAAACTGACCACCCAAAAATATTTTGCATGATCACAAAAACATACCATGAATGTTTTTGCAGTGATTTCGGAATTAGATTTTTTGAATTTCCAGGATATTTTAGTTATAGTAATAACTATGGCATTAAAATAATATGGTTAAGTTTACAGATAAAGTTTAGGTGTCATAGACCGTATACACAAAACAATATTTACCCACTTTACATCAGTGAAGTTAAGAATGCTTCAATCAATGCTGCCTCGTATTTATAAAAACTTTTCAAATTGCCCCGCATCAAATTTCCAAGTCTGTTTGTGTACTCACTGTACCACTTTTGAATTATTTTAGGAAACAATTGGGTATTTCCTGTGTTTTTATTGGTTGTTTTTGCTACACACTTTTAACACAACACACAAAAGAACACAAGTAATGTCATTATGTTAACAGTGTCAGTTCAAAACTATTTCTATTCTCTCTTTATCTTATTTACTTATTTACCCAACAGACGTTCAGCAGCCCCCTCACACTAAAGAGGAAGAGGAGATACCACAGCCCCCCCACATGAAAGAGGAAGAGGAGGAAGTGTGGATCAGTCAGGAGGGAGAGTGTCCTGTAGGGCAGGAGGAGGCTGATGTCAGCAAGTTTCCACTGACTGTTGTCTCTGTGAAGACTGAAGAGCATGAAGACAAACCACCTGAGTCCTCACAGCTTCATCACAGTCCAAGTAAGCACAACATTTTATTCTCAGGGCATTCAATCCATCACAACTGGACTCTTCACTTTGTCTTACAAGACCTTTGTCCTCTCATCCAAGTAGGCTTCATCACTTCATGCTCATACACTTCAAGTCTTAAATCTAATCATTGGAATTTAGAGGAGATCTGCACTTTTTTGAGGAATTTTTCTATCGTTCACAATCATTATAAAAGACATGATGGTGGATATATAAAAAAAAATAAATCCCATTCTAACTAGGGCTGGGCGATATGGCCTTTTATTAATATCTCAATATTTTTAGTCCACATCACGATACAGCATATATATGTGGATATTTTGCCTTAGCCTTGAATGAACACTTGATGCATATAATCACAGCAGTATGATGATTCTATGTGTCTACATTCAAACATTCTTCTTCATACTGCATTCATATATGCTACTTTTAAACTTTCATGAAGAGAGGGAAACCACAACTAAGTCAAATTAGCAAAAGTGTATTTATTAAACAGTTATTAAACAGTGGCACAAACATTCATGTCATTTCCAAAGCAAAAAGTGCAAGATTGTCAGAGACATTTTAAAACAAGCTATGAGTGCACTTTTGTGCATGATGTCACTAAGATGACTTATCAAAACAACACTATATTAAAGTGCACTTGTTGTACAGAACACCACTACAATAGTTTAAAACAAATAAAGTGCACTTTTGTGCATGATGTCACACAAGATATATCAATAACTGTCAAATAAAAATGTGCTGCATAATAGGAAATCAAATAGTGTATGTCCTTCGCTATGTGGTAGGTTCCTACGGACGTTATCTCCTTCTGTTGTTGACCAGTTTTTTCATATGGGGTTCATGTGGAAATGGTTGCTTGGGCATTTTGTGGGTGTGGCACCAAACTGAGATGTTGACATGCAGAGTTTCAAGCACTCCTCATTCTCTAGCGGGTGACTTTTCAAATGATGCTACACATTAGCAGTGCTGCAACTTTTTGTAGCAACGCTTTTGCCGCATACTTGACATATTACGGTTGTCTTTTCAACATCTTCCCTTTTGAAACCAAACCACCGCCAGACAATGGACTCTGTGCTGCTTTTCTTGGGAATTAATTATTCCTTCATTTGTTACCAGACTAGCACCTTCTTTCTCTCGTATTACCACTAGCACCACCCCGTTAGCACCACAGCTAACGTTATAATGCCGCTACCTGTCTGCTCTGCGAGGGCGTATGACGTTGCACACGCGACAGTATGTGACGTATGTGAGAAGGTGCGCTTGTTTTATGTCTCTGTGAGAAGGACAGACAAGGAGTGAGAAGAGGATGTAGTGTAATGCCCGCGGCTAAAAGCAACTGCGTGAGAATCTATACTCCAATACTGACAATATAGTCATTTTCTATATCGCACAGAGACAAACCCACAATATATGGAGTATATTCCATATATCGCACAGCCCTACATCACACATGCATGCATACAACATGATACATCACACATGCATGTATACAACATGATACATCACACATACAACATGATACATCACACATGCATGTATACAACATGATACATCACACATACAACATGATACATCACACATGCATGTATACAACATGATACATCACACATGCATGTATACAATATGATACATCACACATACAACATGATACATCACACATTCATGCATACAACATGATACATCACACATGCATGCATACAACATGATACATCACACAAGCAAGCATACAACATGATACATCACACATGCAAGCATACAACATGATACATCACACATGCATGCATACAACATGATACATCACAAATGCAAGCATACAACATGATACATCACACATGCATGTATACAACATGATACATCACACATGCATGCATACATCATGATACATCACACATGCATGCATACAACATGATACATCTCACATGCATGTATACAACATGATACATCACACATGCATGTATACAACATGATACATCACACATACAACATGATACATCACACATGCATGTATACAACATGATACATCACACATGCATGTATACAACATGATACATCACACATGCATGTATACAACATGATACATCACACATGCATGTATACAACATGGAACATCACACATACAACATGATACATCACACATGCATGCATACAAAATGATACATCACACATGCATGCATACAACATGATACATCACACATGCATGTATACAACATGATACATCACACATACAACATGATACATCACACATGCATGTATACAACATGATACATCACACATGCATGCATACAACATGATACATCACACAAGCAAGCATACAACATGATACATCACACATGCATGCATACAACATGATACATCACACATTCATGCATACAACATGATACATCACACATGCATGCATACAACATTATACATCACACAAGCAAGCATACAACATGATACATCACACATGCATGCATACAACATGATACATCACAAATGCAAGCATACAACATGATACATCACACATGCATGTATACAACATGATACATCACACATGCATGCATACATCATGATACATCACACATGCATGCATACAACATGATACATCTCACATGCATGTATACAACATGATACATCACACATGCATGTATACAACATGATACATCACACATACAACATGATACATCACACATGCATGTATACAACATGATACATCACACATGCATGTATACAACATGATACATCACACATGCATGTATACAACATGATACATCACACATGCATGTATACAACATGGAACATCACACATACAACATGATACATCACACATGCATGCATACAAAATGATACATCACACATGCATGCATACAACATGATACATCACACATGCATGTATACAACATGATACATCACACATACAACATGATACATCACACATGCATGTATACAACATGATACATCACACATGCATGCATACAACATGATACATCACACAAGCAAGCATACAACATGATACATCACACATGCAAGCATACAACATGATACATCACACATGTATGCATACAACATGATACATCACACATGCATGCATACAACATGATACATCACACATGCATGCATACAACATGATACATCACACATGCATGCATACAACATGATACATCACAAATGCAAGCATACAACATGATACATCACACATGCATGCATACAACATGATACATCACACATGCATGCATACAACATGATACATCACAAATGCAAGCATACAACATGATACATCACACATGCATGTATACAACATGATACATCACACATGCATGCATACATCATGATACATCACACATGCATGCATACAACATGATACATCTCACATGCATGTATACAACATGATACATCACACATGCATGTATACAACATGATACATCACACATACAACATGATACATCACACATGCATGTATACAACATGATACATCACACATGCATGTATACAACATGATACATCACACATGCATGTATACAACATGGAACATCACACATACAACATGATACATCACACATGCATGCATACAAAATGATACATCACACATGCATGCATACAACATGATACATCACACATGCATGTATACAACATGATACATCACACATACAACATGATACATCACACATGCATGCATACAACATGATACATCACACATGCATGTATACAACATGACACATCACACATACAACATGATACATCACACATGCATGCATACAACATGATACATCACACATGCATGCATACAACATGAAACATCACACATGCATGCATACAACATGATACATCACACATGCATGCATACAACATGATACATCACACATGCATGCATACAACATGATACATCACACATGCATGCATACAACATGATACATCACACATGCATGTATACAACATGATACATCACATATGCATGTATACAACATGATACATCACACATTTATGTATACAACATGATACATCACACATACAACATGATACATCACACATGCATGCATACAACATGATACATCACACATTCAACATGATACATCACACATGCATGTATACAACGTGATACATCACACATACAACATGATACATCACATGCATGTATACAACATGATACATCACACATGCATGTATACAACATGATACATCACACATACATGATACATCACACATGCATGTATACAACATGATACATCACACATGCATGTATACAACATGCTACATCACACATATAACATGATACATCACACATGCATGCATACAACATGATACATCACACATGCATGCATACAACATGATACATCACACATGCGTGTATACAACATGATACATCACATATGCATGTATACAACATGATACATCACACATACATGATACATCACACATGCATGGATACAACTTGATACATCACACATGCATGTATACAACATGATACATCACACATGCATGGATACAACATGATACATCACACATGCATGCATACAACATGATACATCACACATGCATGTATACAACATGATACATCACATATGCATGTATACAGCATGATACATCACACATACATGATACATCACACATGCATGGATACAACATGATACATCACACATGCATGTATACAACATGATACATCACACATATAACATGATACATCACACATGCATGCATACAACATGATACATCACACATGCATGCATACAACATGATACATCACACATGCATGCATACAACATGATACATCACACATGCATGCATACAACATGATACATCACACATGCATGCATACGACATGATACATCACACATGCATGCATACGACATGATACATCACACATGCATGCATACGACATGATACATCACACATGCATGTATACAACATGATACATCACACATGCATGTATACAACATGATACATCACACATGGATGTATACAACATGATACATCACACATACAACATGATGCATCACACATGCATGCATACAACATGATACATCACACATGCATGTATACAACATGATACATCACACATGCATGTATACAACATGATACATCACACATACAACATGATACATCACACATGCATGCATACAACATGATACATCACACATGCAAGCATACAACATGATATATCACACATGCATGTATACAACATGATACATCACACATGCCTGTATACAACATGATACATCACACATACAACATGATACATCACAAATGCATGTATACAACATGATACATAACACATGCATGTATACAACATGATACATCACACATGCATGTATACAACATGATACATCTCACATGCATGTATACAACATGATACATCACACATGCATGTATACAACATGATACATCACATATGCATGTATACAACATCATACATCACACATACATGATACATCACACATACATGTATACAACATGATACATCACTCATGCATGTATACAACATGATACATCACACATATAACATGATATATCACACATGCATGCATACAACTTGATACATCACACATGCATGCATACAACATGATACATCACACATGCATGTATACAACATGATACATCACATATGCATGTATACAACATGATACATCACACATACATGATACATCACACATGCATGGATACAACATGATACATCACACATACATGATACATCACACATGCATGGATACAACATGATACATCACACATACATGATACATCACACATGCATGGATACAACATGATACATCACACATACATGATACATCACACATGCATGGATACAACATGATACATCACACATGCATGTATACAACATGATACATCACACATATAACATGATACATCACACATATAACATGATACATCACACATGCATGCATACAACATGATACATCACACATGCATGCATACAACATGATACATCACACATACAACATGATACATCACACATGCATGCATACAACATGATACATCACACATGCATGCATACAACATGATACATCACACATGCATGCATACAACATGATACATCACACATGCATGCATACAACATTATACATCACACATGCATGCATACAACATGATACATCACACATACATGCATACAACATGATACATCACACATACAACATGATACATCTCACATGCATGCATACAATATGATACATCACACATGCATGCATACAACATGATACATCACACATGCATGTATACAACATGATACATCACACATGCATGTATACAACATGATACATCACATATGCATGTATACAACTTGATACATCACACATACATGATACATCACACATGCATGGATACAACATGATACATCACACTTTTATGTATACAACATGATACATCACACATACAACATGATACATCACACATGCATGCATACAACATGATACATCACACATACAACATGATACATCACACATGCATGCATACAACATGATACATCACACATGCATGCATACAACATGATACATCACACATGCATGCATACAACATTATACATCACACATGCATGCATACAACATGATACATCACACATACATGCATACAACATGATACATCACACATACAACATGATACATCTCACATGCATGCATACAGCATGATACATCACACATGCATGCATACAACATGATACATCACACATGCATGTATACAACATGATACATCACACATGCATGTATACAACATGATACATCACATATGCATGTATACAACTTGATACATCACACATACATGATACATCACACATGCATGGATACAACATGATACATCACACATTTATGTATACAACATGATACATCACACATACAACATGATACATCACACATGCATGTATACAACATGATACATCACACATACAACATGATACATCACATGCATGTATACAACATGATACATCACACATGCATGTATACAACATGATACATCACACATACATGATACATCACACATGCATGTATACAACATGATACATCACACATGCATGTATACAACATGATACATCACACATATAACATGATACATCACACATGCATGCATACAACATGATACATCACACATGCGTGTATACAACATGATACATCACATATGCATGTATACAACATGATACATCACACATACATGATACATCACACATGCATGGATACAACATGATACATCACACATGCATGTATACAACATGATACATCACACATGCATGGATACAACATGATACATCACATATGCATGTATACAACATGATACATCACACATACATGATACATCACACATGCATGCATACAACATGATACATCACACATGCATGCATACAACATGATACATCACACATGCATGCATACAACATGATACATCTCACATGTATGCATACAACATGATACATCACACATCTATGCATACAACATGATACATCACACATGCATGTATACAACATGATACATCACACATGCCTGTATAAAACATGATACATCACACATGCATGCATACAACATGATACATCTCACATGTATGCATACAACATGATACATCACACATCTATGCATACAACATGATACATCACACATCTATGCATACAACATGATACATCACACATGCATGTATACAACATGATACATCTCACATGTATGCATACAACATGATACATCACACATCTATGCATACAACATGATACATCACACATGCATGTATACAACATGATACATCACACATGCATGGATACAACATGATACATCACATATGCATGTATACAACATGATACATCACACATACATGATACATCACACATGCATGCATACAACATGATACATCACACATGCATGCATACAACATGATACATCACACATGCATGCATACAACATGATACATCTCACATGTATGCATACAACATGATACATCACACATCTATGCATACAACATGATACATCACACATGCATGCATACAACATGATACATCACACATGCATGCATTCAACATGATACATCACACATGCCTGTATAAAACATGATACATCACACATACAACATGATACATCACACATGCATGTATACAACATGATACATCACACATGCATGCATACAACATGATACATCACACATGCATGCATACAACATGATGCATCTCACATGCATGTATACAACATGATACATCACACATGCATGTATACAACATGATACATCACATATGCATGTATACAACATCATACATCACACATACATGATACATCACACATGCATGTATACAACATGATACATCACACATGCATGATAACACATGATACATCACACATATAACATGATACATCACACATGCATGCATACAACATGATACATCACACATGCATGTATACAACATGATACATCACATATGCATGTATACAGCATGATACATCACACATACATGATACATCACACATGCATGGATACAACATGATACATCACACATGCATGTATACAACATGATACATCACACATATAACATGATACATCACACATGCATGCATACAACATGATACATCACACATGCATGCATACAACATGATACATCACACATGCATGCATACAACATGATACATCACACATGCATGCATACGACATGATACATCACACATGCATGCATACGACATGATACATCACACATGCATGCATACAACATGATACATCACACATGCATGTATACAACATGATACATCACACATGCATGTATACAACATGATACATCACACATGCATGTATACAACATGATACATCACACATACAACATGATACATCACACATACAACATGATACATCACACATGCATGCATACTACATGATACATCACACATGCATGTATACAACATGATACATCACACATGCATGCATACAACATGATACATCACACATGCATGTATACAACATGATACATCACACATGCCTGTATACAACATGATACATCACACATACAACATGATACATCACACATGCATGTATACAACATGATACATCACACATGCATGCATACAACATGATACATCACACATGCATGTATACAACATGATACATCACACATACAACATGATACATCACACATACAACATGATACATCACACATGCATGCATACAACATGATACATCACACATGCATGTATACAACATGATACATCACACATACAACATGATACATCACACATACAACATGATACATCACACATGCATGCATACAACATGATACATCACACATACAACATGATACATCACACATACATGCATACAACATGATACATCACACATGCATGCATACAACATGATACATCACACATGCATGTATACAACATGATACATCACACATACAACATGATACATCACACATACAACATGATACATCACACATGCATGCATACAACATGATACATCACACATGCATGCATACAACATGATACATCACACATGCATGCATACAACATGATACATCACACATACATGCATACAACATGATACATCACACATGCATGTATACAACATGATACATCACACATACAACATGATACATCACACATGCATGCATACAACATGATACATCACACATACAACATGATACATCACACATGCATGCATACAACATGATACATCACACATACATGCATACAACATGATACATCACACATGCATGTATACAACATGATACATCACACATACAACATGATACATCACACATGCATGCATACAACATGATACATCACACATGCATGCATACAACATGATACATCACACATGCAAGCATACAACATGATACATCACACATGCATGTATACAACATGATACATCACACATGCCTGTATACAACATGATACATCACACATACAACATGATACATCACACATGCATGTATACAACATGATACATCACACATGCATGCATACAACATGATACATCACACATGCATGTATACAACATGATACATCACACATACAACATGATACATCACACATACAACATGATACATCACACATGCATGCATACAACATGATACATCACACATGCATGTATACAACATGATACATCACACATACAACATGATACATCACACATACAACATGATACATCACACATGCATGCATACAACATGATACATCACACATACATGCATACAACATGATACATCACACATGCATGCATACAACATGATACATCACACATGCATGTATACAACATGATACATCACACATACAACATGATACATCACACATACAACATGATTCATCACACATGCATGCATACAACATGATACATCACACATGCATGCATACAACATGATACATCACACATGCATGCATACAACATGATACATCACACATGCATGCATACAACATGATACATCACACATGCATGCATACAACATGATACATCACACATACAACATGATACATCACACATGCATGTATACAACATGATACATCACACATACAACATGATACATCACACATGCATGCATACAACATGATACATCACACATGCATGCATACAACATGATACATCACACATGCAAGCATACAACATGATACATCACACATGCATGTATACAACATGATACATCACACATGCCTGTATACAACATGATACATCACACATACAACATGATACATCACACATGCATGTATACAACATGATACATCACACATGCATGCATACAACATGATACATCACACATGCATGTATACAACATGATACATCACACATACAACATGATACATCACACATGCATGCATACAACATGATACATCACACATGCATGTATACAACATGATACATCACACATACAACATGATACATCACACATACAACATGATACATCACACATGCATGCATACAACATGATACATCACACATACAACATGATACATCACACATACATGCATACAACATGATACATCACACATGCATGCATACAACATGATACATCACACATGCATGTATACAACATGATACATCACACATACAACATGATACATCACACATACAACATGATTCATCACACATGCATGCATACAACATGATACATCACACATACAACATGATACATCACACTTGCATGCATACAACATGATACATCACACATGCATCCATACAACATGATACATCACACATGCATGTATACAACATGATACATCACACATACAACATGATACATCACACATGCATGCATACAACATGATTCATCACACATGCATGCATACAACATGATACATCACACATGCATGCCTACAACATGATACATCACACATGCATGCATACAACATGATACATCACACATACATGCATACAACATGATACATCACACATGCATGCATACAACATGATACATCACACATACAACATGATACATCACACATACATGCATACAACATGATACATCACACATGCATGCATACAACATGATACATCACACATGCATGTATACAACATGATACATCACACATACAACATGATACATCACACATACAACATGATTCATCACACATGCATGCATACAACATGATACATCACACATGCATGCATACAACATGATACATCACACATGCATGCATACAACATGATACATCACACATGCATGCATACAACATGATACATCACACATGCATGCATACAACATGATACATCACACATACATGCATACAACATGATACATCACACATACATGCATACAACATGATACATCACACATACAACATGATACATCTCACATACATGCATACAACATGATACATCACACATGCATGTATACAACATGATACATCACACATACAACATGATACATCACACATACAACATGATTCATCACACATGCATGCATACAACTCGATACATCACACATGCATGCATACAACATGATACATCACACATGCATGCATACAACATGATACATCACACATGCATGCATACAACATGATACATCACACATGCATGCATACAACATGATACATCACACATACATGCATACAACATGATACATCACACATACATGCATACAACATGATACATCACACATACAACATGATACATCTCACATACATGTATACAACATGATACATCACACATACATGCATACAACATGATACATCACACATGCATGCATACAACATGATACATCACACATACAACATGATACATCACACATGCATGTATACAACATGATACATCACACATACAACATGATACATCACACATACAACATGATACATCACACATGCATGCATACAACATGATACATCACACATGCATGTATACAACATGATACATCACACATACAACATGATACATCACACATACAACATGATACATCACACATGCATGCATACAACATGATACATCACACATACAACATGATACATCACACATACATGCATACAACATGATACATCACACATGCATGCATACAACATGATACATCACACATGCATGTATACAACATGATACATCACACATACAACATGATACATCACACATACAACATGATACATCACACATGCATGCATACAACATGATACATCACACATGCATGCATACAACATGATACATCACACATGCATGCATACAACATGATACATCACACATACATGCATACAACATGATACATCACACATGCATGTATACAACATGATACATCACACATACAACATGATACATCACACATGCATGCATACAACATGATACATCACACATACAACATGATACATCACACATGCATGCATACAACATGATACATCACACATACATGCATACAACATGATACATCACACATGCATGTATACAACATGATACATCACACATACAACATGATACATCACACATGCATGCATACAACATGATACATCACACATGCATGCATACAACATGATACATCACACATGCAAGCATACAACATGATACATCACACATGCATGTATACAACATGATACATCACACATGCCTGTATACAACATGATACATCACACATACAACATGATACATCACACATGCATGTATACAACATGATACATCACACATGCATGCATACAACATGATACATCACACATGCATGTATACAACATGATACATCACACATACAACATGATACATCACACATACAACATGATACATCACACATGCATGCATACAACATGATACATCACACATGCATGTATACAACATGATACATCACACATACAACATGATACATCACACATACAACATGATACATCACACATGCATGCATACAACATGATACATCACACATACATGCATACAACATGATACATCACACATGCATGCATACAACATGATACATCACACATGCATGTATACAACATGATACATCACACATACAACATGATACATCACACATACAACATGATTCATCACACATGCATGCATACAACATGATACATCACACATGCATGCATACAACATGATACATCACACATGCATGCATACAACATGATACATCACACATGCATGCATACAACATGATACATCACACATGCATGCATACAACATGATACATCACACATACAACATGATACATCACACATGCATGTATACAACATGATACATCACACATACAACATGATACATCACACATGCATGCATACAACATGATACATCACACATGCATGCATACAACATGATACATCACACATGCAAGCATACAACATGATACATCACACATGCATGTATACAACATGATACATCACACATGCCTGTATACAACATGATACATCACACATACAACATGATACATCACACATGCATGTATACAACATGATACATCACACATGCATGCATACAACATGATACATCACACATGCATGTATACAACATGATACATCACACATACAACATGATACATCACACATGCATGCATACAACATGATACATCACACATGCATGTATACAACATGATACATCACACATACAACATGATACATCACACATACAACATGATACATCACACATGCATGCATACAACATGATACATCACACATACAACATGATACATCACACATACATGCATACAACATGATACATCACACATGCATGCATACAACATGATACATCACACATGCATGTATACAACATGATACATCACACATACAACATGATACATCACACATACAACATGATTCATCACACATGCATGCATACAACATGATACATCACACATACAACATGATACATCACACTTGCATGCATACAACATGATACATCACACATGCATCCATACAACATGATACATCACACATGCATGTATACAACATGATACATCACACATACAACATGATACATCACACATGCATGCATACAACATGATTCATCACACATGCATGCATACAACATGATACATCACACATGCATGCCTACAACATGATACATCACACATGCATGCATACAACATGATACATCACACATACATGCATACAACATGATACATCACACATGCATGCATACAACATGATACATCACACATACAACATGATACATCACACATACATGCATACAACATGATACATCACACATGCATGCATACAACATGATACATCACACATGCATGTATACAACATGATACATCACACATACAACATGATACATCACACATACAACATGATTCATCACACATGCATGCATACAACATGATACATCACACATGCATGCATACAACATGATACATCACACATGCATGCATACAACATGATACATCACACATGCATGCATACAACATGATACATCACACATGCATGCATACAACATGATACATCACACATACATGCATACAACATGATACATCACACATACATGCATACAACATGATACATCACACATACAACATGATACATCTCACATACATGCATACAACATGATACATCACACATGCATGTATACAACATGATACATCACACATACAACATGATACATCACACATACAACATGATTCATCACACATGCATGCATACAACTCGATACATCACACATGCATGCATACAACATGATACATCACACATGCATGCATACAACATGATACATCACACATGCATGCATACAACATGATACATCACACATGCATGCATACAACATGATACATCACACATACATGCATACAACATGATACATCACACATACATGCATACAACATGATACATCACACATACAACATGATACATCTCACATACATGTATACAACATGATACATCACACATACATGCATACAACATGATACATCACACATGCATGCATACAACATGATACATCACACATACAACATGATACATCTCACATACATGCATACAACATGATACATCACACATACAACATTTCCCCATTTTTCTACACAGTAACTCAGATATGTAACACTAGTGAGCAGTAGAGAATATGACGTGATTTTTGGGCCAAAACATGTTTAGTTTTATTCATTATTGCCGTGTTTCTTGCTGCTTTATGTTGTAAATTTTTTACATGAGATTTTCAGTTCATTTTATCATCAATCATTATACCTAGAAATTTGCTTTCATTTACTCTTTCAATTTCTATTCCGTCTATTTGTATTTGTGTTTGACACTTCTTTCCTACTTTTACCAAATAGCATTATTTTAGTTTTACTGAAATTCAATGATAGTCTGTTTTTGTCAAACCATCTTTTTAATTTGTTCATTTCATCTGTTATTATTTGTATTATCTTCTGTGTGTTCTCTCCTGAACAAAACACTGTTGTATCATCCGCAAATAATACTAATTTTAAATATTTTATAACTTTACAAATGTCATTTATATAAAGCTTGAACCATGTTGGTCCTAGTTTTGATCCTTGAGGTACACCACAGGATATATTTAGTGTTGTAGAAGTGTGTTCGCCCGGCTTCACGTATTGTTTCCTGTTGGTTAAATAACTTCTAATCCAGTTTAAGACCAACCCTCTGATGCCATACCAGTATAGTTTTTTGATTAAAATATTGTGATTAATAGTGTGAAATGCTTTAGTTGGATCAATAAACACTGCTGCCACATATTTTTTTTTTTTTACTATCAATTGCATTGGTCATTTCTTCTGTCTTTTCTATTACAGCCATCGAAGTTGAAATATTAGCTCTGTATCCATATTGGTTCTCATCTAATATTTTATGTTTGTTTGTGGAACTCTCTAATCTGACAGTTTTTCAATGATTTTAGAAAATTGTGGAAGTAAAGAAACAGGTCTATAATTTGTAAATTGGTGTTTGTCTCCATTCTGATGAATTGGTGCAATTTTAGCTATTTTCATTTTGTTTGGGAATTTACCTGTTTGAGATGATGGGTATTTTTACGCTGCTTTTGCAGTGTAGCGTGTAGTGTAGCTTGCTACAATTCTCTGAGGATAGCTTAGCTACATTTAATTGGGAGTAACTTGTAGCTTAGCTTACTACATTTTCCAGGTCGCTTGCCCATCACTGTCTGTTTGGCCTAGCTCACATGTGAATAGTTTGAATACTGCAAACTTCTATACAGTAACACCTCATTTGTGTTTTATGTTCTGCAGACGTCCAGCAGGTGTCAGCAGAGAGTCATGAAGAGATCCCCTCCAAGCAGCAGGAGTGGAGCTCCAGTGTGGGACAGAAGGAGCTACAGACCCCCTCCCACATTAAAGAGGAAGAGGAGGAACTGTCGAAGCAGCTTCAAATGTTGGTGGAGGATAATGATGAAGCTGAAGCTCAGTCCTTACAGCTTCATCACTGTCAAAGTGAGGAGAACAGAGGGGCGGAGCTTGTAAGTCAACACATCACAGAAGCTGATGGAGAGCATTGTGAACATATAAAGTCAGAACCAGACAGCATCTTTGCTCCACTGTCAGACATGGACCACATGATGTCAGACTCTTCTGATCACAGTGACCACATCCAAAAACCTTTGAAGAGTAAAAATGACTCTAAAGGTGATACGAGACATCACACTAACAACAAACACTTTGACTGCTCTGAATGTGGGAAATCATTTAGACACAAGAGTTATATTACAATACACATGAGAATACATACTGGAGAGAAACCTTTTATTTGCTCTGTCTGTAAGAAGAGTTTTTCCATTAAGCCTGCCATGACCAGACACATGAGAACACACACTGGAGAGAAACCTTTTACTTGCTCTGTTTGTAAGAAGAATTTTTCCAGAAAGTCTAACATGTCCTCACACATGAGAACACATACTGGAGAGAAACCTTTGACTTGCTCTGTTTGTAAGAAGCGTTTCTCCACAAAGCAAAATATGGTCACACACATGAGAACACATTCTGGAGAAAAACCTTTTACTTGCTCTGTTTGCAAGAAATGTTTCTCCAGAAAGCCTGACATCTCCATACACATGAGAACACACACTGGAGAGAAACCTTTTACTTGTTCTGTTTGTAAGAAGAGTTTCTCCACAAAGTCTAACATGTCCTCACACATTAAAACACATACTGGAGAGAAACCTTTGACTTGCTCTGTTTGTAAGAAGCGTTTCTCCACAACGCAACATATGATCACACACATGAGAACACATACTGGAGAGAAACCTTTTACTTGCTCTGTTTGTAAGAAGTCTTTCTCCAGAAAGCCTGACATCTCCATACACATGAGGACACACACTGGAGAGAAACCTTTTACTTGTTCTGTTTGTAAGAAGAGTTTCTCCACAAAGTCTAACATGTCCTCACACATGAGAACACATACTGGAGAGAAACCTTTGACTTGATCTGTTTGTAAGAAGACTTTCTCCACGAAGCCTAACATGACCGCACACATGAGAACACATACTGGAGAGAAACCTTTTATCTGCCCTGTTTGCAAGAAGCATTTCTCCACAAAGCTTGTCATGACCACACACATGAGAACACACTGGAGAAAAACCATTTAGTTCAACTGTTTGTGCATAAGTTATCAGGTCAGTAAACACAAGTGTGTAACAGTCATGGAAGCTGCAGGGATTTAAAAACACTTAGTGATTGTGCTAAATGTACTTTAAAAACACAGCATGTTTAATATGAATGTATATTTGATGTTGTATGTAGTGCCTCTCATCTTCTACTGTTAAATTTAAAGGCCTACTGAAAGCCACTACAACCGACCACACAGTCTGATAGTTTACATATCAATGATGAAATATTAACATTGCAACACATGCCAATACGGCCTTTTTACTTTACTGAATTGCAATTTTAAAGGGGAACATTATCACCAGACCTATGTAAGCATCAATATATACCTTGATGTTGCAGAAAAAAGACCATATGTTTTTTTAACCCATTTCGGAACTCTAAAAGGGTGAATTTGGCGATTTAAACGCCTTTCAATTGTTTGCTGTCGGAGCAATGACCTTTCACCCGTGACGTTACAATGGGAAGCAATCCGCCATTTTTTCAAACACATTACACACACCAAGTCAAATCAGCTCTGTTATTTTCCGTTTTTTCGACTGTTTTCCGTACCTTGGAGACATCATGCCTCGTCGGTGTGTTGTTGGAGGGTGTAACAACATGAACAGGGACGGATTAAAGGTGACTTACGTGGAGTGTGCATCGATTAGCATGGCGTGCTAATCGACGCTAACATGCTATTTAGGCTAGCTGTATGTACATATTGCATCGTTATGCCTCATTTGTAACTATATTTGCATCCAGCCTTTCCCTCCACCCACATTTAATGCCAAACAAACACACACCAATCGACGGATTCAAGTACACCAGTGGTCAAAAGATGCGAAAGTCCCTTGTTTGTTCTGCACATTTTACCGGCGATGCTATGACAGACATGGCACAGAGATGTGTGGCTATCCTGCGACACTCAAAGCAGATGCATTTCCAACGATAAAGTCTACGAAATCACAAAGGTGAGTTTTGTTGATGTTATTGACTTATGTGCTAATCGGACATATTTGGTCACGGCCTGACTGGTAGCTAATCGATGTTAACATGCTATTTAGGCTAGCTGTATGTACATTTGTAGCTATATTTGCCTCCAGCCTTTCCCTCCACCCACATGTTATGCCAAACAAACATTTACCAATCGATGGATTTAAATTGCTCCAGTGGTCAAAAGATGCAATCGTTGGTTAGAAGGCGATCGCCGAATAGCTTCAATAGCTATTCGCTCAATAGCTTCAGTTTCTTCTTCAATTTCACTTTCGCTATCTGCCTCCACACTCCAACCATCCGTTTCAAAACATTCGTAATCTGTTGAATCTGCTGAAATCCACGTCTGAATCCGTGCTAATGTCGCTATATCTTCCTGTTCTATCCGCCATGTTTGTTTGTATTGGCGTCAATATGTGACGTCACAGGAAAATGGACGGTGGATTTACAGATAGCGAAAATCAGGCACTTTAAAACCTTTTTTCGGGATAATCCATGATGGATAACATTTTGAAAAAAGCTTCAAAAAATAAAATAAACCATTGGGAACTGATTTTTATTGGTTTTAACCCTTCTGAAATTGTGATAATGTTACCCTTTAAATTTCTCTCGAGTTACTTGTTAAAAACGTCGCGGAATGATGACGCATACGCGTGACGTCACCTGTTGGAGGGGACATATTAGCGTAGCACCAAACACGGCTAAAAGTCGTCTCTTTTCATCGCGCAATTACAAAGTATTTTGGACACCTGTGTTGCTGAATCTTTTGCAATTTGTTCATTCAATAATGGAGATTATAAAGAAGAATGCTGTTGGTGGAAAGCGGTGGATTGCAGCTGCCTTTAGCACCGAAACACAGCCGGTGTTTCTTTGTTTGTTTTTAACACAGAGCGGTCAAGCGAACATGTTTTCTCTACGTCAACCAGCATGTTTTTGGATGGGAAAATTGTGATATATATCTTACCGGAGAAATCATTGGATTATTCGTCGTCCTGCAGCAGCTGTGAGCTTGGCTCCTTGGCTTCTCTCTGAGACACTGGCGTGTTCACCGCAGCCATCCGACCTCGAGGTATGTTTTTACAATCTCACTAAAACACTAGTGTGCTGGTGAGAACAGCAGCAGCAAATGAAACTGCAGAATTTGAAATAAACTGTCAAGACTTTAACTTTGATTTTCTAGCAACATCAGCACATATAACATGTCTGACATTGTTGTGTGTGCAACACAATCTTTTTAATATGATTCTAACATTTATAGATTAGAGACTTCAGATTAGTGCTTTTATTTCAGTCAAGTACATGAGTTAATACACACATTTGTGTACTTTAAAATGAACACAACAGTTTGACTGAAAAGGTGAGAATAAACAGTACATAAAATATGTTACATACAATTAACATTTTAAGTGTAGATATTCATAATTCACTATTATACTTATTCATAATAGTGTTTTATATATGTTTTTTTAAATAATGAAGTGTTACATATTTTATTTTCTAATTGTAGATGATTCCATAGATGAACTCCTTTATATGATGTACATATTTGTTTTACATGTGTTCATACCTTTGCTTTTGAGTACACATAAATCCCTCTTAGTTCATATTTACTGGTTCACATCTGAAACATCTTCTGGACCACTTCTGGAAGCATATAATTATTTACTTTATACAACATTTGAGCAGTTGTGTTTTATATAAGATCATTTACTTTTAAAATGTATGACTTTGTGAATAATTTGTTGGGTCTCTAGAATCCATTCTATTAATTGTCTATTACTTTCTTGTGTAATATGATGATTGATGTGTGATTGTTTTATATGTATGTCCCCAGACTTTTATGCAATAAACAATGTATGCTTCAACTAAAGTTGGGTACAATAATTGTAGTTAATATTTGTAAGTATGTATTTTGTTCTATTTAGTAACGCACTCCATTTTTTAATGTTTTCTTTATATGACTTACATGTAGTGTCCAGCTTACTTCATCTATATTAACTCCTAAAAATGTGATATTATCCATAATTTGTTTTTTACAATTTTACAACCCCCAAATATGATATATTTAGTTTTATTGAAGTTTAGTGACAGTTTATTGACGTGCAGCCATCTATTTTATGGTCAAGTTCCCTCTGGATAAAATAAGATGAGAGTTAAATCAAGCGGTAATGAAGGTGAAGAATGGAATATTATTATATACATAATTATATATAGATAGTAGTGACAATTAAAGACACTTTCATCCTGTTCATTTGAGCAAAGAAAAAGAGTAAAGTAATATTCCAAACAATAGAAGAATATTAATATCAGCAGTCAATATTCCAACATTGTGAAGCTGAGCTATGGTAAACATATTCAGCTTTAGAAGCTTTATGGGAGTGATGTAATAACTGTTATAAACATGTGAATATTCAAAGTAATAATGTATGATAATACCATAATAAAATGGTACGTTTGGGGATGTGTAATATTGTTTGTATGAACATCCTGAATGTTTTCATGCTAGAATAGATTTAATTAGTAGGGAGTGAAACAAAATGAGGCAGTAATGATAATAATGTTTTGTTTTAAGCCTGTTTATGAATAATTAATTAAATAAAAAATGCCAAATGTAGCTTACATCCTCAGTGAGCTGAACTCCAGCAGTAAAGATGAGATAAATAATGTGGAAAGGTCAGAAGTCAAATGTTTCTTCAGGTAATACATGGAGCCTCTGCTGCCACCCAGCGGCCGTTGGAAAGAATGCATACATTTTGTTTTGACCTCCTTAAAGCTGCTTTTTACTTTCTGTCCTGTTTGTGTCCAAGTCTGTAGTGTGGGCCATAGGACAGAAGGAGGACATTTTGTTTATAGACTGTGGAGGGCAGCAATACACCTAAGAAGTTCTACTAGTCTGCTGGAAATAGAAAGAAGACATACGCAATAAACTGTACAGAACAGGCAAGAAATAAGAGTGAGAAGATCAAAAATAATCGTCAAAGCAGTAGCAAAGTTTTTAAATGTAAAAGAACTATCTTGGGAACAGGTACAAGGTGAACTACAAAGAGGAGACGAAACAGAGTCATGTGACCACAATCCAACGCCATGTTGATTGTTCAGTGGAATGCCAGAAGTCTAATAGCAAACGGACAGGAATTAAAGGGATATGTTGGAGCCAAATTTCCTTATTTGCTTATATTTATATTTTGTTTTCTCTGATTGATTGCTGGCCTCAGTTCATGCTGAGTTTCCCTTTCAGCAGATTGCTCTGCCCACTTCCTCTTGAGAACCAGGAAGTGTTGACAGGGATGGGACTGTTGCCGTGGTGTGGTTGTCATAGTAGCCTCCTTTAATTAGGTTCAGCTGGAAACACTCGGGGGTGATTACATGGAGGACAAACCGTTTTGGAGCGTGTGGTGTGGTGTGTGGTCAGGTCTCACTGCTGTGACAATGTGCCATTCAAGCCAAGGTCAGCATACATAATGTTCTAGAACCTACTTTTCATTTCATTTTGATAGCTTGGAATAAAGGGATTGTCATATCCAAACACATTTCTACAGTACTGGACATTCAATCATCAAACTGGTCAACACAGTATCAGTATCAGTATCAGCCCAAAGGTAAGGGCTGTACAATGAGAATAAAATGCCTCATAGCCGATTACACAAATGTGATCAATTCATCTAGATACTGTCCTGCCACAGTGAATAGGTTTCCCTTTTTAAAAGGGCAAATTCCTCCCAGGGTCTTTTGTCCTAATGACTGTCTGGATAAAGTGAGGAGAATATAATTCAGGAAAACAATTTATTTTACTAATAAACTAGAACCCATTTTTACATCTTCTCAACAACACCCACATTCTTACAAACATATTTAAGAATGGTGGTAACAAATGAATATAAAGTTAGTAAATATGTGAGAGAAAGAAGTAAACAAACGTTCTGTGTAACACAACTAACACTCCTTCTCCTCTTTTGTTGGACAAAGTTCATCCTCGTACTCTGCTCTCGTTCCTTCGCACATTTTGACACAATCACAACACTTTACACTCACACTTGATCCAAACTAAGCGATGTGTTTTGATCACTAATGTTTTGTTCTTAATCCGCGTTGACAGAAAGTAAAAAGCAGTTTTAAGGAGGTCAAAACAAAATGTATGCATTCTTTCCGACGGCCGCTGGGTGGCAGCAGAGGCTCCATGTATCACCTGAAGAAAAATTTGACTTCTGACCTTTCCACATTATTTCTCTCATCTTTACTGCTGGAGTTCAGCTCACTGAGGATGTAAGCTACATTTTTGGTATTTTAATTATCTTTAATTATTCATAAACAGGCTTAAAACAAACCATTATCATTACTGCCTCATTTTTTTTTTCCACTCTTAAAACTATTCTAGCATGAAAACATTGAGGATGTTCTTCAAAACAATATTACACATCCCCAAACGTAGCATTTTATTATTGTATTAATATACTGTGACGGGCTTCCTGCCGTCCTGGTGTGAGTTGCAGTGCCATCCAACACATGACGCATCATAACAGGTTTGACTCTGATTTATTGCTTCAATCATCATGTCATTCTCTTGCCTTCTTGTCGCCGCACCTTGCAGTGCGCGGGCGTTTCCTGCTTCTGTTCGCGGTGTCCGGGGTTTGAGTCCTTGGCGGGGACTCGTCGTCTCTCAGGTCTGATCGTTCGTTGCTCGTGGTCGGTCTCGTCAGCGGGTTCCTTCTCCTACTTCCCCCTGAATGTTCCTCCTTCCCCCTTTTTATGCTGCAGGAGCAGATGATGTGATTGAGCGCAGCTGTGTGGTGTACGCACCTTGCGCTGATTGCTGTTGTCCTGCCGCCCTGCGTGCGTCACGCCTCTCCCCTCTGCTGCATGCCCCGCCTCCTGGCCTCCATCTTTGTCAGGACAATCATGTTTCTCAGCCCGCTGTCGGCCCGTCGGCTGCGTCTCTCCACACATACATTATTACACTTAATAATCACATGTTTATAACAGTGCTGACATTTTTTATTTCCCATCCATCCATCCATCCATCCATCATCTTCCACTTATCTGAGGTCGGGTCGGGGGGGCAGCAGCCTAAGCAGGGAAGCCCAGACTTCCCTCTCTCCAGCCACTTCGTCTAACTCTTCCCGGGGGATCCCCAAGCGTTCCCAGGCCAGCCGGGAGACATAGTCTTCCCAACGTGTCCTGGGTCTTCCCCGTGGCCTCCTACCAGCTGGACGTGCCCTAAACACCTCCCTAGGGAGGCGTTCGGGTGGCATCCTGACCAGATGCCCGAACCACCTCATCCGGCTCCTCTCGATGTGGAGGAGCAGCGGCTTTACTTTGAGTTCCTCCCGGATGGCAGAGCTTCTCACCCTATCTCTAAGGGAGAGACCCGCCACACGGCGGAGGAAACTCATTTGGGCCGCTTGTACCCGTGATCTTATCTTTTCGGTCATGACCCAAAGCTCATGACCATAGGTGAGGATGGGAACGTAGATCGACCGGTAAATTGAGAGCTTTGCCTTCAGGCTCAGCTCCTTCTTCACCACAACGGATTGATACAACGTCCGCATTACTGAAGACGCCGCACCGATCCGCCTGTCGATCTCACCATCCACTCTTCCCCCACTCTTTTTTTTATTTCCCCTCGGGGATTAATAAAGTATTTCTGTTTCTGAAAATTACATCACTCTCATAAAGCCTTTAAAAATAAATATGTTTTTTACCATAGGTCAGCGTCACAATGTTGGAATATTGACTGCTGATATTAATATTCTTCTATTTTTGGAATATTACACTTTACTCTTTGTTTTGCTTAAATCAACAGGATGAAAGTGTCTTTAATTGTCACTACTGAGTGTAACTATACATTCTTCGCCTTCATTACTGCTTGATTTATCTCTCATCTCATTTTATCCAGTGAGAACTTTATCAAAAAATGTTGTCTGCACATCAATAAACTGTCACTAAACTTCAATAAAACTAAATATATCATATTTGGAGATTGTAAAAATGTAAAACACAAATTATTATGGATAATATTGAAATAAAAATAATAAAGGTAGTCACATTTTTAGGAGTTAATATAGATGATGAAGTAAGCTGGACACTACTTGTAAATCATACAAAAAAAAGTAAAAAAAACAATTGAGTGCAGTACTGAATAGAATAAAATACATACAAATATTAACTAGAATTATTGTAGCCAACTTCAGTTGAAACATACATTGTTTATTGCATAAAAGTCTGGGGACATACATATAAAACAATCACACATCAATCATCATATTACACAAAAAGTAATAAAGACAACTAATAGAATGGATTCTAGAGACCCAACAAATGATTCATAAAGTCACACATTTTAAAAGTAAATGATCTTGTATAAAAGACAACTGTTCAAATGATGTATAAAGTAAATAATTATATGCTTCCAGAAGTGGTCCAGAAGATGTTTCAGATGTGAACCAGTAAATATGAACTAAGAGGGATTTATGTGTACTCAAAAGCAAAGGTATGAACACATGTAAAACAAATATGTACATCATATAAAGGAGTTCATCTATGGAATCATCTACAATTAGAAAATAAAATATGTAACACTTCATTGTTCAAAAAAACTTATATAAAACACTATTATGAATAAGTATAAAACTGAATTATAAATATCTACACTTAAAATGTTTATTGTATGTAAAATATTTTATGTAGTTTATTTTCACCCTTTCAGTCAAATTGTTGTTTATTTTAAAATACACAAATGTGTATATTAACTCATGTACTTGACTGAAATAAAAGCACTAATCTGAAGTGTCTAATCTATAAATGTTAGAATCATATTAACAGGATTGTGTTAGACAAACAACAATGATGTCACACATGTTATATGTGCTGATGTTGTTAGAAAGTCAAAATGAAAGTCTGGACAGTTTATTTCAAATCCTGCAGTTTCATTTGCTGCTGCTGTTCTCACCAGCACACTTGTGTTTCTTACACTGGTACTTAGAAGACAATCTTTCACCACACACACTGCAACTCAACACTTACTCACCTGCGTGTGTTCTCATATGCACTGTAAGAGTGTTTAGGTGACCAAAGCTTTTGTTGCAGATTGAACAGGAGTATGGTTTTTCACCTGATTGCATTCTCATGTATAATTTTAATTGCTGTCTTTCTATTCAGACTTTTACCACATACTGAACATATAAAAGGTTTTTCACCAATATGTGTTCTCATATTTACTTTTAAACTTTGTATTATGACAAAACTTTTACCACATTATGAGCAGGAAAAAGTTTTTTCTCCAGTGTGTATTCTCATGTGTTTTTTTAAATGGTCCCTTTGAGTAAAAACCTTACCACAGATTGAACATGAAAAAGGTTTTTCTCCAGTGTGTGTTCTCATATGTACTTTTAAACTTTGATTTATTACAAAACTTTTACCACATTCTGAGCATGAAAAAGGTTTTTCTCCAGTGTGTATTCTTATGTGTATTTTCAAATAGTTCCTATGAGTAAAATCTTTACCGCAGATTGAACAGGAAAAAGGTTTTTTTCCAGTGTGTATTCTCATGTGTGTTTTCAAATGGTGCTTTTGAGTAAAATCTTTACCGCAGATTGAACATAAAAAAGGTTTTTCTCCAGTGTGTGTTCTCATGTGTACTTTCAGCATGTGTTTTAGTCTAAAATCTCTCCCACATTCTGAGCAGGAAAAAGGTTTCTCTCCGGTGTGTGTACTCATGTGCCTTTTCAGATTACTATGGTCTTTAAAAGTTTTGTGACAGAGAGAACAAGTGAAGTGAGTGTTGTCAGTGTGACATGTCTTATCATCTTTAGAGTCTTCATCATCAGTGTCAGGAGAGTGTGACGTTGTGTCCTCACTATCTGATAGTGGAGCTAAGAGCTTGTCTGCTTGTGATCCTCCACAGTGGTCTCCATCACATTCTGCTAAACTGCTGCTTGGAGGCTCTGCCTCTCTCTTCTCCTCACGTTCACCTTTGACCTCATCACCTTGACTCTTCACACTGATGAGGTGTCTCTTGTCTTCCTCTATAAAGTGGGGGGACAGACGCTGTTTTTCTTCATCTTCAAAGTGAGGGGGCTGTGGCTCCTCTTCTTTCACGTGGAGGTACTGTGACCTCCTCTGCTCCATACTGGAGGACCCCTCCTGCTGCTCAGGTGGACGATATTTTTCACAGACGTCTGCAGGACACAAGAAGACAAACACATGCTGGGATGGAAATAGATAAGATTTCACCAATTCAGATTTAATTTTCGATTCTGCTTTAACTTTGACTAGTTGAGAAGTAACATGAGCCTACAAAGCCAACAGTGAGGTCTTAAAAGGCACAGATTTTAGGGGTCATCCATGGGGGGCCAGAGGGCCCTAAGGACAATATTCTGCTATGAAAATATCTATAAAATAAAAATATTTTTGGCAAGAAATTAACAAAATACTACACGTTATTTTGTGGCAATTACAAAAGAATATCCAGTATAATTCTCAGGGCATTCAATCAATCACAACAGGACTGTTAAACTGAACATATTATACATAAATATACAGTATATAAAAAAATAAAAAAAGGTATATATATGTGTATATATATATATATATATATATATATATATATATATATATATATTAGGGCTGAGAATCTTTGAGTGTCCCACGATTCGATTCAATATCGATTCTTAGGGTCGCGCTTCGATTATTAATCGATTTTTTCGATTCAACGCGATTCTCGATTCAAAAACGTTTTTTTTCCGATTCAAAATGATTCTGTATTCATTCAATACATAGAATTTCAGCTGAAATTATAACTAATAATGATGCTGTTGTTGATAATATTCATTTTTGTTTCACTACTTTTGGTTTGTTCTGTGTTGTGTTTGTGTCTCCTCTCAATTAATCTGTTTATTGCAGTTCTGAGTGTTGCTGGGTGAGGTTTGGTTTTGGAATTGGATTGCATTGTTATGGTATTGCTGTGTATTGTTTTGTTGCATTGATTAAAAGAAACAAAACATTGATTTTTTAAAAATGAGAATCGATTCTGAATCGCACAACGTGAGCATCACAATTCAAATTCGAATTGATTTTTCCCACACCCCTAATATATATATACATGCATGCATGCATATATATATATATATATATATATATATGTAATACATATATATATATATATATATATATATGTGTATATATATGTATGTATATATGTGTAAATATACATATATATATATATATATTTACACATATATATATTTACACATACACACATATATATATATATATATATATATATGTATTACATATACATATATATACATATATATATATATACCCAATTGTAACTAAGATAGGCTCCAGCACCCTGCGACTCCGAAAGGGATAAGCGGTAGAAAATGGATGGATATATATACATATACACATGCATATATAGAGTCGCAATCAAAAGTTTCCATACACCTGTAAAGAACATAATGTCATGGCTGTCTTGAGTTTCCAATCATTTCTACAACTCTTATTTATTTGTGATGTAGTGATTGGAGCACATACTTGTTGCTCACTAAAAACATTCATGAAGTTTGCTTCTTTTATGAATTTATTATGGGTCTACTGTACATGTGAGCAAATGTGCTGGGTCAAAAGTGTACATACAGCAATGTTAATATTTGCTTACATGTCCCTTGGCAAGTTTCACTGCAAAAAGACGCTTTTGGTCGCCATCCACAAGCTTCTGCTCGAATTTTTGACCACTTCTCTTGACAAAATTGGTGCAATTCAGCTAAATGTGTTGTTTTTTTTACATAGACTTGCTTCTTCAGCATTGTCCACACATTTAAGTCAGGACTTTGGGAAGAAAATTCTAAAACCTAAATTCGAGCCTGATTTAGCCATTCCTTTACCACTTTTGAGGTGTGTTTGGGGTCATTGTCCTGTTGGAACACCCAACTGCACCCAAGACCCAACCTCCAGGCTGATGATTTTAGCTTGTCCTGAAGAATTTGGAGGTAATCCTTCTTTTTCATTATCTCATTTAAAGCAGCAGTTCCATTGGAAGCAAAACAGACCCAGAGCATAATACTACCACCACCATGCTTGACGGTAGGGATGATGTTCCTAGGATTAAAGGCCTCACCTTTTGTCCTCCAAACATATTGCTGGGTTTTGTGGCCAAACAGCTTCATTTTTGTTTCATCTGACTACAGAACTTTCCTCCAGAAGGTCATATCTTTGTCCTTGTGATGTCAGATGAAACAAAAATTGAGCTGTTTGGCCACAATACTGTTTGTTAGAAAGTTCCACAACTGTTCACGTTATCCCACGCTTCATGCGTCGAAGTCACGTTGTGACATTGGAGGTTTATAAGCAGACGAGCATGTTCGGCGGCACACAATCATGGAGTACTTACAAGCAGACACAGTGTGGAGACAGAAAAGGGAGAATTGACGCATTTTGGTGTAAAAAGTAAAGATAAAGGTGAAGTTATAACACTGAAACTCCCTCAGGAAGAGGTGCTTTAAGACATGCTAGCTAGCTAGCGGCTAACGTCCATCCACCTTTGGCAGTATCTAGTCGATACTACTATGATTACGTCGATATTTTTTGGCATCACAACATTTTCTTTCGTTTTTTTAAAATGTATATTATGTTTATAAACTCAGGAAATATGTCCCTGAACACATGAGGACTTTGCAGATGACCAATGTATGATCCTGTAACTACTTGGTATCAGATTGATACCCACATTTGTGGTATCATCCACAAAGTAATGTAAAGCATCCAACAACAGAAGAATAAGTGATTATTACATTTTAACAGAAGTGTAGACAGAAAATGTTAAAGGGGAACATTATCAGCAGACCTATGTAAGCGTCAATATATACCTTGATGGTGCAGAAAAAAGACCATATATTTTTTTAACCGATTTCCGAACTCTAAATGAGTGAATTTGGCGATTTAAACGCCTTTCAATTGATAGCCTGTCGAGCGATGACCTTTCACCCGTGACGTCACAACATGAAGCGATCCGCCATTTTCTCAATCTTATTACACGCACCAAGTCAAATCAGCTCTGTTATTTTTCTGATATCCACACAAGAATGTGTGGATATCCTGCGACACTCAAAGCAGATGCATTTCCAACGATAAAGTCAACAAAATCTGCAAAATTGTTAAATAGACAACTACTGAATCTGCCCGAGTGCGAGCTATTCAGGGAGGACAGCAGTCTCTTCCCGCAGACCAGCGAGGTAAAGCCCCTGGATATGATTTATGCCACTTCTTTTTCTGTCTCATTTTGTCCACCAAACTTATAAGGTTGTGCTTGAATGCACAAAGGTGAGTTTTGTTGATGTTATTGACTTATGTGCTAATCAGACATATTTGTTCACAGCATGACTGCAAGCTAATCGATGCTAACATGCTCCTTAGGCTAGCTGTATGTACATATTGCATCATTATGCCTCATTTGTAGCTACATTTGCATCCAGCCTTTCCCTCCACCCACATTTAATGCCAAACAAACACTTACCAAACGTTGGTTAGAAGGCGATCGTCAAATTCGTCCTCGTTGCTGCTGTCTGTCATGATATGGCTCAATAGCTTCAGTTTCTTCTTCAATTTCGTTTTCACTACCTGCCTCCACACTTCAACCATCCATTTCAATACATGCGTAATCTGTTGAATCGCTTACGGCGCTGAAATCCTAGTCTGAATCCTAGCTAATATCGCTATACCTTTCTGTGCTATCCGCCATGTTTGTTTCTGTGTGATCACGCTGTGACGTCACAGGATAATGGACGGGTGGATATAACGACGGTTAAAATCAGGAACTTTGAAGCTGTTTTTCGGGATATGGCGTGATGGGTCAAATTTTGAGAAAAACTTCAAAAAATAAAATAAGCCACTGGGAACTGATTTTTATTGGTTTTAACCCTTCAGAAATTGTGATAATGTTCCCCTTTAAAAGAGAAAATAAGCAGATACTAACAGTAAATGAACAAGTAGATTAATAATTAATTTTCTACCACTTGTCCTTAATAATGTTGACAAAATAATAGGTGTATAAATGAGACAACATGTTACTGCTTATGTCAGCTAAATAATTAGGAGTCTTTGTTTGTTTACTTACTGCTAAAGAACAAGTTGTCTAATATGTTCACTATTTCAATTAAAGACTTAACTGCAATTAGAAACATATGTTTAATGTATCTTAAGTTTTTTTGTTAAAATAAAACCAATAATGCCATTTTTGTGGTCCCCTTTATTGAGAAAAGTACCAAAATAATTTTAGTACCGGTACCAAAGTATTGGTATGGTTCCAACACTCCCACCTATATTTGAATATTGTCTAATGGAAATGACTTCTGTCTGATAATCACATGAATAACCAGTGTTGCTATTAATACACTTTTTATGTCTTTATACGCATTGAAATCAAAAAGAACGTGCATTTCCTTAAGTCCGCGGGTGCCTGGGATGCAGAGTTTTTGGTTTTATAACCGACCTGCCTTCTCTGGGTCAAAACTCCAGTTTGCTTGATTTTTTTATAGATTATTGCTTTCTGCCGATGTTTTGTGTATTGTGACGGTGCGCTCTTATCCCGCCATCACTTGAGGACCGCCACGTCAGCGGAAGCAAGCGCGCTGTCGGTTGGTAGAGTGGCCGTGCCAGGAACTTGAGGGTTCCAGGTTCGATCCCCGCTTCCACCATCCTAGTCACTGCCGTTGTGTCTTTGGGCAAGACACTTTACCCACCTGCTCCCAGTGCCACCCACACTGGTTTAAATGTAACTTAGATATCGGGTTTCACTATGTAAAAGCGCTTTGAGTCACTAGAGAAAAGTGCTATATAAATATAATTCACTTCACTTATTCACACGATTGATGAGCATTCATTTTTAAATGGTGGTGTTAAAAAGCAAGTATATCTCCATCTTTAGTGATAAATGTGTCCCCCGGATGAACATGTGTCACAAACATTGTATTAGATGATATGTGGATGTTGTGCTTACTTGGACTGTGATGAAGCTGTGAGGACTCAGGTGGTTTGTCTTCATGCTCTTCAGTCTTCACAGAGACAACAGTCAGTGGAAACTTGCTGACATCAGCCTCCTCCTGCCCTACAGGACACTCTCCCTCCTGACTCATCCACACTTCCTCCTCTTCCTCTTTAATGTGGGGGGGCTGTGGATCCTCCTGCTGCTGAAGGGGACGTTCTTCTTGACGAGCGTTCATCTGTTGGACGTCCGCAAGACAACACAAACAAACTTCAGCTATGATGTGTCAAATGTTTTTTAGACCATCAAATATAATATTTTCCAAGTGGACTGACACCACTCTGTGGTGATGTTCTTCTACACATGGAATAATCATCAGTTATTGATTATTATGAATTGTGTCATTTATCAAAAAGTAACAACTTAAAGAAAACCTCCTGCTGGGATTTTAATACCGTCATGACTGCATGAAGTCAGTCTGCACGTATAAAAGTTTCATTGTGCTGCAGCATCAAGTGACGCCAACTGGCTCCTCCCACTACCAACCTACCAGCCAACCTTGACGTGCACCTCCAAAATAGTCCCACCTCACGTCAACGGTGACCAGGACTACAGAGCTGTGGTCGGTTGGCTTTACTTTTACGCACAATATCCTCTCCTTGTTCTCCATTACCTACCTGCTTGGCACTCAGCATCAAGGGTTGGAATTGGGGGTTAAATCACCAAAAATGATTCCCGGGCGCAGCACTGCTGCTGCCCACTGCTCCCCTCACCTCCCAGGGGGTGATCAAGGGGATGGGTCAAATGCAGAGGACACATTTCACCACACCTAGTGTGTGTGTGACAATCATTGGTACTTTAACTTTCTTCCGCGAAAGCAACATTTTTAACCCAACAGAAAACAAACAGAAGTGCAGCGAAGCAAGTGGAACAAGTGCCAGCGAGTATATATATAAATATATATATATATATATATGTATATATATATATATATATATATATATATATATATATATATATATATATATATATATACAAATTCATAAATGTAAACAAATATTTAGAATATTTGGGTACCTCATGTTCCGATTACAAACAAAATATTGATGCAAATTCATTTTGTGTGCAGTATATTAAAGCTATTTTTAATATTTAACATTTATTTAATTAAATATTTATTTTAGTCCGACTGAATAAGCATTAATCACTTACAATTGTGCAAATAGTGTATTCGTAATAACAAACATCAGTTGATTTAATTTCCATGATATGTCCACCCAATGCAGCTGATAGGCTCCAACACCCCCTGCCCTCCCCGCAACACCAAATAGGGACAAGCGGTAGAAAAATGGATGGATGTTATCAAGGTAATAGAAGTGCGTGCAAACATCATTTGTATTTATTGCTAATAAAGTTGACACCAACATAAAGCAGACCACTGCAATAATACATTATATTACACTGTCATCACAATAACAATAATTTTTTTTCATCCTGTAAAGCATCTTTGAGTACAATGAAAAGCGCTATACCAAATAAAATGTATTATTATTATTATTATTATACTATGTGACTTATTCCAGACTTAAATTACAAGACGTTCGTTTCTTTCTAGTAACAAATATTTAATGATGTTAAGCGTGACTGTAATATACAACAAAAAACAGTTAAAGTATTAAATAAGTCAATATAATTCTCATAGAGAACATATAAAATACACTCCTCAAAAAAAAAACGCTCGCATTTGCTACAAAGGCCTGCTAGCGGGCTAACGCTAGCACGTTAGCTTCGAACAACATATGAGGTAAATAAGATAAATAATATGAAAATATATCATGTATATTACCTCATAAGCCGCGTGTACAAGAGAGGAGTGGAATATATTCTTCCTATTGTTACACCAGCAACTCTTAAATGGGACTATTTATCTTGTTCTTTGGCCGGGCGAAGGAAGTGTGCACCACTCACTATTGTCCCAGTGAAACACGTGTTTGAAGGAAGTGTGCACCACTCACTATTGTCCCAGTGAAACACGTGTTTGAAGGAAGTGTGCACCACTCACTATTGTCCCAGTGAAACACGTGTTTGAAGGAAGTGTGCACCACTCACTATTGTCCCAGTGAAACACGTGTTTGAAGGAAGTGTGCACCACTCACTAGTGTCCCAGTGAAACGCGTGTTTGAAGGAAGTGTGCACCACTCACTATTGTCCCAGTGAAACACGTGTTTGAAGGAAGTGTGCACCACTCACTAGTGTCCCAGTGAAACGCGTGTTTGAAGGAAGTGTGTACCACTCACTATTGTCCCAGTGAAACACGTGTTTGGCCAACATTTGTTCCGCGGTTGAGAACACCTCGATGACGTCACACAGGAGGAAAAACAAAACAAGATAGCGTCTGGCGGAGATTACGTTGTTTTGGTTATTATGGTTTCTAGGTCTTAATTACAACGTACATGTGCACATGTGTGTCGTTTAACAGAGTAAACGTCGTTATTAATTGTTTGTATGCGGATACATTAGTCTGAGTGCACTTTGACGTGCTAGCCTAGCCTGCTGGTTAGCTTAGCTTGTTAGCTGCTAACAAAGAGAGGCGGAAGTGATCGACACATCGAAGCAGAGATCCAATGTAAGTGTAAAGTGTTTTTATTGTGTGAACATGTCTACATTACAAATGATGTGAGTGTTGCGGAATCAGCGACTAACTGCTGCCATTGAAGAAATATTTGTGATGTTAGAAAAAAAAACGATAGCAGAGTACAAGGAGGAATTTTGTCCAACAAAAGAGGAGAAGGAGCAACAACATCAACTACTGGACGCTGTTTTCAAGAAACATCAAGTTGTGTTACACATCCATTCTTCCATCCATCTTCTTCTGCTTATCTGAGGTCGGGTCGCGGGGGCAGCAGCCTAAGCAAGGAAACACCAGTCTTTCCTCTCCCCAGCCACTTCATCCAGCTCTTCCCGGGGGATACCGAAGCGTTACCAGGGCAACCGGCAGACATAGTCTACCCAACGTGTCCTGGGTCTTCCCGTGGCATCCTATCGGTCGGACATGCCCGAAACACCTCCCAAGGGAGGCATTCGGGAGGCATCCTGACCAAATGCCCGAACCACCTTATCTGGCACTTCTCGATGTGGAGGTGCAGTGGCTTTACTTTGAGTTCCTCCCGGATGGCAGAGCTTCTCACTCTATCTCTAAGGGAGAGACCCGCCACACGGCAGAGGAAACTCATTTCGGCTTCTTGTACCCGTGATCTTGTCCTTTCGGTCATAACCCAAAGCTCATGACCATAGGTGAGGATGGGAACGTAGATCGACCGGTAAACTGAGAGCTTTGCCTTCCAGCTCAGCTCCTTCTTCACCACAACGGATCGATACAACGTCCGCATTACTGAAGACGCCGCACCGATCCGCCTGTCGATCTCACAATCCACTCTTCCCTCGCTTGTGAATAAGACTCCAAGGTACTTGAACTCCTCCACTTGGAGGCAGGGTCTCCTCCCCAACCCGGAGATGGCACTCCAACCTTTTCTGTACGAGAACCTTGGACTCGGACTTGGAGGTGCTGATTCTCATTCCAGTCGCTTCACACTCGGCTGCAAACCGATCCAGTTAGTGCTAAATTTGCTAGCCAGATGAAGAGACTTAATCCTGCAGCCACCAAACCGGATCCCCTCAACACCTTGACTACGTCTAGAAATTCTGTCTATAAAAGTTTTGAACAGAATCGGCGCTTTGGCGGAGTCCAACCCTCACTGGAAAAGTGTCTGACTTACTGCCGGCAATGCGGACCAAGTTCTGGCACTGATCATACAGGGAGCGGACCGCCACAATAAGACAGTCCGATACCCCATACTCTCTGAGCACTCCCCACAGGACTTGCCGAGGGACACGGTCCAATGCCTTCTCCAAGTCCACAAAACACATGTAGACTGGTTGGGCAACCTCCCATGCACCCTCGAGAACCCTGCCCAGAGTATAGAGCTGGTCCACAGTTCCACGGCCAGGATGAAAACCACACTGTTCCTCCTAAATCTGAGGTTCGACTGTCTGACTTAGGCTCCTCTCCAGTACTTCTGAATAGACCTTCCCGGGAAGGCTGAGGATGCTTCTACATATTGACACAAATATATAAAAAACACTAACCTTATGACGGATGCTTTTGCAATTGTTTTATTTGATCTTTCCCAACACCTGGTGGCCACAATAATTCATGAAGTCAAGCTCATGGCGCAGAACGTTGAATGATGCGGACATGTTTGTTACTGGATACTTGCTATCAGACTTCTGTTTTGGAGACTTTGTGTACGTATTAAGCAACTATACTTTTTCGATATGCTTAAAAGTGCTGTTTTAGCTTAGCTGTTGTGTAGCTGCTCGCTCCTTGTAGCTTACAGCAGGTGTGTCCAAAGTGCAGCCCATAACTATGTTTTTAATTGACAACGGGGAGTTTTGAAAATGTGGTATTTGCGTGTCGGTCCAATCAGCAGCAGTTACGCCCTATTTCATCATTGGACCTAAGTCTTTGGCTTGGTAGGCGGGTACGAGGCTACCAAGCCAGGTGGTACGAGCATGGAGGTGCCTTTGTAGTGGTGTCGCAGCTCAGTGGTCGTGCCGTCAGGTAACACCAGGAAGGTTCCTTCTGTGCGACATTCACCGGTGCTTTTTTTCTCCCTGGACTCTGACTTCATATCTGGTGTTGTCCTTCAGACCTCGGCCAAGAAGCCACGTAAACAGTGTGAAGAATGTGGGCGATAAGAGTGTGTGTGCGTGGGCATGAACTTGCACCCACTTTCAACTGGAACTCAGGACATATGATTAGTTGCACGGCCTATTCTAATCTATATTAAACATTTCTTAATCACTTCATCCTTCATTATCTTAATTATATCCCAACTTTAGCTACCTGTAAAAATTAGTGACTTATTGTTGTCCATTTGTAAATATATTTTTTTCTAAATGATAGTCTCCTCACTTGAACCAGACAGTCATTAGGACAAAAGACCCTGAGAGGACTTTGCCCTTTAAAAGGTAAAGCCTCAAAAAGGACAGTATTAAGATGAATTCATTACATTTGCTATGAGGCATTTTGTTATTGATATTTTATGTTTTTGTTACTTGGGGCGGTATAGCTTGGTTGGTAGAGTGGCCGTGCCAGGAACTTGAGGGTTCCAGGTTCAATCCCAGTTCTGCCATCCTAGTCGCTGCCATTGTGTCCTTGGGCAAGACACTTTACCCACCTGCTCCCAGTGCCACCCACATTGGTTTAAATGTAACTTAGATATTGGGTTTCACTATGTAAAGCGCTTTGAGTCACTAGAGAAAAGCGCTACATAAATATAATTCACTTCACTTCACATGATATCTTGTTTTTCTCATTTCAAGGGGAACTGCACTTTTTGGAATCATTCACAGTCCCTATGTAAGTTAAAGTTAAGGTCCGAATGTTAGTCACACACTAGGTGTGGTGAAATGATCCTCTGCATTTGACCCATCCCCAAGTTCACCCCCTGGGAGGTGAGGGCAGCGGAGGCCGCACTCGGGAATCATTTGGTGATTTAACCCCCAACCTTTGATGCTGAGTGCCAAGCAAGGAGGCAATGGGTCTGTTTTAAAATGGTTCTATAAGTAATTCTATATGAAGTAATACATCGCAAAATCCTTTTTAAACCATATTGTCCATCCATAGTAAAAACTCCTGTCGTCCTGGTTTTTGTTTCTTTTCCTGTGAAAAATGTTGTAAAGAGCAGCGTGTTTGTGTGTCACTGAGATTTCAAGACAGTTCATACGATAACTTGTTTTTCCTAAGTGCATGTCAAAGTAGTGAATGCATTGTGTGACTGAGCAGAGATGCTGTGTTTGTCTTGCAGACGTCTGTGAAGAACATCTTCACCCTTAGCAACAGAAGTGCAGCTTCAGGATGCAGACGGAGGAAACACAGCCCTCCCACATTAAGATGGAAGAGGAATACACACTGATCCCCCATTTTAAAAAGGAAGAGGAGGACCCACTGACACCCCTTTTTAAAGAGAAATCAGTGGACCCACTGAGTCCTCACATTAAAGAGGAAGAGGAGGAACACCGCATCAGTCAAGAATGGTTGGAGGAGTTCCATGTGATTGTGAAGAGTGAAGATGATGAGGTGAAAGGCTTTGCTAGAGAGCCGTGTCCGCCAGTTAGAGCAGTGTAATTTCGTAACTTTAGATGTTGCGGACACATCTGCTAGCGTTAGCTGTAGCGAGCTAACTAGCCCAGCTTGTAGCAGCCCTAATCGGCCTACAAGCTACGGTGTACCGGTTGAGACGCATAATAGATTTAGCCCTTTAGCTAGTCCTACACCCCAGTCTACCGGGCACCACACTTTAGTTATAGGGGACTCCATCACCCGAAACATAAAGCTTAGCAAACCAGCCACAATTAAGTGTATTCCCGGGGGCAGAGCACCTGACATTGAAGCTAATCTTAGGGAGCTAACTCGCAACAGGTCTAGTAAGCACGTACGGCGGGCTAACCGCACCACTAGTTATGCGAATATAGTAATACACGTTGGCTCCAATGACGTTAGGATGAGACAATCAGAGATTACAAAGAGAAACATAGCCAGGGCTTGTAATCTCGCCAGAAAGATGTCCAGGCATCGAGTAATTGTCTCTGGCCCCCTGCCTGGGAGAGGCAATGATGAGAGATATAGCAGATTAGTCTCTCTTAACAGGTGGCTGGATAGCTTCTGCAGACAACAGGGATTTACGTTTATTGATAATTGGCCCTCTTTCTGGGGCAAACCTGGCTTGCTGAGGAGAGACGGCCTTCACCCTAACCAGGAAGGCGCTATCCTCTTGTCTCGGAACATAGACTTCGCATTGAGCCACATTTGACTAACTGCACTAGAGCAAGCCCGGTCACAGGCAATTACAGAGCCTGCTAGCCTGGGTATGGAGTCAGTTAAGTTAGAACTAGCCAGCGCCAGGCTGGATGATCCCTGTACACATAGCAATTTTCGTAGAATAATACACAACTCACAAACTGTTTTTTCTGCTGTGTCTATGACTTCGTCAGAGTTAGACATGCGCTCTACTGAGGTGGCAAATTATGATGCGTTCAGTTTATCGCAGCGCCAAGTAGACAATCTGAAAATTCCCGTCATATCAATTCCTAGATATGGTCGTAATTATTTTAAGTACACTGCGCATAATAAACGCAACATTATTAATATTGCTACTACGGATAATTTTATCAACAACTCTTTAAAACAGCCCACTACCTATAATATGGGCTTTCTAAACATCAGATCTTTGTCTCCCAAAACGTTGTTAGTCAATGAGGTCATTAGAGACAACAACCTTAACGTCATCGGTCTTAGCGAAACCTGGCTTAAACCAGACGACTTTTTTGCGATAAATGAGGCATCCCCTCCTAACTATACGAATGCGCATATTGCCCGTCACCTCAAAAGGGGAGGGGGTGTCGCACTAATATACAACGAAAACTTTAACTTTAGTCCTAACTTAAATAATAAATATAAATCGTTTGAGGTGCTTTCTATGAAGTCTGCCACACCTCTGCCTCTGTGCCTGGCCGTTATCTACCGCCCCCCAGGGCCCTATTCGGACTTTATTAGTGAATTCTCAGAGTTTGTTGCTGATCTAGTGACGCACGCCGATAATATAATTATAATGAGGGACTTTAATATCCATATGAATACCCCATTGGACCCACCGTGCGTGGCGCTCCAGACTATAATTGATAGCTGTGGTCTTACACAAATAATAAATGAACCGACGCATCGCAGCGGTAATACGATAGACCTAGTGCTTGTCAGAGGTATCACTGTCTCCAAAGTTACGATACTCCCGTATACTAAAGTAATGTCCGATCATTACCTTATAAAATTCGAAGTTCAGACTCATGTTCGGCAAGCTAATAATAATAATAACTGCTATAGCAGCCGCAACATTAATGCTGCCACAACGACGACTCTTGCGGACCTACTGCCCTCGGTAATGGCACCGTTCCCAAAGTATGTGGGCTCTATTGCTAACCTCACTAACAACTTTAACAACGCCTTGCGCGAAACCATTGATAGTATAGCACCGCTGAAGTTAAAAAAGGCTCCAAAAAGGCGTACGCCATGGTTTACTGAAGAAACTAGAGCTCAGAAATTATTATGTAGAAAGCTGGAACGCAAATGGCGCACGACTAAACTTGAGGTGCACCATCAAGCATGGAGTGATAGTTTAATAACTTATAAACGCATGCTTACCTTAGCTAAAACTAATTATTACTCAAATCTCATCCGCATTAATAAAAACGATCCAAAATTTTTGTTTAGTACAGTAGCATCGCTAACCCAACAAGGGATTCCTTCCAGTAGCTCCACCCATTCGGCAGATGACTTTATGAAGTTCTTTAATAAGAAAATTGAACTTATTAGAAAGGAGATTAAAGACAATGCGTCCCAGCTACAACTGGGTTATAGTAACACAGATACGATTGTATATACGGCGGATACTGCAAATATCCAAAATAGTTTCTCTCGTTTTGATGAAATAACATTAGAAGGATTGTTACAACGTGTAAATGGAATAAAACAAACAACATGTTTACTTGACCCACTTCCTGGGAAACTTATCAAGGAGCTTTTTGTATTATTAGGTCCATCAGTGCTAAATATTATAAACTTATCACTTTCCTCGGGCACTGTTCCCGTTGCATTCAAAAAAGCGGTTATTCATCCTCTCCTTAAAAGACCTAACCTCGATCCAGACCTCATGGTAAACTACCGACCGGTGTCTCACCTTCCCTTTATTTCGAAAATCCTCGAAAAAATTGTTGCAGAGCAGCTAAATGAGCACTTAGCGTTTAACAATCTATGTGAAACCTTTCAATCCGGTTTCAGGGCAAATCACTCGACTGAGACAGCCCTCGCAAAACTGACTAATGATCTATTGCTAACGATGGACTCTGATGCGTCATCTATGTTGCTGCTCCTCGATCTTAGCGCTGCTTTCGATACCGTCGATCATAATATTTTATTAGAGCGTATCAAAATACGAATTGGTATTTCAGACTCAGCCCTGTCATGGTTTAACTCTTATCTTACTGATAGGATGCAGTGCGTCTCCTATAACAGTGTGACCTCGGACTACGTTAAGGTAACGTGTGGAGTTCCCCAGGGTTCGGTCCTTGGCCCTGTACTCTTCAGCATCTACATGCTGCCGCTAGGTGACGTCATACGCAAATACGGTATTAGCTTTCACTGTTATGCTGATGACACCCAACTCTACATGCCCCTAAAGCTGACCAACACGCCGGACTGTAGTCAGTTGGAAGCGTGTCTTAATGAAATTAAACAATGGATGTCCGCTAACTTTTTGCAACTTAATGCCAAAAAAACGGAAATGCTGATTATCGGTCCTGCTAGACACCGACCTCTATTTAATAATACAACTTTAACATTTGACAACCAAATAATAAAACAAGGTGACTCTGTAAAAAATCTGGGTATTATCTTCGACCCAACTCTCTCCTTTGAGTCACACATTAAAAGCGTTACTAAAACGGCCTTCTTTCATCTCCGTAATATCGCTAAAATTCGCTCCATTTTGTCCACTAAAGACGCCGAGATCATTATCCATGCGTTTGTTACGTCTCGTCTCGATTACTGTAACGTATTATTTTCGGGTCTCCCCATGTCTAGCATTAAAAGATTACAGTTGGTACAAAATGCGGCTGCTAGACTTTTGACAAGAACAAGAAAGTTTGATCATATTACGCCTGTACTGTATATACCTTTATATACATATATACATACATATATACCTATACTGGCTCACCTGCACTGGCTTCCTGTGCACTTAAGATGTGACTTTAAGGTTTTACTACTTACGTATAAAATACTACACGGTCTAGCTCCAGCCTATCTTGCCGATTGTATTGTACCGTATGTCCCGGCAAGAAATCTGCGTTCAAAAGACTCCGGCTTATTAGTGATTCCTAGAGCTCAAAAAAAGTCTGCGGGCTATAGAGCGTTTTCCGTTCGGGCTCCAGTACTCTGGAATGCCCTCCCGGTAACAGTTCGAGATGCTACCTCAGTAGAAGCATTTAAGTCTCATCTTAAAACTCATCTGTATACTCTAGCCTTTAAATAGACCTCCTTTTTAGACCAGTTGATCTGCCGCTTCTTTTCTTTCTCCTATGTCCCCCCCTCCCTTGTGGAGGGGGTCCGGTCCGATGACCATGGATGAAGTACTGACTGTCCAGAGTCGAGACCCAGGATGGACCGCTCGTCGGGACCCAGGATGGACCGCTCGCCTGTATCGGTTGGGGACATCTCTACGCTGCTGATCCGCTTGAGATGGTTTCCTGTGGACGGAACTCTCACTGCTGTCTTGGAGCCACTATGGATTGAACTTTCACAGCATCATGTTAGACCCGCTCGACATCCATTGCTTTCGGTCCCCTAGAGGGGGGGGGTTGCCCACATCTGAGGTCCTCTCCAAGGTTTCTCATAGTCAGCATTGTCACTGGCGTCCCACTGAATGTGAATTCTCCCTGCCCACTGGGTGTGAGTTTTCCTTGCCCTTTTGTGGGTTCTTCCGAGGATGTTGTAGTCGTAATGATTTGTGCAGTCCTTTGAGACATTTGTGATTTGGGGCTATATAAATAAACATTGATTGATTGATGATTGATTTAACATATTTTCTTGGATTTTTTAAATTCTATTTGA
Source organism: Nerophis ophidion (assembly GCF_033978795.1). NCBI lineage: Eukaryota > Metazoa > Chordata > Actinopteri > Syngnathiformes > Syngnathidae > Nerophis > Nerophis ophidion. The sequence goes on along the minus strand of NW_026906967.1, from coordinate 569,069 downwards.
GTTTTGTCTCTCTTAGAATTAAAAAGGTCAAGCAAAGCGAGACCAGCTTGCTAGTAAATAAATAAAATTTTGAAAATAGAGGCAGCTCACTGGTAAGTGCTGCTATTTGAGCTATTTTTCGAAAAGGCCAGCGGGCGACTTATCTGGTCCTTACAGGCGACCTGGTGCCCGCGGTCACCGAGTTGGTGACCCCTGCTCTACAGTTTGTCTACCGGCAGAACCGGTCCAGTGAGGTTGCAGTCAACCCCGTCATCCACACCACCCTCACCCACGTAGAGGGCAAGGACACCTATGCCAGGCTATTATTCATCGACTACAGCTCTGCTTTAACACGGTCATCCCACAAAAACTCACTGCTAAACTCCTCACTGTTGGTCTGACACCAACTCTCTGTGACTGGGTCCTGAACTTTCTCACAAACCGGCCCCAGTCAATCAGAATCGGCAACCAGACATCAGGCACAAAGGTTCTAAGCATTGGGACCCCCCAAGGCTGCGTGCTGAGCCCCCTATTGTACACCCTCTTCACACACGACTGTGTGGGCTCCCAGAACAACACCACTATCATCAAGTTAGCAGATGATACTACGGTCGTCGGACTGATCACCGGGGGAGCTGAGGCAGTGTACAGAAGGGAGGTAGCGGAACTGGTGGCTTGGTGTCAGGATAATAATCTCTCCTTGAACACAGACAAGACCAAGGAGATGATTATTGACCCACGGAGAAGGAGTGCACAGTACACACCTCTGTACATAGGGGGGACAAAAGTGGACAGGGTGAAAACCTTTAAATTCCTCGGGACCCACATCAGCGAGGACCTCAACTGGGATCACAACACCCAACAAACAATAAAGAAAGCCCAGCAGCGACTGTACTTCCTAAGAAAGCTGAGAAAATTTGGCATGCCACCCAAAATTCTCAGCGACTTCTATAGAAGTACGGTTGAGAGTGTCCTTACCAGCTCAATCACGGTCTGGTATGGAAACTGCACTGCTAAGGACAGGAAGGCACTCCAGCGAGTGATTAAAACTGCTCAGTACATATCAGGAGCAGCCTTCCCCTCACTACAGGACATGTACTCTACCAGGGCCACCAGGAGAGCACACAACATCATCAAGGACAGTACACAGTCTCTTCAGCCTCCTACCATCAGGCAGACCATACAGGAGCCTGAAATCCAGGACTACCAGACTGACTAACAGTTTCTACCCACAGGCCATCAGGCTTGTGAATGCTAACTCATGAATGCTAGCTCCCTCCAACTCCCCGTTTTTACTTTTGTCTTTTTGAACAAAAGATAGCTACCTTGACCACCCCCGAACTGTGAACCATCACTGTAGACACGTTTCACCGTTGATCACTAAAGACACTTTAACTGCTGCTGTGACCCAAGGTCACCTCCATATTTATACTGTTGACTGTCAATCAGAATGTGCAATAATGTTATGTTACTTACTCTGCCTTGTATATACATTTTTATTTTTTATTTTTAGCTAAGTACCGTGTGACTTGTTGAAGGGTGGACTAGCAAAGTAAGATTTTCATTGTACGGCAAACTGTGTGTTTAACTGTGCATATGACAATAAACAATCTTGAATCAAAAAGTGATTTGACGTAATATTTTGATATTTACACATCGCATATTTACACACACGCATTTTACTAAAATACCCTTATGAGCATTACATATATCAATATCAAGTACCTACTGTACTGTTTACTTGTTGAAATACCCTTTTTAGAGCAAATATCTGCCGAAATGGCCACTTTGTTGCTGCCAAAAATGTATTTTAAGTAATATTTTGATATTGACACATCTCATCTCTGCATATTTTACTAGAATACTCTTATGGACATTACATATGTATATAAATCAAGTACCTACTGTACTGTATACTTGTAGAAATACCCTTTACAAAGCTAAAATATACCAAAACAACCACTCTGTTGCTGCCAAAATTTGATTTTAAGTAATATTTTGATACTGACAAATCTCATCTCTGCATAGTTTACTAAAATACCCTTATGAGCATTACATATATCAAAATCAAGTACCTACTGTACTGTTTACTTGTTGAAATACCATTTTTAGAGCAAATATCTACCCAAATGGCCACATTACTGCTGCCAAAAATGTATTTTAAGTAATAGTTTGATACTGACACATCTCATCTCTGCATATTTTATTAAATACTCTTATGGGCATGACATATATATAAATCAATTACCTACTGTATACTTGTAGAAATACCCTTTACAAAGCTAAAATATACCAAAACAACCACTTTACTGCTGCCAAAAATGGATTTCAAGTAATATTTTGATATTTGCACATCTTTTCTCGGCATATTCTAATGGAATACCCTGATGGGTATTACATACATATAAATCAAGTACCTACTGTACTGTTTACTTGTTGAAATACCCTTTTAGAGCTAAAAACTACCCAAGTTGCCACTTTACTGCGACCAATAATTGATTCCAGATAATATTAACAATAATAACCAAATTGTCAGAATAATTGCATTTAAGTTATAAAACAACTTTGTGTTCCATTGAATTCAGGTCCCCTGCGACGAGACCAAAGCTGTCTTTCATCTTATCAAACAAAAGGCTTGTAAAACTCCACTGTCTGCAATGGGATGCAACATGGAGGTGTCGGTTTCTTTGATCTGTTGACAGCCACAGGAAGACCTTTTCTTGACCCGAGATCTACAAAGCGGAGAGGGAGCAAACCTGACGCGGCTCAAGGCACCTTTTCTTTTAACTGTTTATGACCGAGTGCGACAGCCGTTTACGACCCCCCCTCCCTTTAGAAACATCTGCAGATATGTAATCAGAAAAGGCCCAAATAGACGAGGACGCGTGGAACTCCCTCGTCAGAGCGTGGTGGGAAACTGTACGAAGTTGTAGCCCAGACGTTTCTCCTCATGAGCTAAATCGAATCCTGTCTGTGTTTGATTACTTTGCTCCCTGTCTTGTTTAATAGATGTCATCGGCAAAAATGTCAAAGAATTTCTCTGAAACACAATATTATACATTCTGAAAACGATAGCAAGAATATACTTACAAATTTCAGAAAATGTCACGAGCAAACACTTTGTTTAAAAGGTTTTTACTGCCTTTTTAGCCCTTTGAGACATTTGTGATTTAGGGCTAGATGAATAAACATTGATTGATTGATAATATACAAAAATTCAAAATAACTGAAGAAACATCACTGATAAACATTGGAAAACTGTCACTGAACGTCTTAGTGTGATGTCAATTTGTGACAGACAAATAGTACACAGTTTCCACATGGTGAGGACATTGATGGGCTGACTCACTGTCTTACGGATTACCTCAACTTCTGACCTGCCCTGCTAAGACTGTCCGGTGCCACCCTAATGACAAACCCTGGGTAACACAGGAGGTTCAAGCTGTGCTCAACAAGAAGAAAGCTGCCTTCAGGAGTGGAGACAGGGAGGCAATGAGAGCAGCACAGCGGGAGGTGAAAGGACACGTGAGGAAGACTAAGGACAGCTACAGGAAGAAGCTGGAGCAGAAAAACGTGAGGGAGGTCTGGGAAGGTGTGAAAACCATCACAGGCCACAAGACAAAGACCAGAGCAGTAGAGGGGACAATAGAGAGGGCCAATGAGATTAAGAACTTCTTCAACCGGTTCAACCAGAACCGGTTGAAGTGGGGGGTGTCCTCCCCAACCCTCATCACAGCCACCCCCTCTTCTTCTCCCCCCCAGCCATGGTTGCAACCCCCTCCTCCTCCTCCTCCTCCACCAGACATTAGTCATCTCTGTGGACCAGGTCAGAGGTCAACTGAGGAAGCTGCATCCTAGAAACTATCTGGTGCGCACCGGAATCTATCTGGTGTGCACTATGTAATATTTAAGTACAGTCTTTTATTTTCTAATCAATTCATTTTTTAACATGAATTGATTAACGTGGACCCCGACTTAAAAAAGTTGAAAAACTTATTCGGGTGTTCAATTGTACGGAATATGTACCGAACTGTGCAATCTACTAATAAAAGTATCAATCAATCAATTCCTACATGCAAACACAGTGTTGATGTTCAAACTGTGTGTAATGCAACAGTATTTAAAATTATTAGATATACTTGTTAAATAATGTGACTTCCTTGTTTTTTATGAATAATTAAGGCCTACTATGCTACTATATTTTAATGCTGTTCATGATGGTGGTACTTGGAAATCCGAGTATTTTCTGAGGTGGTACTTGGTGAAAAAAGTTTGACAACTACTGACGTAATGACATTGTAAACTACATCGGCAGACACCATTTTGTTATACCCAAACGGCGTCTGCTCATACATCGCGCTTCCAACGAGATCCCGTCACCCCCTTCGAGTAAAAAGGTTCCACAACTGTTCACGTTATACCATCTCATCTTATTGTCCATCATGTGAATGTATGAAGTGGAACTAAATGTGATCTCTGAAAGGGGTACACATTATTACCAAAGCAGGGCCCCCATCCACATATACAATACTACTACATAGCTGATGAAAAACAATATTATTGTTGTTTTTTTAATTATAAGTGTGCCAAATCACCTCTATTTGGACATTATCTAATGCAGGGGTGTCCAAAATGCGGCCCGGGAGCCATTTGCGACCCGCAGCTAATCGCCACACATTCTGCAAAAATTGCAAAATTGATAGTATTGCAAAAATTCAAAAAAAGATTTAAAAAAAGTGGAATGAAGTGAAATATAATGAGAAAACGTGGCAATGTTGACACAAAGCTGCCATGCAGGCAGTTTTTTTTTGTGTCTTTATTTTGTTTTTTTTCCATTGCTCAAAAAAAGGACAAAAAACTGCGGCGAGGGACAAGTGGTCGGAAAAAGAGGAAGAGTCGTTGGAAAAAGAGATGAAAACTTACCTGCAGGACTAAGTGTGCACTTGGATCTTCAATCCGCCAAACTCTTCCCACATGGGAGGAGTGTGGGAAAGACTAATTGGCATCACTCGCCGTATCCTGGATGCATTGCTCCTTAAGGAGGGAGGCTCTCACCTTTCTCATGAGGTGCTCACCACTCTCATGGCTGAGGTCATGGCAATTATAAACGCAAGACCTCTCATTCCAGTTTCAACTGACCCAGAGATGCCAGCAATACTAACACCTGCAACCTTGCTGACACTGAAGAGAGACGTCATATCTGCACCGCCAGGAGACTTCAACGTGAAAGACATCCACTCACAACAATGGCGGAAAGTCCAATCTCTCTCTGATAGATTCTGGAAGCGATGGAAACAAGAATACCTGTCAACCATACAAACTAGGAGAAGAGACTCGGCTGAACGCCGCTGTGCTACCTCCAGCACGAGCCCCCCCTTCCACAAGCGGATGCCAGACGCTCTCTCTACGGTCTAAAACTACCTCTAGGGGTGAGTGGGGGTAGGAACTGAAAGAGGTAGACAGGGTGGGAGGAAAAGTCACAGGTGGAGGGGTTTCAGAGGGGACTCTGCCACCACCATTGCCCCAATAATCACACATATAATAAACTTCTCAATCAAACAAGGCCAGTTACCCAAGGATTTCAAGATAGCAAGAGTAACCCCCCTTTATAAAAAAAGGAAGCAAATTAGAACCTGGTAACTACCGACCTGTTTCTATGCTCAGTTCCATTTTGAAAGTAATGGAAAAAATAGTTTATGAACAGGTTGATGGATACCTTGCTACTAATAAACTAATGTACAAATTCCAATCCGGCTTCAGAACTAACCACTCCACTGCCACATGCCTTCTCTATCTGAGCGAGCACATCAAACATGAGGTGGAGGCGGGCAAATACTGCGGCATGGTCATGCTGGACATTCAGAAGGCCTTTGACACCGTTAACCACGCTATACTGTTGGATAAGCTCCGAGCAATCGGATTCGATGAAACCTCATCAAGCTGGATGCAATCTTACTTGGAGGGGAAGAAACAGGTGGTAGAGGTGCCCCTCCCCTCTCAGTAAGCTGTGGAGTCCCCCAAGGCAGTATACTAGGACCTTTACTGTTCCTAATATACGTAAATGACATGCCATCAGCATGCCACTGTGAATTCCTCCTGTTTGTGGATGACTCGGCCCTGCTGGTATCCGGCAAGGACAAGTCACAGGTGGAACAAATCCTCAGTGCTGAACTACTTAATATTTGCACCTGGCTCTCTGACAACAAGCTATCCATACACTTAGGTAAAACGGAATCCATCCTATATGGGTCCCATATCAACCTTAAAGGGGAACATTATCACCAGACCTATGTAAGCGTCAATATATACCTTGATGTTGCAGAAAAAAGACCATATATTTTTTTAACCGATTTCCGAACTCTAAATGGGTGAATTTTGGCGAATTAAACGCCTCTCTGTTTATCGCTCTCGGAGTGATGACGTCAGAACGTGACGTCACCTAGGTAGAGAACAGCATTTTTCTCCACCACATTACAAACACAAGTCAAATCAGCTCTGTTATTTTCCGTTTTTTCGACTGTTTTCCGGTACCTTGGAGACATCATGCCTCGTCGGTGTGTTGTCGGAGGGTGTAACAACACGATCAGGGAATGATTCTAGTTGATTTATGTAGAATGTGCATCGATTAGCACGGCATGCTAATCGATGCTAACATGCTATTTAGGCTAGCTGTGTATACATATTGCAGCATTACGCCTCATTTGTAGCTATATTTACATCCAGCCTTTCCCTCCACCCACATTTGATGTCAAAAAAACGCATCCCAATCGACGGATTTAAGTTGCTCCAGTGTCAAGAAATGCGAAAGTCCCTCGTTTGGTTTTTACCGGCGATGCTACGACAGAGATGGCAAGAATGTGTGGATATCATGCGACACTCAAAGCAGATGCATTCCCAACGATAAAGTCAACGAAATCACAAAGGTGAGTTTTGTTGATGTTGTTGACTTATGTGCTAATCAAACATATGCTAACATGCTATTTAGGCTAGCTGTATGTACATTTGAAACCATATTTACATCCAGCGTTTCCTTCCACCCACATTTAATGCAAAACAAACACTTACCAATCGACGGATTTAAGTTGCTCCAGTGTCACAAGATGCGAAAGTCCTGATCGTTTGGTCCGCACATTTTACCGGCGATGCTAACGCAGACATGGCCGAATAGCGTCAATAGCTATTCGCTCAATAGCTGCAGTTTCTTCTTCAATTTCATTTTCGCTATCTGCCTCCATACTCCTACCATCCATTTTAATACATGCATAATCTGTTTAATCGCTAAAGCCGCTGAAATCCGAGGCTGAATCCGGGCTAATGTCGCTATATCTTGCTATGGTAACCGCCATGTTGTTTGTATTGGCATCGCTATCTGACGTCACAGGAAAATGAACAGTGGCTTCGCACATAACGAAAATCAATCACGTTACAGCTTTTTTTTAGGTATATTCTGGGACGGGTAAAATTCTGAAAAAAACTTCGAAAAATAAAATAAGCCACTGGGAACTGATTTTTAGTGGTTTTAACCCTTTTTAAATTGTGATAATGTTCCCCTTTAAGAAAGTCATTGATTTCACTATAAAAGTGGGTGACATTGTTATCACCTGGAAAGATGAGATCACCTACCTACGTTCCATTCTAGAAGCTAATCATTCCTGTGATAAAATGGCAACCAAGGTAATCAAAAAGGTCAACCAAAGAACGAGATTCCTCTACAGAATCTCCTCTCTGGTCAACAAAAGCACCTTGAATATTCTAGCGGGAACTCTCATTTAACCTTTTTTCGATTACGCTTGCTCCTCCTGGTACCTTAGCACCTCCAAAACCCTTAAATCTAGACTCCAAACATCCCAGAATAAGCTAGTCCGGTTACTTTTAGACCTCCACGCCAGATCACACCTCACTCCAACCCACTTCTCCAAAGTGGGCTGGCTCAGGGTGGAGGACAGAGTAAAACAACTTGCACTGAGCCTAGTCTATAAAATCCGCTACACCTCCCTGAAACCGAAGTACATGTCCAACTACTTCCTGACCGCCATAACCACAACACCAGGGGCAGCTCCACAAACCACGTTAAACCCAGATTCCGATCTAACAAAGGTCTTAACTCATTCTCTCTCTATGCCACATCAATGTGGAATGCACTCCCAACAGGTGTAAAAGTAAGTGCATCTCTATATTCCTTCAAAACCGCTCTAAAACAACACCTCCAGGCAACTTCAACCCTTTACTAATACCCTCCTCCATTTACATCCCATCTTCCCGGATTATAAATAACCTAATGTAAATAATCAAATGTACTTCTAATGTATATACTTGTTCTTATGCTATGTGAACTCACTATGTTCTCTGCTGGCTGTACATATCCTACTGTAAGACCTTCACTGTTTCAATGTCCACATTTCTCTGTTGATGCAATTGTTGATGACTGAAGTACTGATATCAACCAAAGCTCCTCATCCCACCCCCAGATTGTAAATAATGTAAATAATTCAATGTATATACTATGATGATTAACCTGTGTGATGACTGTATTATGCTGATAGTATATATTTGTACCATGAATTGATTAACGTGGACCCCGACTTAAACAAGTTGAAAAACTTATTGGGGTGTTACCATTTAGTGGTCAATTGTACGGAATATGTACTGAACTGTGCAATCTACTAATAAAAGTATCAATCAATCAAATTCAGAAAATAAAGACTTATATCCATCCATCCATCCATCCATTTTCTACCGCTTATTCCCTTTCGGGGTCGCGGGGGGCGCTGGCGCCTATCTCAGCTACAATCGGGCGGAAGGCAGGGTACACCCTGGACTTATACTGTGATTGAAAACAAATGTCTTTAAGGAGTGTAAGATTGTCATTTATGTCCCCTGTGGACGACTGAGGGAGTGCCTGCTCTAAAAAAAATTCTTAATCCCCACTATGTTCTGGGGACGTAAGAGGGCTGACGTCACGGGTGCAGTACCCGTGACTACCAGACCAGCCGGAGGAGTCAATAGTAGAAAAACAAAAAGGATTACCAGGCGTGTATGGTGAGTCCTGGACAAGTTGAAAGTGGCTGTGTCCGTGAAGGGGTGATGGTGGAGTTAGCGTGTCTCTGTCGCTAGGCGATGCCCTTCGCCGCGGCTTCCGCCTCTGCCGACGCATGCGAGGGGGTGGGGTGAGACGGGGCGTTGCCGGACCTAGTGGAGTCAAGCGGGACTTGGAGACCTCCAAGCCCCAAGATCATCACATACGGTGCGCCGCGGAATGTCCCAGCCTGCATCGCTTGGGCTAACCTCCACGTTATCCTGTCGAATTCTTCGACTTCCGCTGCGAGAGAAGCTTCATTAGCTCGGACTTTACTGTGACATCTTGCTGGTATCGTGGTGAAAAGTTATTCTCTCGTGGGTGCAGTGGAGGATGGAACACAGCGTGAGGATAAGGATAATGATTTATTATACACTACAAAAACAATTTTTGAACAAAAAACACTTGCACAAGGCACTGAAAACAAAACAAACAGAACTAACATGGAAGATAAAAGGAACAAAAAGCGCTAGTATATAAACTACGGACAAGCAAACAATATAGCATGGAAGCTAATCGTATAACAAAAAGTCTTTTACCACAATCGGGAAATGTGACGTCATCTGTTGCGTGTAGCAAACTAAACTCCGAGAACAAAAGGCAAACAAAGACAGGCATATATAGGGGCAGAAATAATCAGAGGCAGCTGCACGTGATCAAAAACAACAAACAGGTGACACTAAATGCGTAACTAGGCAACCGAAACAAACCAGGAAGTACCACCAGAAACTAAAGACGTCAAATACAAAACAGGCTGTGATAACAAAACAGAACAATGACATGGTCCAAGACGTGGACCATGACACCTAAATGGATTCATCTGCTTTGTAACTTTATTAGAACGTCCTGGATTGGTTGTTTGCTGTCTGCCAAGCTGTATAACCTCAACACATATAGTGAGGGCAGAACAACACTCAATAAACGTTTGGGAACTGAGGAAACTAATTGTTGAAGCTTTGAAAGTGGAATTTTTTACCATTATTGCTTGATGTACAGCTTCAGTTGTTCAACAGTCTTGTCGTATTTTACGCTTCATAATGTGCCACACATTTTTGATGGGAGACATGTCTGGACTGCGGGCGGGCCAGGAAAGTACCCGCACTCTTTTACTACGAGGCCACGCTGTTGTAACACATGGCTTGGCATTGTTTTGCTGAAATAAGCAGAGACGTCCATGTTAACGTTGCTTGGTTGACAACATGTTGCTCCAAAACCTGAATGGACCTTTCAGCATTAATGGTGCCTTCACAGATGTGTAAGTTACCCATGTCTTGGGCACTAATACACCCCCATACCATCACACATGTGTAAGTTACCCATGTCTTGTTCACTAATACACCCCCATACCATCACACATGTGTAAGTTACCCATGCCTTGGGCACTAATACACCCTCATACCATCACACATGCTGGCTTTTGAACTCTGCGCCTAGAACAATCCGGATGGTTATTTTCCTATTTGTTCCGGAGGACACCATGTCCACAGTTTCCAAATATAATTTGAAATGTGGACTCGTCAGACCACAGAACACTTTTCCACTTTGCATCAGTCCATCTTAGATGAGCTCGGGCCCAGAGAAACCGGCGGCGTTCCTGTGTGTTGTTGATAAATGGTTTTCGCTTTGCATAGTAGAGTTTTAACTTGCACATACAGATGTAGCGACCAACTGTAGTTACTGACAGTGGTTTTATGAAGTGTTCCTGAGCCCGTGTGGTGATATCCTTTACACACTGACGTCAGTTTTTGATGCAGTACCGCCTGAGGGATCAAAGGTCCGTAATATAATCGCTTATGTGCAGTGATTTCTCCAGATTCTCTGAACCTTTTGATGATTTTACGGACCGTAGATGGTAAAATCCCTAAATTCCTTGCAATAGCTCGTTGAAAAATGTTGTTCTGAAACTGTTCGACAATTTGCTTACAAATTGGTGACCCTCGCCCCATCTTTGTTTGTGAATTACTTAGCATGTCATGGAAGCTGCTTTTATACCCAATCATGGCACCCACCTGTTCCCAATTAGCCTGCACACCTGTGGGATGTTCCAAATAAGTGTTTGATGAGCATTCCTCAACTTTATCAGTATCCATTACCACCTTTCCCAACTTCTTTGTTATGTGTTGCTGGCATCAAATTCCAAAGTTAATGATTATTTGCAAAAAAAAAAATGTTTATCAGTTTGAACATCAAATATGTTGTCTTTGTAGCATATTCAACTGAATATGGCTTGAAAATAATTTGCAAATCATTGTATTCCGTTTATATTTACATCTAACACCATTTCCCAACTCATATGGAAACCGGGTTTGTAGAATTAGCTTTCATCATCTTAGAGGTGAGAAAACAGTTCAGTATGTCAATATAGCAGCATAAGCTAGTTACTTCTGTGATCAACACGCCGCTAAAAGTAGGTCCTTAATATTAGCGCTTATAATAACAGTATCATTAATACTTGGTTAATATTCAGGTCACAAAATGTAAAATGAGTATTGTTGGCAGTTTTTGGATGTTTTTTGGGAGGACTTTGTGGGTCTAACAGAGGAGCTCCCATTGACTCCAATGTTAGCTGATTTTTTGCTCATGATTATTTAATAATTCAAATTCATAAAAGTTTGAAACAAATGTCTTACATAAGGATTGTGAATGATAGGCAACATTTTTAAAAAGTGCAGTTTCCTTTGAATTTGTCAGATAAGTAAACAGCCCTTCAAATTAAAGATGTAAAACAATTGAGGTTGTTTATAGATATTATCCACTATGAAGTTACAGTCAAACTAAGCACACAAGGGAAAGTAAATAAATAAATAAATAAATGGGTTGTACTTGTATAGCGCTTTTCTACCTTCAAGGTACTCAAAGCGCTTTGACACTACTTCCACATTTACCCATTCACACACACATTCACACACTGATGGAGGGAGCTGCCATGCAAGGCGCCAACCAGCAACCATCAGGAGCAAGGGTGAAGTGTCTTGCTCAGGACACAACGGACGTGACGAGGTTGGTTCTAGGTGGGATTTGAACCAGTGACCCTCGGGTTGCGCACGGCCACTCTCCCACTGCGCCACGCCGTCCCTAAAAGTACATTCATATACACATGAAGTACACACATGTGTAAGAATCATGTTAACCACCAAAATATTGTCTCGTTCTCCTAAAGCCAATATCGAGTATCCTTTGGTGAGCTGACCGTATTGTCACACCCTTAGTTAAAAGCACACCATCCCCATGACATGACACTTCCACGTGATGTAGAACAGTAGTCCCACATTTTAAACATACACACACATCTGAAGAATATTAAAATTAAATATATTTGGTCAACTAAACAAAATGACTCGACGAACCAATGTTTGGTATGGGCGATATGACCTCAAATCTATATCCTAACAACAATATGTCACAATATATAATTTGATATATGATTGAGAATAGAATAATTTCAAAATAGGTACACAAGCTCCTAATTTGGCAGCTGACATATGCAGTAACATATTGTTCGTTTCTAATAGTATTATTTTGTCAAAACAGTTATTATTAATGTACTTGTTTATTTACTGTTAATATCTGGTTACTTTATTTGAGAAAATAATACTGGAAATGTAATATTTTACTGCATATTTCAGCAACTAAATTAGGAGCCTGTGTAGCCTGTTTTAAAATGGTTCTATTAGTAATTCTAAATGAAATACTGTATCGCAAAATCAATTTTAAACCATATCGTTCATCCATAGTAAAAACTCCTGTCGTCCTGGTTTTTGTTTCTTTTCCTGTGAATAATGTTGTACAGAGCAGCGTGTTTGTGCGTCACTGAGATTTCAAGACAGTTCATACGATAACTTGTTTTTCCTAAGTGCTTGTCAAAGTAGTGAATGCAGTGTGTGACTGAGCAGAGATGCTGTGTTTGTCTTGCAGATGTCTGTGAAGAACATCTTCACCCTGAGCAGCAGAAGTGGAGCTTCAGGATGCGGACAGAGGAGCCACAGCCCTCCCACATTAAGAAGGAAGAGGAATACCCACTGATACCCCATTTTAAAAAGGAAGAGGAGGACCCACTGACACCCCATTTTAAAAAGGAAGTGGTGGATCCACTGACTCCTCACTCTAAGGAGGAAGAGGAGGACCAAAAGGTGGTGCACATTAAAGAGGAAGAGGAGGAAGAGGGCATCAGTCAGCCTAACTGGTTGGAGGAGTTCCCAGTGACTGGTGTCCCTGTGAAGAGTGAAGATGATGAGGTGAAAGGTGAAAGTGAGGAGAGGGGAGGGGGGGAGCCTCCAAGCAGCAGCTCAACACAACACATGACAACAGAAGCTGATGGAGACCACTGTGGAGGATCACAAGCAGACAAGCTCTTAGCTCCACTATCAGATAGTGAGGACACAACGTCACACTCTCCTGACACTGATGATGAAGACTCTAAAGATGATAAGACATGTCACACTGACAACACTCACTTCACATCTTCTCACTCTCACAAAACTTTTAAATACCATTGTCGTCTAAAAACACACATGAGAACACACACTGGAGAAAAAACTTTTATCTGTTCACTCTGCGGTAAATGTTTTGCACGAAGTTCAAGTTTGGTAAAACACATGAAAACACACACTGGTGAAAAACCTTTCTCTTGTTCAATCTGTGGTAAAGGTTTTAGAGAAAGTCAACATTTGAAAAGACACATTAAAACACACACTGGTGAAAAACCTTTTTCCTGTTCAACCTGTGGTAAAAATTATACTCAAAGCCATAATTTGAAAACACACATGAGAATAGACACTGGAGAAAAACCTTTTTCATGTTCAATCTGTGGTAAAAATTTTACTCGAAGGCAAAATTTTAAAACACACATGACAATACACACTGGAGAAAAACCTTTTTCATGTTCAATTTGTGTCAAAAATTTTACTCAAAGGCAATCTTTGAAAGTACATATGAGATTACACAATGGAGAAAAAAAATGTTTCCTGCTCAGACTGTGGTAAAAGTATCGTACTAAATCAAAGTTTAAAAGTACATATGAGAACACACACTGGAGTAAAACGTTTTTCATGTTCAATCTGTGGTAAAAATTTTACTCGAAGGCAACATTTTAAAACACACATGACAATACACACTGGAGAAAAAACCTTTTTCATGTTCAATTTGTGTTAAAAATTTTACTCAAAGGCAATCTTTGAAAGTACATATGAGATTACCACTGGAGAAAATTAAATTTCCTGCTCAGAATGTGGTAAAAGGTTTGTAATAAATCAAGGTTTAAAAGTACATATGAGAACACACGCTGGAGAAAAACCTTTTTCATGTTCAATCTGCGGTAAAGATTGTACTCAAAAGAAGCATTTCAAAGCACACATGACACTACACACTGGAGAAAAACCTTTTTCATGTTCAATCTTTGGTAAAAAATCTATTCGAAGGCAACATTTAAAAACACACATGAGAATACACACTGGAGAAAAACCTTGTTCCTTCTCATAATGTGGTAAAAGTTTTGTCATAAGACAAAGTTTAAAAGTAAAAATGAGAACACACGCTGGTGAAAAACCTTTCATATGTTCAGTATGTTGTAAAAGTTATATAGAAAGACGACAATTAAAATTACACATGAGATCGCACTCTGGTGAAAAACCATACTCCTGTTCAAGCTGCAATAAAAGCTTTGGTCACCTAAACACTCTTACAGTGCATATGAGAACACACGCAGGTGAGAAAGTGTTGAGTTGTGGTGTGTGTGGTGAAAGATTGTCTTCTAAGTACCAGTGTAAGAAACACAAGTGTGCTGGTGAGAACAGCAGCAGCAAATGAAACTGCAGGATTTGAAATAAACTGTCCAGACTTTCATTTTGACTTTCTAACAACATCAGCACATATAACATGTGTGACATTGTTGTTTGTCTAACAATCTTGTTAATATGCTTCTACATTTATAGATTAGACACTTCAGATTAGTGTGTTTATTTCAGTCAAGTACATGAGTTAATATACACATTTGTGTACTTTGAAATGAACACAACAGTTTGACTGAAAGGGTGAGAATAAACAGTACATAAAATTATGTTACATACAATAAATATTGTATGTGTAAATATCCATAATTTACCTCTATACTTATTCATAATAGTGTTTTATATGTTTTTATTAAATAATGAAGTGTTACATATTTTATTTTGTAATTGTAGATGATTCCATAGATGAACTCCTTTATATGATGTACATATTTGTTTTACATGTGTTCATACCTTTGCTTTTGAGTACACATAAATCCCTCTTAGTTCATATTTACTGGTTCACATCTGAAACATCTTCTGGACCACTTCTGGAAGCATATAATTATTTACTTTATACATCATTTGAACAGTTGTCTTTTATACAAGATCTTTTACTTTTATAATGTGTGATTTTTTGAATAATTTGTTGGGTCTCTAGAAACCATTCTATTAGTTGTCTTTATTACTCTCTTGTGTAATATGATGATTGATGTGTGATTGTTTTATATGTATGTCCCCAGACTTTTATGCAATAAACAATGCATGTTTGAACTGAAGTTGGCTACAATAATTCTAGTTAATATTTGTACGTATTTTATTCTCTTTAGTATTGCACTCCATTGTTTTATTGTTTTCTTTATATGACTTACATGTAGTGTCCAGCTTACTTCATCATCTATATGAACTCAGAAAAATGCGATTACCTTAATTCCTTTAATTTCAATATTATCCATCATAATTTGTGTTTTACATTTTTACAATCTTCAAATATGATGTATTTAGTTTTATTGAACTTTAGTGACAGTTTATTGATGTGCAGACATCTTTTTATGGTTAAGTTCTCTATGGATAAAATAAAATGAGAGTTAAATCAAGCGGTAATGAAGATTATTATATACATAATTACACTCAGTAGTGACAATTAAAGACACTTCCATCCTGTTCATTTGAGCAAAGAAAAAGAGTAGACTGTAATATTCTAAACAGTAGAAGAATATTAATATCAGCAGTCAATATTCCAACATTGTGAAGCTGAGCTATGGTAAAAAACATATTCAGCATTGAAGGCTTTATGAGAGTGATGTAATGATCAGAATCAGAAATACTTTATTAATCCCCACAGGGAATTTAAATTGTCAGCACTGTTATGACCATGTGTATATTAAATGTAATATTATATGAATACCATAATAAAGTGGTACGTTTGGGGGATGTGTAATATTTTTTGTATGAACATCCTGAATGTTTTTGTGCTAGAATAGTTTTAATTAGTAGAGAGTGGGGGGAAATGAGGCAGTAATGATAATAATGTTTTGTTTTAAGCCTGTTTATGAATAATTAAAGATAGTTAAGATACCAAAATGACAGCTACAACGGGGTTATAGTAACACAGATACGATTGTATATACGGCGGATACTGCAAATATCCAAAATAGTTTCTCTCGTTTTGATGAAATAACATTAGAAGGATTGTTACAACGTGTAAATGGAATAAAACAAACAACACGTTTACTTGACCCACTTCCTGGGAAACTTATCAAGGAGCTTTTTGTATTATTAGGTCCATCAGTGCTAAATATTATAAACTTATCACTTTCCTCGGGCACTGTTCCCCTAGCATTCAAAAAAGCGGTTATTCATCCTCTCCTTAAAAGACCTAACCTCGATCCAGACCTCATGGTAAACTACCGACCGGTGTCTCACCTTCCCTTTATTTCGAAAATCCTCGAAAAAATTGTTGCAGAGCAGCTAAATGAACACTTAGCGTTTAACAATCTATGTGAAACCTTTCAATCCGGTTTCAGGGCAAATCACTCGACTGAGACAGCCCTCGCAAAATTGACTAATGATCTATTGCTAACGATGGATTCTGATGCGTCATCTATGTTGCTGCTCCTCGATCTTAGCGCTGCTTTCGATACCGTCGATCATAATATTTTATTAGAGCGTATCAAAATACGAATTGGTATTTCAGACTCAGCCCTGTCATGGTTTAACTCTTATCTTACTGATAGGATGCAGTGCGTCTCCTATAACAATGTGACCTCGGACTATGTTAAGGTAACGTGTGGAGTTCCCCAGGGTTCGGTCCTTGGCCCTGCACTCTTCAGCATCTACATGCTGCCGCTAGGTGACATCATACGCAAATACGGTATTAGCTTTCACTGTTATGCTGATGACACCCAACTCTACATGCCCCTAAAGCTGACCAACACGCCGGACTGTAGTCAGTTGGAAGCGTGTCTTAATGAAATTAAACAATGGATGTCCGCTAACTTTTTGCAACTTAATGCCAAAAAAACGGAAATGCTGATTATCGGTCCTGCTAGACACCGACCTCTATTTAATAATACAACTTTAACATTTGACAACCAAATAATAAAACAAGGTGACTCTGTAAAAAATCTGGGTATTATCTTCGACCCAACTCTCTCCTTTGAGTCACACATTAAAAGCGTTACTAAAACGGCCTTCTTTCATCTCCGTAATATCGCTAAAATTCGCTCCATTTTGTCCACTAAAGACGCCGAGATCATTATCCATGCGTTTGTTACGTCTCGCCTCGACTACTGTAACGTATTATTTTCGGGTCTCCCAATGTCTAGCATTAAAAGATTACAGTTGGTACAAAATGCGGCTGCTAGACTTTTGACAAGAACAAGAAAGTTTGATCATATGTACTGTGTATACCTTTATATACATATATACATACATATATACCTATACTGGCTCACCTGCACTGGCTTCCTGTGCACTTAAGATGTGACTTTAAGGTTTTACTACTTACGTATAAAATACTACACGGTCTAGCTCCATCCTATCTTGCCGATTGTATTGTACCATATGTCCCGGCAAGAAATCTGCGTTCAAAAGACTCCGGCTTATTAGTGATTCCTAGAGCCCAAAAAAAGTCTGCGGGCTATAGAGCGTTTTCCGTTCGGGCTCCAGTACTCTGGAATGCCCTCCCGGTAACAGTTCGAGATGCTACCTCAGTAGAAGCATTTAAGTCTCATCTTAAAACTCATCTGTATACTCTAGCCTTTAAATAGACCTCCTTTTTAGACCAGTTGATCTGCCGCTTCTTTTCTTTCTCCTATGTCCCCCCCCTCCCTTGTGGAGGGGGTCCGGTCCGATGACCATGGATGAAGTACTGGCTGTCCAGAGTCGAGACTCAGGATGGACCGCTCGTCGGGACCCAGGATGGACCGCTCGCCTGTATCGGTTGGGGACATCTCTACGCTGCTGATCCGCTTGAGATGGTTTCCTGTGGACGGGACTCTCACTGCTGTCTTGGAGCCACTATGGATTGAACTTTCACAGTATCATGTTAGACCCGCTCGACATCCATTGCTTTCGGTCCCCTAGAGGGGGGGGGGTTGCCCACATCTGAGGTCCTCTCCAAGGTTTCTCATAGTCAGCATTGTCGCTGGCGTCCCACTGAATGTGAATTCTCCCTGCCCACTGGGTGTGAGTTTTCCTTGCCCTTTTGTGGGTTCTTCCGAGGATGTTGTAGTCGTAATGATTTGTGCAGTCCTTTGAGACATTTGTGATTTGGGGCTATATAAATAAACATTGATTGATTGATTGATTGATTGAATGTAGCTTACATCCTCAGTGAGCTGAACTCCAGCAGTAAAGATGAGAGAAATAATGTGGAAAGGTCAGAAGTCAAATGTTTCTTCAGGTAATACATGGAGCCTCTGCTGCCACCCAGCGGTCGTTGGAAAGAATGCATACATTTTGTTTTGACCTCCTTAAAGCTGCTTTTTACTTTCTGTCCTGTTTGTGTCCAAGTCTGTAGTGTGGGCCATAGGACAGAAGGAGGAGGACATTTTGTTAATAGACTGTGGAGGGCAGCAATACACCTAAGATGTTCTACTAGTCTGCTGGAAATAGAAAGGAGGAGAAAGCAAGATGGCGTTTGATGGAGAAAGTCTAAACGTGGGCATTATTGTTCTGTATTTTTAATCAGTGCATACATGTGCACATATATGTCCTTTAATAGAGTAAAGATCAAAAATAATTGTTTGTATCTGAATGCACTTTGTATTTAACACCACCATTCTTAAATATGTTGTTTGTAAGAATGTGGGTGTTGTTGAGAAGATGATGCAGGTGTTCTGTCCAATTTAGCTAACTGTAAAAATGTGTTACTTAATCTAGTTTATTAGTAAAATAAATTGTTTTCCTTAATTATATTCTCCTCACTTTATCCAGACAGTCATTAGGACAAAAGACCCTGGGAGGAATTTGCCCTTTAAAAAGGGAAACCTATTCACTGTGGCAGGACAATATCTAGATGAATTGATCACATTTGTATAATCGGCTATGAGGCATTTTATTGTCATTGTACAGCACTTATCTTTGGGCTGATACTGATACTGATACTGATACTGTGTTGACCAGTTTGATGATTGAATGTCCAGTACTGTAGAAATGTGTTTGGATATGACAATCCCTTTATTCCAAGCTATCAAAATGAAATGAAAAGTAGGTTCTAGAACATTATGTATGCTGACCTTGGCTTGAATGGCACATTGTCACAGCAGTGAGACCTGACCACACACCACACCACACGCTCCAAAACTGTTTGTCCTCCATGCAATCACCCCCCAGTGTTCCCAGCTGAACACAATTAAAGGAGGCTACCATGGCAACCGCACCATAGCAACAGTCCCATCCCTGTCGACACTTCCTGGTTCTCAACAGGAAGTGGGCGGAGCAATCTGCAGAAAGGGAAATTCAGCATGAACTGAAGCCAGCTATCAATCAGAGAAAACAAAATAAAAACAATATAAGCAAATAAGGAAATTTGGCTCCAACAGTCAGTTTTCGTCTTTTGGTGCAGTTGACCTTGTTCTTACATTTCTCCTTCCTCCAAGAGTTCCTGTGTTGCCTTTGTGGGCGGAGTTGTGGGACGTGCACAGCTGCTTCCAATTGACCCTGGTGCTACTTAAGCAGCACCTTGACAGCTGGATGGCACTCGGTGAATCCGCTCCACGCCAGTTGATTACATGCTTTGAGTATTTTGCTACCTTGGCCATTCCCAGTGCCATCCATCTTGGTGTTGTTTTGTAGTGTGCACGTCTTGTAACTCCAAACCAAGTTGACTTTATTTGTGTATAGAAGTAGCTTTTGTTATTTTTTCCAAAATGCACATTTAGTCTTCTCTTTTTCGCACCATCGTTTTTTGTTTCCTACTGTTTGGATTGTTTTTGTGAGTAGATTTCCGCAGTAAAAGAAGTGTGAACAGCACTCTGACAGAAGGAGTTCCTCCAAAACGCAACACCCTTTGGCGGACAAGTATGTGATTAAATGCTATACATATAAAATGAAAGAGACAAGTGGTAGAACAAATGGATGGATGTACAGTAAAGCTCTGTGGGATGATGTACATAATTAACTTTTCCCAAACATTCCAAACATTCCCATGTTTTCTGAAATTGATAATGTTTGAGGAATTCTAAAAAAGGGGGATAAATCATGAACAACTTTAAAAAACACTTGTCATGTGTAGTACTTGACTGAAAAAAGGTAATAATCTAAAATATCTCATCTATAAATCTTAGAAACTATGTGCTGATGTTTTTAGAAGGTCAAAGTTAACGTCTTGACAGTTTATTTCAAATCCTGCAGTTTCATTTGCTGCTGCTGTTCTCACCAGCACACTTGTGTTTCTTACACTGCTACTTAGAAGACAATCTTTCACCACACACACTGCAACTCAACACTTTCTCTCCTGGGTGTCTTCTCATGTGTCTTTTCAAATGCTGACTTTGTAAAAAACTTTTACAACATACTGAACATGTAAAAGGTTTTTCTCCAGTGTGTGTTCTCACGTGTTCTTTCAAGTAGTGCCGTTGCGCAAAATATTTACTGCAGATTGAACAGGAAAAAGGTTTTTCTCCAGTGTGTATTCTCATGTGTTTTTTGAAATTTTCCCTTCGAGTAAAATCTTTACCGCAGATTGAACATGAAAAAGGTTTTTCTCCAGTGTGTGTTCTCATGTGTACTTTCAAATGTGGCCTCTGAGTAAAATCTTTACCACAGATAGAACATGAAAAAGGTTTTTTTCCAGTGTGTGTTGTCATGTGTACTTTCAAATGTGGCCTCTGAGTAAAATCTTTACCACAGATAGAACATGAAAAAGGTTTTTCTCCAGTGTGTGTTCTCATGTGTTCTTTCACATTTTGACGTTGTGTAAAACCTTTACTACAGAGTGAACAAGAAAAAGGTTTTTCTCCAGTGTGTGTTCTCATGTGTCTTTTCAATTTACTAGGATATTTAAAAGTTTTGTGAGAGTGAGAAGATGTGAAGTGAGTGTTGTCAGTGTGACATGTCTTATCATCTTTAGAGTCTTCATCATCAGTGTCAGGAGAGTGTGACGTTGTGTCCTCACTATCTGATAGTGGAGCTAAGAGCTTGTCTGCTTGTGATCCTCCACAGTGGTCTCCATCAGCTTCTGTTGTCATGTGTTGTGTTGAGCTGCTGCTTGGAGGCTCCCCCCCTCCCCTCTCCTCACTTTCACCTTTCACCTCATCATCTTCACTCTTCACAGGGACACCAGTCACTGGGAACTCCTCCAACCATTTAGGCTGACTGATGCCCTCTTCCTCCTCTTCCTCTTTAATGTGAGGGCTCAGTGGATCCACCGCTTCCTTTTTAAAATGGGGTGTCAGTGGGTCCCCCTCTTCCTCTTTAAAATGGGTTATTAGTGGCTTCTCCTCTTCCTTTTTAAAATTGGGGGTCAATGAGTCCTCTTCTTCCTCTTTGATGTGAGTGGTCAGTGGGTCATCCTCTTCCGCTTTAAAATGGGGGATCAGTGGGTGTTTCTTTTCCTTTTTAATGTGGGAGGGCTGTGGCTCCATCCTGAAGCTCCACTTCTGTTGCTCAGGGAGAAGATGTTCTTCACAGACGTCTGCAGGCCACAAGAAGACAAACACGTTTTAGAAACATCCATCTGTGCTCAGTCACACAAAGCATTCAGTACTTTTACATGCACTTAGGAAAAACAAGTTATCGTATGAACTGTCTTGAAATCTCAGTGACGCACAAACACGCTGCTCTTTACAACATTATTCACAGGAAGGAAAAACAAACCAGCACAACAGGACTTTATACTATGGATAGACGGTTGATGGTTTAAAATTGATTCTGTCATATATTATTTCTTATAGAATTATTAATAGAACCGTTTTAAAACAGGCTACACAGGCTCCTAATTTAGTTGATGAAATATGCAGTAAAATATTTCATCATTTCCAGTATTATTTTCTCAAATAAAGCAACCAGATATTAACAGTAAATAAACAAGTACATTAATAATAATTGTTTCGCCAAATTAATACAATTAGAAAAGACACAATATGTTACTGCATATGTCAGCTGCCAAATTAGGAGCTTTTGTAACCCATTTTGAAATTCTTTTATTAGCAATCATATACCAAATGATATATCGTGACATATATTGTTATTAAGATATAGATTTTAAGTCATATCGCCCATACCAAACATTGTTTCCCCGAGTCATTTTGTTTGGCCCACCAAATATATTTATTTTTATATTCTTTAGATGTGTGTGTATGTTTAAAATGTGGTACTACTGTTCTACATCACGTGGAAGTGTACATTTAAACCAATGTGGGTGGCACTGGGAGCAGGTGGGTAAAGTGTCTTGCCCAAGGACACAATGGCTCAGATGGCAGAAGCTGGGATTGAACCTGGAACCCTCAAGTTGCTGGCATGGCCGCTCTACCAACCGAGCTATACTGCCAGGCCACCTTAACAACATCAACACATTACCCACCGCCTAAACTAAAGTCTTAAAAAAACCAAAACATTTTTTGTTTTTTTGTCCTGTCCGGCTTCTCAGGCAAATCATATAGTCGATGTAGATGCCCATATCGCATGTTCACATTTACTTTACAAAAGAGAAGTGTAGGATACTTCTCTGGTTGCCTTATTTGTATTTGACTTCATTAGACGTATTGATATTATCATTTTGTGCTAAACTAAAGTCTTAACAAGCTGGTACGCTTCGTACTGCCTCTGTCTCTGTCACTATGTCTCTGCAGCCCCCAGCATTGTCCCACCCACACAACCATCTGATTGGTTACAGGCAAAGCGGTAACAGCCAATCAGCAGTGCGTATTCAGAGTGCATGGAATCAGGGCTCACGGCAGAGGCAGGCAGAGAGGAGAGACGGTGCATGTTAGCAGAAAGGTGTTCAGCAGGTGAGCATAATGCAGCGGACGATCCCCATATCATAATAAACACCTCCCAGTCAACTACTTGTAACATCACTATGAGCCCGTTGACGATCTGGAGGTATAGGCGCTAGCTCAGCTCGCTCACAGTCCTTGAGGTGAAGGCTGATTAGCTTTTAGCGTAACGTTAGCTCATTTTGCGATGTGTGCGTGCGTGCGTGTGCGTGTGTTACGGACAGTAAAGCCCTGTCTGTCTGAGAGAAAGACAAGCATTATTGACCGATAGTTAACATCTAAGTTATTTCACTTAACCTTTTTCTGTGTTGACGCAGCAAAAAGTCAGTGAGTCCTACTCTTCCTCTTTATTGTGAGTAGAGCTGTGACTCCTCTTTCTCTGTAAGGTAAGGGAGGGCTGTGATTCATTTTTCTCCTTAATGTGAGAGCTATCTGGCTCCTCCTTCCCTTTAATGTGGGGTTGCTTTGAATCCTCTTCCTCTTTAATCTTGGGGTACTGCAGAACCTCCATTTCCTTTTTAATATAAGGGGTTGTGACTGATTCTGCTCCATCCTTGAGGTCCGCTCTTGCTGCTCAGGGAAATGTTCTTCAATACACAAGTTAGACGAACAAATGCTTAAGAAAAGTCCAGATTTACCAGTCACATGACACTTTGTCCTGCATATATTCTGATAATGTCTCTGAGGATCTCATCAGTCCCCATGTTGACATTCAAGATGTCAAAACCATACGGTACATCAGGGAAGCAATACAAAAACTCATGAAAAAAATAAACACAGCTGTAAAACACTTACATACAAACAAGACAGCTGCTTGTACACCCGAAAGAGAACAAAGAACAGTGTCTAAGAGGAGCATCAACATTTGCATTTAAACTGTAAAATCCTGTTTATGATTTATTTACTCTACTTATTTAAATATGAACATTTTCCTTTAGGAAACTTTTACGATTTGTGTGTTGTTGTAGCTTGTATGCTGCAATTCCCCCCCCCCCCCAAGATGGCGACCCTGTAGTGGCTGCTGTTGGCAGGAACTCTGTGCTCTTGTGTCATCCTTTTGTGTTTCCCTCTTCTTTTCATGTGTTTATATACATATACATATATATATATATATATATATATATATATATATATACATATACATATATATATGTATATATATATATATATATATATATATTCATGCCTTTTGGTCCGGACCCTTTGGGACTGTGTGACAAGGGGTGGTACTTTCGTGACTTCTGCGGTGCTTTTTTGTGGACTTCTGGATCCGCCTCCCGAGAGCCTTGTTGCCATGGAGACCAGCTGCTGGGTCTCTGCCACACCAGAATCCGTTGGAGAGACTGGAGGAGATGCAGATGAAGAGACAGGACTGCGGAGCTAGCACTGAGCGCCGGGACGGAAAAGCTTCACAGTGTCTTGGCTGAATGAGCAGGTATCGGACACCTCGGTCTCCTTGGACGTATCCTCACTCATCCATGCGGACTGGACACTGGCCGAGACTTGGTCGGCGGCCGAGAGTGGAGTCGGCTCTCTTGGTTGCTTTGTTGGGTCTGCTCCCGTCTCTGGCCATGCTCCCTCCACCCCAGCAGACGATGGCGTGGGACACCGCAAAAGCCACCACAGTGTATATGTTTCTTTTACTTTTTATTCATGTATGTATGTAGAAGTGTCTGGTTGCATCAGCTCTGCTCTTTTAATGTCCTTTGTCTTCTTTGATGTTTCCCTCTTACACACATGAAAGAGGGATGTATGCTAGGGCTATAAGTTGTTTTTTTCCCTTGGCCTCAGTCTGGACCCCCTCTCCAGGGGCCCAGGCAGAGACCGATTTTTAATTTTTTCTCACATTCCCCCCACTTGTTTACATGTATGTATCTCACCTTTTTTGCAAGGGGCGCCGCAAGTTGGCAGACCCGTCAGCGATCCTGTTCTGTCTCCCTGGAATGTTTGTCTGACCTTGAATGGGATTGTGCTGAAAATGTTTATTTCCCCTTAGGGATTATTAAAGTATGTCTGATTCTGATGTTTGATATCAACAAAACATAGCTAATTAGTAGAAATGAACTAGATTAAATCATCTCTCAAAGGTGTTGAGACATTGATGGACAGCGGAGAAGTAACTAAATCCAAATAAAAAAATGATTTTATTTTTTATAAGATATTTAGACTTAGACTTCCTTTTTATTGTCATTCAAAGTTGAACTTTACAGTACAAATAAGAACGCAATTTCGTTGCATTATCTCTTGGTAGTGCAGGATAAAAAAAAACAATAAGGTGCAGATATACAGTTGTGATCCAAATTATTAAACCGCCACACAATTTTGGTGTTTTAGCAAGTTGGACATTTATTCCGTATTTTGTTTATAGTCATATCAAATAAAGATGTTTCAAATAGACAAATGCAACTCAAATCGTAACACTGTATTTTACAAAATACCAAAAAAGGACATTTTTCTTAATATCTCATTGACAAAATTATTCAACCCCTTGCAGATCATAACTCTTAAGAACAGAATTTGAATAAGGTCTTTTCAATCAGGTGTTGAACACACCTGTAGATGTGATTAGAACCATAACGAGCAACAATTAAACTGATTGAAAAAGACTGACGCTCAGCTTCTTGTAGATAGTCAATGGTGTATTTGCAACATGGTGAAGTCCAGGGAGTGGTCAAAGAAGTCAAGAGAGGAGGTAATTTCTCTTCATAAGAAAGGATATGGATATAAGAAAATAGCAAAGACATTACACATTCCAAGAGACACAGTTGGGAGCATAATTGGCAAGTTTAAAGCTAAAGGCACAGTGGGAACCCTACCTGGGCGTGGTAGAAAGAGGATGCTGTGTGTGTACAGTGATGAAAAACCCCCGGGTAACAACTGAGGAACTACAACAGGACATTGCAGAGGGGGGAACGCAGGTTTCGTCCCAGACAATAAGGCGCGCACTACGAGATGAAGGCCTCCGTGCCAAAACTCCCAGGCGCACCCCACTTCTGACTACCAGGCACAAGAAAAATAGACTCCAGTATGCCAAAAAATCATCTGGACAAACCCCAAATGTTTTGGGAAACTGTTCTATGGAGTGATGAGACAAAACTGGAACTCTTTGGGCCTATGAATCAACGTTATGTCTGGAGGAGAAAAAAATGAAGCTTACAAAGAGAAGAACACCATTCCTACTGTTAAGCATGGTGGGGGGTCAATCATGCTCTGGGGCTGTTGCTCTGCCTCAGGTACCTGATAATCTTTTCCGTCGTCCTCACCACTCTCTGGAGAGACTTCCAGTCTGAGCCATTGCAGGCTCCAGTCCAGACAGAGATGCTGTTGGTCAGCAGGCTCTCTATAGTTCCTCTGTAGAATGTGCTGAGAATGGGGGGAGGGAGCTGTGCTCTTTACATCCGACGCAAAAAGTGCATGCGCTGCTGAGCTCTTTTTACAAGACCTCCGGTGTGTAGGGACAAGGTTATATTGTCAGTAATCTGCACCCCCAGGAACTTGGTGCTGCTTACCATCTCCACCGCTGTGCCGTTGATGAAGAGTGAAGTGTGGCTGGACTGGTGCTTCCTGAAGTCAACGATGATCTCCTTGGTCTTGTCGACGTTCAGGACCAGGTTGTTGGTTCTGCTCCAGTCAACCAGATGTTTCACCACCTCCCTGCGAGATGTTGAAGATGTCTGTGAGAACCCCCGCCAACTGGTCTGCACATCCCTGAAGCACCTGGCCCGGAATGTCATCAGGTCCGGGGGTTCACTTTCCTCAGGGTATTCAGGACATCCGCTGTGTCCAAGTTGAGCGGCTGCTCATCAGAGCGAGGGGTGTTTTTTCTCGCCGGAGTGATGGATTTTCTCGCCGGAGGGGTGTTAAGTGCCTCAAACCTTTCAAAGTAGTTGTTTAGGTCATTTAGGAAGCTGATACTGTTGTCACAGGGATGGGGGGCAGCTTTATAGTCCGTGATGACCTGTATGCCCTGCCACATTTGTCGAGTGTTCGTGGGGTTCTGGAAGAAGTCCTGCACTTTCTGACTGTGAGCACCTTTGCAACCTTAATGGCACGGTTCAGGTTAGCTCTGGCTGTTTTTACTGCTACCATGTCGCTAGACTTAAACGCCTTGTTCCGAGCCTTCAGCATTGCACGCAGTACCTCACTGTTCATCCATCCAGAGTTTCTCTACGGCCCGTGTGGGGATGTTCTTGATAATAATAATAATAATAATAATAATAATGGATTCGATTTATATCGCGCTTTTCTATTGTTAGATACTCAAAGCGCTCACAGAGAAGTGGGAAGCCATCATTCATTCACACCTGGTGGTGGTAAGCTACATCTGTAGCTGCCCTGGGGTAGACCAACGGAAGCGTGGCTGCCAATTTGCGCCTACGGCCCCTCCTACCACCACCAATCATTCATTCATCATTCATTCACCAGTGTGAGCGGCACCACGGGCAAGGGTGAAGTGTCCTGCCCAAGGACACAACGGCAGCGATTTGGATGTTAATAGGTGGGAAGCGAACCTGCAACCCCCAGGTTTCTGGCACGGCCGCTCTACCCACTACGCCATGCCGCCCCTAATCTGATCACACTGACATCCTCCATGCACTTCTGAATGTATGCGGACACAGACTTTGCATACTCCTCCACACATGTGTTATGATTATCGGTGACGGCTGCCTTGAACATGTCCCAGTCTGTGGTTCCGAAGCAGTCTTGTAATGCTTCCATTGCTCCCTCTGGCCAGGTCCTCACCTGCTTCACTGTAGCTTGCTTTCTGATCAGCAGGGGCTTGTATGCAGGAATTAGCATCACATATAGATGGTCTGAGGAGCCCAGGTGGGGGCGTGGTGCAGCTTTATACACCTGTTTAATATTACTATAAACCAAGTCCAGCTTGCTTCCATCCCTGGTTGCAAAATTCACATATTGATGGAAATGAGGGAAAACTGTTTTCATGTAAGCTTGATTAAAATCCCCTGCAAAGATGAAAACTCCCTCTGGATGTGTAGTTTGCAGTTCATTGATGGAGCAGCACAAAGCATTCAAAGCTTCTTTGGTGTGAGCACTGGGGGGAATGTACACTGTTGTGAAGATCATAGCACTGAATTCCCGAGGTAAATAAAATGGCCTGCATTTTATAGTTAATATTTCTACATCGGGAGAGCAGTGACATGAGACGTTCTTCCCGTTGTTGCACCAGTTGTTATTGATGTATATACAAACACCACCGCCTCGGGATTTACCAGAGAGAGTGCTGCTCCTATCCGACCGAAACATAGTTAGCTCCTCGATGCTAACTGCCTCGCCCGGGACGAATGGTTTCAGCCACGTTTCTGTGAGAAATATGGCGCAGCAGTCTCTCATCTAGATAGATAAATAGATAGTACTTTATTGATTCCTTCAGGAGAGTTCCTTCAGGAAAATTACAATTCCAGCAGCAGTGTCTTGCATATGAATCCAGCTTCAGGTAGTCCAGTTTGTTCTCCAGTGAGCGGACATTTGAGAGCAGGATGGAAGGAAGCGGCGTTCTGTGAGGATTAGCCTTTAGCTTTGTTGTTAGCCCCGCTCGGCATCTCCGTTTCTGTTTCTGATCCCACCGCTTATGTCTCCTCTGTCTGCGGTCCCCTCTGGTACTAGGCTCCGCTGCCTCACAGGCCGCTGGATGTAGCCGGCGTAGTATTCCCAGGATAGCGAGGAGGTCCAACGTATACGCATCTTTCGGTCTAATACTGCCCGATCCATCCACATCCAAAATTGTCTGGCGGTCGTACGTTACTACGGAGTGTCCACGCTGGAAGCCAGCCATGAAATTCACAGAAATTACTGGTAGATTTGCCAAAATGTTCTATTACTACCAAGAGCCTCTGCAGCCGCAGCCGAGCAGGGCGCCGCCATCTTGAGACCAATATCTGGCTTGTATCTTCAGTAGGGATGTACATTTATAGATTTATGGATATGATACCCTAATCAATATTCCTTATCGATACCAGTATTTATCGGTACTCTTGTCGGTACTACATGTCATTTGTGGAAATAAAAAAGTGGAAAAGAGGCATTTTAAATAGCATTCCTATTTGCAGAAGAGGTTGAAGTCTTAAAGAAGTCAACTATGTGTGCAGTGCAAGGTGAAATGCAGTTATGTCATCTTCTTCTCAATAACACACACATCAAACTTCGGTTGCTTCCTTATTTGTCATCATTCAAAGCTGATTGTAATGTGTAGCAGCGGCAGCTGAACTCAATGTGACAACGTGTCATAGTTACCTCAGTCAGCTGGAATTAAAAATACAAATAGTTGTGTCGTTAGTCCAGAATCTTCACGGTCTTCATGGACCACATAATTAAAGGCCTACTGAAATGAGATGTTCTTATTTAAACGGGGATAGCAGGTCCATTCTATGTGTCATACTTGATCATTTCGCGATATTGCCATATTTTTGCTGAAAGGATTTAGTAGAGAACATCCACGATAAAGTTTGCAACTTTCGGTGCTAAGAGAAAAGTCCTGACTCTACCGGAAGTCGCAGACAATGACGTCACAAGTGTGGGGGCTCCTCACATATTCACATTGATTTTAATGGGAGCCTCCAACAAAAAGTGCTATTCGGACAGGAGAAAACGACAATTTCCCCTTTAATTTGAGTGAGGATGAAAGATTTGTGGTTGAAGATATTGATAGCGACGGACTAGAAAAAAAAAAAATGCGATTGCATTGGGACGGATTCTGATGTTTTTAGACACATTTACTAGGATAATTCTGGGAAATCCCTTATCTTTCTATTGTGTTGCTAGTGTTTTAGTGAGTTAAATAGTACCTGATAGTCGGAGGTGTGTCTCCACGGGTGTCTTGACGCCAGTGTCTCAGAGGAGTTGACGGCAGCTTTATGGACGGCACAAGCTCAGCTTTTCTCCGGTAAGAAGCGACGTTTTAACCACAATTATCTCACCGAAACCTGCTGGTTGACATTCTGTCGTGATTCATGTTCTCTTGACCGCGCTCTGATCCATAGGAAAGTTTCACCTCCGGGAATTTTAAACAAGGAATCACCGTGTGTTTGTGTGGCTAAAGGGTAAAGCTTCCCAACTCCATCTTTCTACTTTGACTTCTCCAATATTAATTGAACAAATTGCAAAAGATTCAGCAACACAGATGTCCAAAATACTGTGTAATTATGCCGTTAAAGCAGACGACTTTTAGCTGTGTGTGTGTGCAGCGCTCATACTTCCTATAAACCCGTGACGTCTTGCGTAGACGTCATCGTAACACAACGTTTTTAAGACGAAACTCCCGGGAAATTTATAATTGCAATTTAGTAAACTAAAAAGGCCGTATTGGCATGTGTTGCAATGTTAATATTTCATCATTGATATATAAACTATCAGACTGCGTGGTGGCTAGTAGTGGCTTTCAGTAGGCCTTTAGGAACCAGTACTAAAAAAAAAAAATGGTACTTGGTATACAGCTCTTATCTACACCACTAAACCTTTGAAATATGCTGACATATGTGCTGCTAAAGGTAAATAAACAGTAGCCATATTGAATGTTTGCCTTCATTTGACCACGTGAGGTAAGGAGGACGGCCTCTAGGTCACATGGTTACACCCCAGCAATTACACTGTTGATGATTGATGAGCATTCATATTTAAATGGTGGTGTTAAAAAGCAAATATATCTCCATCTTTAGTGATAAATGTGTCCCCCGGATGAACATGTGTCACAAACATTGTATTAGATGATATGTGGATGTTGTGCTTACTTGGACTGTGATGAAGCTGTGAGGACTCAGGTGGTTTGTCTTCATGCTCTTCAGTCTTCACAGAGACAACAGTCAGTGGAAACTTGCTGACATCAGCCTCCTCCTGCCCTACAGGACACTCTCCCTCCTGACTCATCCACACTTCCTCCTCTTCCTCTTTAATGTGGGGGGGCTGTGGATCCTCCTGCTGCTGAAGGGGACGTTCTTCTTGACGAGCGTTCATCTGTTGGACGTCCGCAAGACAACACAAACAAACTTCAGCTCAGATGTGTCAAATATTTTTTAGTCTATCAAATATAATATTTTCCAAGTGGACTGACACCACTTTGTAGTGATGTTCTTCTACACATGGAATAATCATCAGTTATTGATTATTATGAATTGTGTCATTGATCCTATTTTCTGCATTTACATTAATTATTGATAAAAAGTAACAACTTATAGAAAACCTCCTGCTGGGATTTTAATACCGTCATGACTGCATGAAGTCAGTCTGCACGTATAAAAGTGTCATTGTGCTGCAGCATCAAGTGACGCCAACTGGCTCCTCCCACTACCAACCTACCAGCCAACCTTGACGTGCACCTCCAAAATAGTCCCACCTCACGTCAACGGTGACCAGGACTACAGAGCTGTGGTCGGTTGGCTTTACTTTTACGCACAATATCCTCTCCTTGTTTTTCCTTCTGCAAAAGCAACATTTTTAGCCCAACAGACAAGAAACAGAAGTGCAGCGAAGCACGTGGAACAAGTGCCAGCGAGTGTGGCCGTGTGATAGTATGTTGCTTGAACCTCACTCACACCTTAAGGAATGTGCTGGCGTGAGAATATATATATATATATATATATATATATATATATATATATATTAGGAGTGGGCAAATTAATGCGTTAATTACGAGTTAATTCATCACTCTATTAATGCCGACAATTATTTGATCGCACATTTGCGTATGTTGTTTACATGCTTTTATTTTGTTAACGCCTTTTCTTAACAAGATGGCGACGCCCGGACGGGCTTCGGCGTGGAGGAGCTCTTGCTAAAGATGGAACATTTGGCAAAAATACCGGACAATTCTGCAAATGTCCTGGCTGGCTTACAGCGTGGTCACTCCGGGATCACTTACGACCGCCAGACAATTCTGGATGTGGATAGATCGGGCCGTTTTGGACTGAATGAGGCGTGCTTGCTAGACCGGCTAGCTAGCATGGGAATACTTTGCCGGCTACATCCAGCGGCCTGTGAAGCAGCGGAGTATTTGTGTTGTCTGTCTATTTATCAATAATGCAGACCAGGAGTGTTGGCTGAGTTCTTAACGTTTGCTTTCAGAGCGTGCATATCACAACATACAAGATGCTGTCATGGCGACACACAACCTATACCGGGCTACCGCGCATGCTCGTCACTCCTGTTGCATGCTGGGTAGGGTAGTTCTTTTTTTCCCTGGCTCATAACATCACAATATAGTACCATGTATATGATGCGTTCAGGTAATTAAAGCACCAAGCAAACAATCGGAAAATTCCCATCATATCAATTCCTAGATAAATGATAAATAAATAAATAAATGGGTTGTACTTGTATAGCGCTTTTCTACCTTCAAGGTACTCAAAGCGCTTTGACACTACTTCCACATTTACCCATTCACACACACATTCACACACTGATGGAGGGAGCTGCCATGCAAGGTGCCAACCAGCAACCATCAGGAGCAAGGGTGAAGTGCCTTGCTCAGGACACAACGGACGTGACGAGGTTGGTTCTAGGTGGGATTTGAACTAGTGACCCTCGGGTTGCGCACGGCCACTCTGCCACTGCGCCACGCCGTCCTATGGTCATAATTATTTTAAGTGCACTAAGCAGAATAAACACAACATTATTAATATTGCTAGAACAGATAATTTGATCAAACATTCCCTAAAACAGCCCACTACCTGTAATATAGTTTTTTTAAACATAAGATCCCTGATTAAAAAAATGTTTCTGCTGTTACCTCAGAAATTGCCTGTTCAGATGTTATGATTGTGGCTCAGAGATTTGTATGTAGATTATATTTATTTTCCATAACAAACAGGATAACTTAAATAACCCTGGCAGTGGCAATTAGCTTAAATGTTTGTATTTACATTTTTTGAGTTGATTTTCATAAAATATGCTATTTAACTGCTACTGTTTAACAAGGACTTATTTAAATTGTTTGCACAACAAATGTTTTGGCGCTTTTGTTCATGTGAGAGAATATTCCAATGAAGGTGCACTACACACTACTTTTGAATTCATTATTGGGCTTTGTGTATACAATGCAGTTAATCGCGATTAATCGGAGAAATAGTGCGATTAACTTCGATTACAATTTTTAATCGTTGCCCAGCCCTAATATATATATATATATATATATATATAAGAATATTTGGGTACCTCATGATTTGATTACAAACAAAATATTGATGCATATTCAATTTGTGGCCAGTATATTAAAGCCATTTTTCATATTTAACATTTATTTAATTAAATATTTATTTTAGTCTGACTGAATAAGCATTAATTGCTTACAATTGTGCAAATAGTGTTTTCGTAATAACAAACACCAGCTGATTTAATTTCCATGATATGTCCACCCAATGCAGCTGAGATAGGCTCCAACACCCCCTGTCCCCCCTCGCAACCCCAAATAGGGACAAGCGGTAGTAAATGGATGGATGTTATCAAAGGAATAGAAGTGCATGCAAACATCATTTATATTTATTGTTAATAAAGTTGACACCAACACAAAATAGACCACTGCAATAATATTCTACTGTCATTATAATAATAATATTTGTAATTATTTTTTCACCCTGTAAAGCATCTTTGAGTACACTGAAAAGCGCTATACCAAATAAAATGTATTATTATTATTATTATACCATGTGACTTATTCCAGACTTAAATTACAAGACGTTCGTTTCTTTCTAGTAACAAATATTTAATGATGTTAAGCGTGACTGTAATATACAACAAAAAACAGTTAAAGTATTAAATAAGTCAATATAATTCTCATAGAGAACATATAAAATACACTCCTCAAGAAAAACGCTCGCATTTGCTACAAAGGCCTGCTAGCGGGCTAAAGCTAGCACGTTAGCTTCGAACAACATGTTAGGTAAATAAGATAAATAATATGAAAATATATCATGTATATTACCTCATAAGCCGCGTGTACAAGAGAGGAGTGGAATATATTCTTCCTATTGTTACACCAGCAACTCTTTTTTGTCTTCTGTGGCCGGGCGAAGGAAGTGTGCACCACTCACTATTGTCCCAGTGAAACACGTGTTTGAAGGAAGTGTGCACCACTCACTATTGTCCCAGTGAAACACGTGTTTGAAGGAAGTGTGCACCACTCACTATTGTCTTCTTCTTCTTCTTCTTTTGTTTTTATGGCGGTTGGCAAGCAACCTTGTGGTGTGCATTAGCGCCACCTACTGTAATGGAGTGTGGACCGAGGTGGATCCCTACTCTATATTCTTTTACTTAACCCAGTGTTTTTTAAATATGTGTATATTGCTTTATATCCTATGTGTTCTGAATGCAATCCTAATATATCTCCCACTTCTAACCTAATATTTTCTTTTGCTAACTTATTTTCCAGTATTTCTCTTTCTCTATTATATTTCTTACATTGTATTAAAACATGGTCAACATTTTCTATCTGATGGCAAGAATCACACAGCCCTGTAGTATGTTTGCCTATCAATTTTAGTGAACTATTTAGATATGTATGTCCTAATCTCATTCTAGTCATAATGTCTTCTTCCTTCCTATTTCTACCCCCTCCTCTCATGACACCTACTCTCCTCTGGACTTTGTAAAACTCTCTACCTTTTGTTTCCTTATTCCAATTATCCTGCCACTTTTTATTGTGTTCTATCTTAATTATGCTCTTCACTTCTTCTTTACTGTGCTTAATCTCCATGTTTACTTCTGTTTTAGTGGTTGCTAGTTTTGCGTATCTATCAGCTAACTCATTCCCCTCAACTCCTACATGAGCAGGAACCCAGAGAAATGTTACCACACCTCCCGCTTTATTTATCCTGTAGATTGCCTGAACTATTTCATAAACTATATCTAGTCTTGTTTCTGATGTTATGTTTTTTATGCTCGTCAATTCACTGCTGGAGTCCGAGCACACGACTACTTTCCTAGCTTTGTTTTCCTCTATCCAGTTAACTGCCATATAAATTGCTACCAATTCCCCCGTAAAAACAGATAGTTCATCACTGATTCTTTTATTTAATACTATATTTCCTTGTGGGATAACTGCAGCAACTCCTACTTTACTATTTATAGTTTTTGATGCATCTGTGTATATCATAATATTATCAAAAAACATTTCCTCAATCCGTTGTTCTATTTGGTAACTATTTAAATGTCTATTCTTCAATAACTGCATGTCTACCTTTGGGTTTTCATACATCCACGGTGGTATTGCAGGAATTGGTACTGTAGGGCTCACTTTAATATGGTCAATTTGTGTTTTGTTACATATATCTCCTATTATCCACCCAAAACTATTCATTTTTTTCTTCCCTTTTTCTTGGCAGTTTAGTAGCACTTGACGGGTTGGATGTCCTTGCTTGGATCCTTTTAAGTTTGCCCAATAAACTGCTGAGAGTTGATCTCTCCTCATGTCCAAAGGTTTTTCATTCATTTCTACTTGTAATGCTGCCACTGGAGTAGATTTAGTAGCTCCACAACATAATCTTAACGCCTGCGACTGGATCCGGTCTATTTTCTCAAGTAGAGTTTTTGAAGCAGATTGATAAATAATGCATCCGTAGTCGATAACAGACCGAATTAAAGTGATATATATTGTTTTCAATGTCAACCTATCAGCCCCCCAATCTTTACCCCTCAAAGCCCTCATTATATTTAACACCTTTTTACTTTTCTCCACTATCTTGCTGATGTGGGTTGACCAGTTCATATTTTTATCAAACCATATTCCTAAATATTTAAATACTTGTACCTCTTCTATGTTTTCTCCATAGAGTTTTATTTGGAGCTTGTTTTGTATTTTCCTCTTCGTAAAATGTAAGACTTTTGTCTTTCCAACAGAGAATCTTAAACCCCAAGCCGTCCCCCAGTCTTGAACATTATTTACCGCTTTTTGAATCTTCTTTTCTATATGATTTGTATTTCTACCTCTCTTCCACATCACTCCATCATCACAAACAATGCCACCTCCACTAACCCTTCCACTTCACTAAAAACTTCATTTATCATGATGGAAAATAGTACTGGACTTATTATACTCCCTTGTGGGGTCCCATTTTCCACTTTGTATTCTCTACTATATTCATTCTCTATCTTTACTAATAATGTTCTACTTGTTAAAAAGTCTTTTATCCATCTGTACATTCTTCCTCTAATCCCAATCCTATTTAGTTTCATCAGCAACCCCTGTTTCCACAACATATCATACGCTTTCTCTATGTCAAAAAATACCGCAATTATACTTTCTTTATTTATTTGTCCCTTTCTAATTTCCTCTTCCAGCTGCACTGCTGGTTCATTTGTGCTTCTTGCTTTGCGAAAACCACTTTGGTAGTTTTTTATAATTTCTTTTGACTCTAAATAATATATTAATCTTTCATTAATCATTTTTTCCATTACTTTGCCCAAATTTGAGGTCAATGCAATCGGCCTATAATTTCCTGCCTCTTCCGGATCTTTCCCTGACTTGCATATTGGAATTATTACAGCTGTTTTCCACTCATCTGCTCATTTTCCTTCTTCATATATCCTATTATATAATTTCAAGACCACTTCTTTGCCGATGCTACCTACATTTTTGATCATTTGATAACTCACCAGGTCTTTCCCTGGCGTCGTATTTTTAACTTTTTTTTAAAATTGGAACCATTTCATCCAAAGAAAATGTCATATCCATAGTGTTGATAAAACTATTATCGTTGTCTTCCTTCATTTCCTCAATATTTAAACTAATTGTTTCTTCTCTCTTTTGTTTTTCTACATTTTTCAAATGATCATTACTGTGCACTTTAACAAAGGTTTTTGCTAAAAGTTCTGCTTTTTCTTTATTTCCTACCACACTCCGCATTCCATCTTTCATCACATGATTTTTATGTTCTTTTCTGAGCCCTGACATTCTCTTGATCATTCCCCACACTTGGCTTAAAGGAGTAGTTCTATTTAGTGTTTCACAAAAAGTTCTCCAATGGTGTTTTCTTGTTTTTTTAATAACATACCTTACTCTAGCTTGATGCCTTTTATATTGGATCATGTCTTGGAAATGATGTGTTCTTCTCAATATTCTAAATGCTCTATTCCGTTCTTGTATTGCATCTGTGCACTCTTGTGTCCACCACGGCACTATCTTCCTTCTTCTCCCTATACTATTCCTTGGTATGCTCTGTTCGGCTGCTTCTATTATGCACCCCGTAACATCTGTATTTAATTGTTCAATATCTTGATTTATATCTACTTCCTTTAAAGTTATGTCGGTAATTTCCCTAAATTTCCCCCAGTCACCATGATTATACTTCCATCTTCCTTCTATCCTAGTGCTTTCTGTCCTATGATTTATGTTTATGTGAATGAAGATTGGATAGTGATCACTTCCCATTGTGCTGTATTTATTTACTTCCCACTCCACCTTTCCTGCTAACCCTTGTGACACTAGTGTTAAATCTATTGCTGTTTCTTTACCCGTGACGACATCTAACCTTGTTCCCCACCCATCATTCACACACACCACTTCTTTTTCCTCCAAAAGTGCTTCCAATGTTTCCCCATTCCAGTCATCCCTTTCACCCCACATTGTGCTATGTGCATTAAAGTCACCACACCAAATAATATTGCCACTCCAGTGCTCCATTATTGTTTCTAGTTGGTGAATTTCTAATTTCTTGCATGGATTATAGAAGTTTAGTACTTTGTATCTTTCTTTATTATTCCATACTTCTACTCCTACTATATCTAGTTCTTGTTTTACTTTTAATATTGAATATTGCATGTCTTCCTTAATAAATATGGCACATCCTCCTCCTTGCCCATCATTCCTTATCTTTACGTATCGTTATATATCCTTTTATTATAAAGTTTAATTTTGGCTTCAGCCATGTTTCTTGAATACATATTATATGTGGTTTATTTTTCATATTATTAATATATCCCTTTAATTCCTGTCCGTTTGCTATCAGACTTCTGGCATTCCACTGAACAATGAACATGGCGTTGGATTGTGGTCACATGACTCGGTCTCGTCTACTCTCTGTAGCTCACCTTGCACCTGTTCCCAGGATAGTTCTTTTAAATTTAAAAACTTTGCTGCTGCTTTGACAATTATTTTGATTTTCTCAGTCTTGTTTCTAGCCTGTTCTGTACAATTTATTACATAAGCCAGGAATACAACTAGTTTATCCATGGAAATTCCTGTATTTGCTGCCTCTTGTTTTTTATTTCTTGAACTATTTTCACTTCTGTCCTGTTCTGCACTTTCTTGATTTCTTATTTTAACTGCCTCTGCATAAGTAATATTTCGTTCAACTCTGATTTGCTGTACTTCTGTTGCCTGTTTTCTTATGATGCAGCCCCCATACGCTGCTGTGTGATTCCCGCCACAATTACAGCACTTGACCTGTTCATTTTCTCCACATTGTCCATATTCATGCTCCCCTCCACACCTTCCACATCTCATTTTAGCATGACACACACTAGCTATGTGCCCATAGCGTTGGCACTTGAAACAACGTACTGGGG
This sequence comes from Nerophis ophidion, assembly GCF_033978795.1. Taxonomy (NCBI): domain Eukaryota; kingdom Metazoa; phylum Chordata; class Actinopteri; order Syngnathiformes; family Syngnathidae; genus Nerophis; species Nerophis ophidion. Next base: position 530,292 of record NW_026906967.1, on the reverse strand, counting down.
GTGGCACGTAAGCTCTAACATAGAAGCTTAGATACCCAATCATGATTCTCTCTGGTAGGACCTCCTCTGCAAATTGCACTAGCACGGATTCGCTCTCAGTCTTTTCACCGTTCCTAAATGCCATCATTCTTTTCATCGTAGTGACAGTTCCTCCTTTTATTTCTCTTTTCAGATCATCTAAATGTTCTCCTCTTGGGATTCCTGTCACGACTCCTCTTGCCCCCTTTCGTTCTCCCACTTCGATTTTTTCCTTTATTATTTTGTTGCACAGTTTTTGCAATCGCATTGCTTTGTTCTTTTGCTCTCCATTTTTGCATTTAATCAACAGCCGTCCGTCCCTGAGCACCTTCGCTATCTCCACCTCTCCAATGTCCTTCTTTAATCCCTTAACCAGTGTCATCAAACTAATGTCATTCATATCTTGGTTTGATTTAAATGTATAAATTATCTTATATTCATCCATCATAACCCTTTTCCTCTTATCAACCTCTTCATCGTCTTCATGCACTCTTTTAGTACTCGCCTTTCCTTCACTCCCTCCTCTCCCCTTCTTTCCTCTCTCCCCTCTAGTCCTATCCATTTCCATACTATCCTCATACATCCCGTCACTATCCCCTTCCATCTCCATCCAGTCACAAAACAGCTTATGCTCAACCGCCAAAACAGATTTAGATACTCTCGCCGCCGCCAAATTCACTCCAAATGTTTGGTAGTTCCGCGTCTCTCCTTCCGGAAGCTTCCCTCACCGCCGCCGACCGATCACCACTGGTCCGTCCCACAACTCACTATTGTCCCAGTGAAACACGTGTTTGAAGGAAGTGTGCACCACACACTATTGTCCCAGTGAAACACGTATTTGGCCAACATTTGTTCTGCTGTTGAGAACACCTCGATGACGTCACACAGGAGGTAGAACAAAACAAGACGTTGTATTGGTTATTATGGTTACAGGTCTTAATTACAACGTACATGTGCACATGTGTGTCGTTTAACAGAGTAAACGTCGTTATTAATTGTTTGTATGCGGATACATTAGTCTGAGTGCACTTTGACGTGCTAGCCTAGCCTGCTGGTTAGCTTAGCTTGTTAGCTGCTAACAAAGAGAGGCGGAAGTGATCGACACATCAAAGCAGAGATCCAATGTAAGTGTAAAGTGTTTTTATTGTGTGAACATGTCTACGTTACAAATGATGTGAGTGTTGCTGAATCAGCGACTAACTGCTGCTGTTGAAGAAAAATGTGTGATGTTAGAAAAAAAAATGATAGCAGAGTACAAGGAGGAACTTTGTCCAACAAAAGAGGAGAAGGAGCGACAACATCAACTACTGGACGCTGTTTTCAAGAAACATCAAGTTGTGTTACACATCCTTCCATCCATCCAACCATCCGTCCATCTTCTTCTGCTTATCTGAGGTCGGATTGCGGGGGCAGCAGCCTAAGAAGAGATGCCCAGCCTTTCTTTTCCCCAGCCGCTTCGTACAGCTCTTCCCGGGGATCCCAAAGCGTTCCCAGGCCAGCCAGTTTCTAACATAATAGTGAGAGTCCAATCCATAGTGGGGCCAGCCGGAGACCATCCCGAGCAGGGACAGGTCAGCAACGCAGAGATGCCCCCAACCGATGCACAGACCACCCTGGGTCCCGACTCGAGGCAGATATATATATATATATATATATATATATATATATACACACACAATAAAAACAAAATAAGATAAGGCTCAGAATTGGTTTCTTAACCAAACCTTTTGTTGTGTACCAGAGAAGGGAAGGAGGCAACAACCAGGGCAGGACTGCGGTTTACAAGGTTCATTTAAAACCTTTGATGAATGCGTGGCGTGTGTATGCTACTCAAAGTGAATGAGTACCCACCTGCTCCCAGTGCCACCCACACTGGTTTAACTGTAACTTAAATATTGGGTTTCACTATGTTAAGCGCTTTGAGTCACTAGAGAAAAGCGCTATATAAATATAATTCACTTCACTTCACTATGTGTAATATTAAATATGTAAATGTTACCAAGGGTTGTTGTCTGTAAATGTTGGTTGTATCTTTGGTCGTAATCCAAGAGGGCAAGGCGAAGAGGCAGGTCGTGGACATGCAAGAGGTCATGGGCAAGAGCAGGGCAGCGTGGTCTGGGTCCGAGCAGGGAGGTCGTGGATCGAGGAGAGCAGTCAGGAATCCGGATGCAAGTTGAGTGACAAGGCACAGATAAGGAAGGATAGCGTAGTCACTGAGGAAATACAAAAGGACATGAACCAGGGGAAAACAGAGAGATAGAGTAAAACAAGGGCAAGAAATTCACTGGGAAAACAGGGAATGTCAGACGTGATGCTTACTGGAAGGTTAGCGACGTTCTGGCAAAGGGTCCTCGGGTCTGCTGGTCTTTATGCTGCTCCCTCTCATCAAGTCCAGGTGTGTTGATTATTGATAGCGTGTAGGCTCGTTGCTGCGTGGGCGTGGTGCCCTCAGCACGAGCGAGGGCGCTTCTTGGTGCGCTGTCAGCAGAGGCGCCTCTTGGCTCACTGTCAGCAGAGGCACACGCAGCTCCAGCCGCTGAGGTAACGCGTGTTCGACTCCGCGTCATGACACCTTTCTACATATAAAGTGCAACATTCTCACATATAAAGTGCAACATTAAACTGCTTCAAGTTGTTGCTCAGATTAAATAAAATGACAAAACTTTTCTTCTACATACAAAAAGTGCAGCATTAAACAATTTCAAGTCAACTCAGCCTCATATTAACTTTTCTTTTTCCCATCCTCCAGCCTTTAACCCTGATGACTTTCAATCACTTTTCATGTTTTCTGCCAGAAAAATCAGTTTATCCACATTGTCTGCAGAAAGAGCAGACCTGCTTGCAGTTACAATGTCCCCAGCTGTGAAAAATACCCTTTCGCTGGGCACGGAGGTAGCAGGTATGGCAAGGTAGTGCCTGGCTAACTTGGCAGTAAGAGGATATGTGGGCTCATTGTTCTTCCACCATAGAAGTGTGTCAAAATCTAGTTTTTAATGCACTATGGTCTTAAATCTGCTGCTGTAAAAACACCAACAGCATTTGTTATTGCTTTAGCCCTGCCTGAGTCGCCGAGTAGAAGCTGCTTGAATGCAGTGGGAGCAGTGTTTGTTCGTCTTTCTCTTCGTTGAAGCCATGTTACCCATTGTTGTATCGCACTGCAAAGCCGAAGTGTTCCCAAACGGGAGATCTTAACGAGGCAGGAGGGTCTTCCAGCTCTGGCTTTTACACTTTGTAGTAGCCCGGTCATTGCTAGCATGCCGTGTGTTGTGCCTCAGTGTGCATTGTTGACACAACGTGTGGTGCGCTACTTAATATGTCCGTGTGGAAACTTGTTCGATACACCTCCGAACCAGAACCCCCGTACCGAAACGGTTCAATACAAATACACGTACCGTTAAACCCTTAATACACACACATCTGAAGATTATAAAAAAATAAATATATTTGGTGGGCCAAACAAAATGACTCGGCAAACCAAAGTTTGGTATGAGTGATATGACCTCAAATCTATATCTTAATAACAATATATGTCACGATACATCATTTGATATATGATTGATGATAGAAAAAATTCAAAGCGGGTTACAAAAGCTCCTAATTTGGCAGTTGACATATGCAGTAACATATTGTGTCTTTTCTAATTGTATTATTTTGTCGAAACAATTATTATTAATGTACTTGTTTATTTACTATTAATATCTGGTTTATTTATTTGACAAAATAATACTGGAAATTATGTAATATTTGACTGCATATTTCAGCAACTAAATTAGGAGCCTGTGTAGTGTCAGAATAATTGTTTCTAAGTTATCACAAAAACTTTGTGTTGCATTGAGTGACTGGTGAGAAGCAAAAGCTGTCTTTGAAACCTACCAAGAGTAAGGCTCGTAAAACTCCACTGTGTTGGGGAAAGCAAGATGAAGGTGTTCCTGTTTTCTTTCAAACATAAAGATAATTTCTGACCCAAGTACTACAAAAGCAAAGAGGAAGCAGGACCAGTCTCCCCTGCAGGGGACCTCTTTTTGAACCTCCTTTTTCAACTGTTTTACGAACTTCTTTTTGAAATCATTTACAACCTTTTCTGTGAAGTGTTTAGGACCTTTTCTTTTGAACTGTTCCGTAAACAAAGGCAACGCTGTTTACCACCCACTTCCCTCTTGAAGCAGTTGTGGTCATTTGGTCTGAGAAAATAAAATAAAGAAGGGGGAGTACAATCTTTCGCCAGAGCGTGGGTGACACTGTAAGAGGTTAGAGGTCGACACATTTCTCCTCAATTGAATTCAAATTGAATTATGTCTCTGTTTGATTCTTTGCATCTTGTCTTGTTTAATTGATGTCATCAGTGTTTGAACCTGACATGTAGCCTGTTTTAAAATGTTTTTTTTTTGTAATTCTATATGAAATAATTTAATCGCAAAATCTAATTTAAACCATATCGTCTATCCACAGTAAAAAGTCCTGTTGTCCTGGTTTGTTTTTCTTTTCCTGTGAATAATGTTGTAAAGAGCAGCGTGTTTGTGCGTCACTGAGGTTTCAAGAGAGTTCATACGATAACTTGTTTTTCCTAAGTGCATGTAAAAGTACTGAATGCATTGTGTGACTGAGCAGACATGCTGTGTTTGTCTTGCAGACGTCTGTGAAGAACATCTTCACCCTGAACAACAGAAGTTTAAGGATGCGGACGGAGGAGTCACAGCTCTCCCACATTAAGAATGAAGAAGAATACACACTCATCCCCCATTTTAAAGAGGAAGAGGAACACCAATGGATCCCCCATTTTAAGGAGGATGAGGAGGACCCACTGACACCTCTTCCTCACATTAAGGAGGAAGAGGTGAATCCACTGAACTCTCACATTAAAGAGGAAGAGGAAGAACACAGCATCAGTCTGCAGGAAGAGCATCTTGAAGGACTGGAGGAGGTTGATGTCACCAAGATGCCAGTGACTGGTGTCCCTGTGAAGAGTGAAGATGATGAGGTGAAAGGTGAAAGTGAGGAGAGGGGAGGGGGGGAGCCTCCAAGCAGCAGCTCAACACAACACATGACAACAGAAGCTGATGGAGACCACTGTGGAGGATCACAAGCAGACAAGCTCTTAGCTCCACTATCAGATAGTGAGGACACAACGTCACACTCTCCTGACACTGATGATGAAGACTCTAAAGATGATAAGACATGTCACACTGACAACACTCACTTCACATCTTCTCACTCTCACAAAACTTTTAAATATCATCGTAAATTGAAAAGACACATGAGAACACACACTGGAGAAAAACCTTTCATTTGTTCAATCTGTGGTAAAGGCTTTACACAAAGTTGGAGTTTGAAAAAGCACATGGGAATGCACCGTGGTGAAAAACCTTATATCTGTTCATTCTGTGGTAAAGGTTTTACACAAAGTCAACATTTGAAAATACACAAGAGAACACACACTGGTGAAAAATCACATTTCTGTTCAATATGTAGAAAATATTTTGTACAACGTCGAGATTTGAAAGTACACATGAGAACACGCACTGGTGAAAAACCTTTTTCCTGTGTGGTCTGTGGTAAAGGTTTTACACAAAGTCATAATTTGAATGTACACAAGAGAACACACACTGGTGAAAAACCTTTTTCTTGTTCAATCTGTGGTAAAGGTTTTACAGACAGTCCAACTTTGAAAAGACACAAGAGAACACACACTGGTGAAAAACCTTTTTCCTGTTCAATCTGTAACAGAAGCTTTGGTGAACAATCAAAGCTTGTAGTACACATGAGAAGACACCCAGGAGAGAAAGTGTTGAGTTGCAGTGTGTGTGGTGAAAGATTGTCTTCTAAGTACCAGTGTAAGAAACACAAGTGTGCTGGTGAGAACAGCAGCAGCAAATGAAACTGCAGGATTTGAAATAAACTGTCCAGACTTTCATTTTGACTTTCTAACAACATCAGCACATATAACATGTGTGACATTGTTGTTTGTCTAACAATCTGTTTAATATGCTTCTACATTTATAGATTAAGATAGTTTGAAATATGAAAGTATTACATATTTGTATTTCTAATTGTTAATAATCCCATAGATTATCACCTTTATATGATATACATATGTACTGGTTCACATCTGAAACATCTTCTGGACCACTTCAGGAAGCATATTATTATTTACTTTATATATCATTTGAACAGTTGTCTTTTATACAATTTTAAAATGTGTGACTTTATGAATCATTTGCTGGGTCTCTTTAATCTATTTTATTCATTATCGTTATTACTCTGTATTATTATGATTGTGTTGTGATTGTTTTACATGTATGTCCCCAGACCTTTATGCAATATAAACGTGAGAGAAAATGGCAGATTATTTTTGTGAAGGGATTTTTTTTTTTACAAACTTACATTTGTGGAAATATCAAATAAATCCAGTATTGTGTTTGAAACATTTTTTTTATGTTTTTTTTTTTTTTCTTTTTTAACATCCCCACAACAACATCAATATCATTCAAAGTTTGGAGTGTCAGACAAAAGCCAATATTGTACATCATCCCACAGAGATTTACTTTGCATACATTCTTAAAATAAACTGTTTATTGTGTTTCCCAATCACAGATCGAACAAGTGTTGTATCCAATTGCAAAACAACATACAAAATATTACTTTAAGTGGTCAATTCTGTCTTTTTTTCTTACATTAACTCTTTTGCCTTAGAAAGAATGGAAACTTTTAATTTATGGGTATTTTTCTTGTTCCAGGTTGTACTTAATGAAATCTTCAAATAAACTATTTTTATCAGTCAATAAGTGCATCAGTGACCAAATGCCTTTTTCAAACCATTGCTGTTCAAATATGGATTTGTTTCTCATTTTAATATAAGAACAATTCCATAGTGGAGTATTGTGTGTGATGAAGTTGTGTTTGTAAATTAGTTTCCAGTACAACAACACTTGCTGGTAGGGATGGGTACTGTTCACTTCTAATTTCATGTTTTATGTGTTATATATGTCAATATATTGTGTGTTTGTATTTTGCCAACATGGTAGAATCACATGATAGGCAGGTTGTATCTGTCACAGGGGGGGTAAAATGGGTGGACCCAAATGCAGTAAAGACAAGCTGAAATCGTGTTCAAGGGTTATTATTAATAAAACCTGAGGGGAAAACGAGGCAGCTTGTAGTCCTAGGCTTTGCAGTCCAGGAGAGCACACTGAGGCTAGCAGGCTGAGGCTAGCAGGCTGTGGCTAGCAGGCCGAGGCTAGCAGGCCGAGACTAGCAGGCTGAGGCAGGCACACACGGCAAGTAGGGAACTGAAGGCAGAGGAAAAAACACGGGTAAGATGAGGAGCAAAAAAAACACAAAAAATAGCAGGTTTGCAAGATTATCAAAATTGCTAGAATTCTAGGACAAACTGGCGAGAAGCGTTACCACATGTAGCAAGGTGAAACGATCTGGCAATCGCGCCGAGTGGAGTCCAAACATTTGTAGGCTGCAGGTGATGAGTTGATGGCAGGCAGGTGAGTGATTAGGGTGCTGGGATCAGCTGTGTCAGGCTGAGAGCTGGAGCCAAGCCTACGCCCAAAACACGCCCACTCTCCCAAAGACACACAGAGAAAAACAGACAGACTGACTGTGACAGTGCCCCCCCCTCAAGGAACGCCTCCAGGCGATCCCCCAGGCTTGCCCGGGTGACTGCGGTGAAAGGCCAAGATGAGGGAAGGGTCCAGGATGAAGCTGCGTGGCACCCAGCAACGCTCCTCAGGTCCATACCCCTCCCAGTCCACCAGGTACTGTAGACCTCTACCCCGACGGCGCACATCCAGCAGTCGCCGGACCGTGTAGGCTGGGTGGTCATCGATGACACGGGGGGGAGGAGGGGGCGTGTCAGGGGGAGACAGTGGGCTGGTTGAAACAGGCTTCAGTTGAGAGACATGGAAGGTGGGATGGATCCTCCAGCGTGCAGGTAATTTGAGTTTAACTACTGTTGGATTGATGATGGAAATGATTTCATAAGGGCCAACATACCGGGGTGCAAGTTTCTTAGAGTCCACCTTCAGGGGGAGGTCTTTAGAGGAAAGCCACACCTGCTGACCAGGATGGTATACAGGGGCCGTACTTCGGTGTCGGTCAGCATATCGACGATTTCGGTCCACAGAGCGGAGGAGGGCAGCACGAGCATCTTTCCACACCTTGCGGCAACGCCGCATATGAGCCTCTACTGAAGGTACGGAGATGTCATCTTCCTCAGCAGGAAACAACGGAGGTAGGTATCCCAAGGATACCTCAAATGGTGACACTCCAGTAGCTGCACAGGGTAATGAGTTGTGGGCATACTCAACCCATACCAGGTGAGTGCTCCAAGAGGAGGGGTTCTTAGCAACGACACATCGGAGGGCCGCTTCTAGGTCTTGATTTGCCCGTTCGGTTTGCCCATTAGACTGAGGGTGATAACCCGAAGTCAGACTCACAGTGGCTCCAATAGCCCGACAGAAAGCCTTCCAAACCTCTGAAGTAAACTGAGGCCCTCTATCAGAGACCACATCTGAAGGAATACCATGAAGACGGAACACATGCTGGACCATGAGGTTGGCTGTTTCCAGGGATGTGGGGAGTTTGGGTAGAGCCACAAAATGCACTGATTTGGAAAATCTGTCCACTATAGTGAGGATAACCGAATTTCCCTGAGAAGGCGGGAGGCCAGTGACAAAATCCAGTGAAATATGAGACCAGGGACGGCTTGGGACTGGCAAAGGATGGAGTAGGCCGGCAGGTGGTCGATTGGAGGATTTTCCACGGGCACACACAGTACAGGCAGACACAAAAGCACGGGTATCAGCATCCATGGTAGGCCACCAAAAGTGTCGCTTGAGGAGAGTCATGGTGCGGCCAACTCCTGGGTGGCAGGCAAATAGGGAAGCGTGTGCCCACAGAAGAACCTGTGAACGTACAGCATCAGGCACAAAAAGGCGGTTATCAGGACCATTACCCGGGTCTGGTTGGTCTTGCTGAGCCCTTCGGACCACCGACTCTATCTCCCAAGTCACTGTGGCCACCACACACGAGGCCGGAAGAATAGGCTCAGGACTGGTGGGACCCTCCGAAGTGAATTGACGTGACAGGGCATCCGGTTTGATGTTGCGGGATCCTGGACGGTAGGTCAGTGTGAAGCGGAATCGACCAAAAAACAAAGGCCACCGGGCCTGACGGGAATTGAGGCGCTTTGCAGACTGAATGTAGGTCAGGTTTTTATGGTCTGTCCAGATGATGAAGGGGTGTTCTGCTCCCTCAAGCCAGTGCCTCCATTCTTCCAGAGCGAGTTTGACTGCCAGCAGTTCCCTATTACCTACATCATAATTGCGCTCAGCAGGTTGTAGCCGATAAGAGAAGAACGCACATGGATGGAGCTTCTGGTCCTTGGCAGAACGCTGGGATAGTACAGCCCCCACTCCAGACTCTGAGGCATCAACTTCCAGGATGAACTGGCGTGAGGGGTCAGGATGAATCAGGACAGGGGCTGTGGTAAAACGTCTCTTAAGCTCCTTGAAAGCCGCGTCAGCCTCTGCCGTCCAAGTGAATGGGATAGATGGAGATGTGAGTCTTGTGAGGGGTGCGACCACTTGACTGTAGTTCCGGATGAACCGGCGGTAAAAGTTTGCAAAGCCCAGAAAGCCCTGGAGACATTTAACTGAGGTTGGTTGTGGCCAGTCCACCACAGCTCGCACCTTTTCGGGGTCTGCCTTCACCTGACCACTCTCAATGATGAAACCGAGAAACCTTGTGGACTGAACATGGAACTCACATTTTTCAGCTTTAATGTAGAGCTTGTTTTCAAGAAGGCGCTGGAGCACTTGTCTGACGTGAACCACATGTTCCTCCGGGTTGCGGGAGAAAATCAGGATATCATCCAGATACACAAAAACGGAGCGGTTAATCAAGTCTCTGAGGACATCGTTCACCAGAGCTTGAAAAACTGCTGGGGCATTAGTCAGGCCAAAGGGCATAACCAAGTATTCAAAATGGCCAAGGGGAGTCCTAAAGGCTGTTTTCCATTCATCACCAGCTCGGATTCGAATCAAATGGTAGGCATTGCGAAGGTCTAACTTGGAAAACACAGTTGCTCCTTGGAGGGGTTCAAAGGCAGATGCCAGTAAAGGCAGTGGGTATTTGTTATGAATGGTGATATTATTCAACCCTCGAAAATCTATACAGGGACGTAGAGTGCCATCTTTTTTACCCACAAAAAAAAAACCTGCACCGAGTGGGGAAGATGAGGGTCGAATAATGCCTGCAGCCAATGAGTCATGGATGTATTTTTCCATCGCCTCTCTCTCAGGGCGTGACAGATTGTATAACCGACTGGAAGGCAGGGGAGCTCCTGAAAGCAGGTCAATGGCACAGTCATAAGGGCGGTGCGGAGGGAGGGACAGTGCATGTTGCTTGCTGAAGGCCTCTTCTAAGTCATGGTAGACAGAGGGAACCTTGGACAGGTCTGGGGGCTCTGCAACAACCGGGGAGACTGTGTCCTCAGCAGGGGAGCGGGCAGACCGCAGGCAGGTGGAAAGACAGTAGGAGCTCCAGCTCACCACTTTGGCTGCAAACCAGTCAATGTGAGGATTGTGAAGTCTTAACCAGGGCTGACCAAGGACTACAGGAGCATGAGGAGAAGAGATAATGTGGAATTGGATTTGTTCAAGATGATTACCAGAGACAAGGAGGTGCACAGGTTCGGATCGGTGAGTGACACGGGCAAGGAGTCGACCAGGCAGGGAATTGGCTTGTAAGGGTGAGGGAAGTGGTTCGATGGTAATGCCCATTTGGGAAGCAACGTCGGCGTCCAAAAAGTTCTCATCCGCCCCCGAGTCCACCAGAGCAAGGAGAGACATGGACTGAGATTGCCAACGGAGACTAGCAGAAAACTGCATACGGCATAGGGACTTAGGGGAGGAGACAGCTTGGCTCACCAGAACCCCCACTGTTACTGGTGAGCCTACTCTTTTGGCCGCAAAGAACAGGTGGCAAGGAAATGGCCAGGTTGACCACAATAGAGACACACCCCTGCCCTCCTTCTGCGGAGGCGCTCTTCAGGTGTAAGGTGAGCCCGACCCACCTGCATGGGCTCCTCAACAGGGGAACTGGAGGTTAAGGCTTTGCACATTGGCAAATTGGGCTCGGCCGACCCGGGTCTAAAGCTGGAGGGTTCCAATGACCTGCAAGAAACGGGGTCAGCTTGCCACTGGGCCATCTGGTCTGAGATGTTGATAGCTGCTGTAATAGCTTCGTCTAAGGACAACTGCTCATTCCTCAGAGCAATCTCCCTTCCAATGACCCGACTAAGCCCATTCTGGAAAGCAGTGAGAAGGGCCTGGTCATTCCAGCCGGACTCCACAGCTAGGGACCGGAATTCACAGGCAAATTCTCTTACTGAGCGTTTCCCTTGACGAAGTCGCAACAACTGCTGACCTGCTTGCTGCCCTCGTATGGGGTGGTCGTAGACCCGCTTCAGTTCTGCAGATAGTGCAGCAAAGGACTGGACTGCAGGGGATCCTTGCTCACGAAGGGCATTAAAATAACTCAAAGGGGGCCCCTGTAGCAGGTTGGCTATATAAGCAATTTTGGCTGCCTCACGGCCAAAACGAGAGGGCTGAGCTTCAAAAGCAAGCTGGATCTGAGTTAAAAATTCACGACAGGTGCTAGGATTGCCAGAACATTTATCAGGCGGGGGAATGTGTGGCTCTGCAGCAGGAACAGCATGGGGTGCAGGTGGTGCAGGTGGTTCGGGTTGTGGTTGAGCTTGTTGATTGATGAGAGTTGTGAGCTGGGTGGAAACGCGTGACATCTGGTCAATAAGTTTTTGTAATAGTTGGTCATGGTTTCCCAAACGCTGTCCTTGATTGGCAAGGGCCTCCCTCACACGGTCAAAATCTGCTGGGTCCATTGTAATGGCCAGATCGTTCTGTCACGGGGGGGGTAAAATGGGTGGACCCAAATGCAGTAAAGACAAGCTGAAATCGTGTTCAAGGGTTATTATTAATAAAACCTGAGGGAAAACGAGGCAGCTTGTAGTCCTAGGCTTTGCAGTCCAGGAGAGCACACTGAGGCTAGCAGGCTGAGGCTAGCAGGCTGTGGCTAGCAGGCTGTGGCTAGCAGGCCGAGGCTAGCAGGCCGAGACTAGCAGGCTGAGGCAGGCACACACGGCAAGTAGGGAACTGAAGGCAGAGGAAAAAACACGGGTAAGATGAGGAGCAAAAAAAACACAAAAAATAGCAGGTTTGCAAGATTATCAAAATTGCTAGAATTCTAGGACAAACTGGCGAGAAGCGTTACCACATGTAGCAAGGTGAAACGATCTGGCAATCGCGCCGAGTGGAGTCCAAACATTTGTAGGCTGCAGGTGATGAGTTGATGGCAGGCAGGTGAGTGATTAGGGTGCTGGGATCAGCTGTGTCAGGCTGAGAGCTGGAGCCAAGCCTACGCCCAAAACACGCCCACTCTCCCAAAGACACACAGAGAAAAACAGACAGACTGACTGTGACAGTATCATGTTTTTCTGTCACCTTGAGGAAATGGCATAAAGAGGAAGATGACAATATAATGTCACTTGGACAATGATGTACAGAACAGAGGAGATTTAGTTCATTTTTATTTTTGCTTTTAGGTGATTTTTTTTTTTAAATTATTATTTCACAAAACCTCTCCATTATCCAGCTATGGATTACTGGTAGCTGGTTAAAAAGAGATGGAAGGGGATAAGGAAGAGATGTATAAGGAAGGTATGGACATGGATAGGACTAGAGGGGAGAGAGGAAAGAAGGGGAGAGGAGGTCATGAAGGAAAGTAAAGCGCTAAAAGAGTAGAAAGGATGAAAAATATTATGGTTGATAATTGCAAGATTATATATACATTGAAGTCAGATCAAGACATGAAGGATATTAGTTTGATGACACAGGTTAAGGGATGAAAGAAGGACATTGGAGAGGTGGAGATGGCCAAAGTGCTAAAGGACGGAAGTCTTTGGACTAAATGTAAAAATGGAGAGTAAAAGAACAAAAGCAATGCGATTGCAAAAGCTGTGCAATAAGATACTAAAGGAAAGAATGGAAGTGGGAGAATGAAAGGGGGCCAGAGGAGTCGTGACAGGAATCCCAAGAGGAGAACATTTAGAAGATTTGAAAATAAAAATGAAAAGGGTGAACTGTCACAATGATGAAGATAATGATGGCATTTAGAAATGGAGAAAAGATGGAGAGCGAATCTGTGCTAGTGCAGTTTGTCCAGGAAGTCCTCCCAGAAAGAATCATGATAGGGTTTTTAAGCTTTTAGGTTAGAACTTACGTGCCACCCCCAGTACCTTGTTTCAAGTGCCAACACTCTGGGCACATAGTAGTGTGTGTCATGCCAAGATGAGATGTGGACGGTGTGGAGGGGAGCAGGAATATGGACAATGTGGAAAATAATGGTGACTGGGAACAATTTATGGAAATAACAGACATGATATTAAAGGAAGTGGATACAAATCAAGTTATTGTGCAAATGAATGTAGATGTTACAAAGTGCATAATGGAAGCAGCCAAATAGAGCATACCAAGGAGTAGAATAGGGAGAAGAAGGAAGATGGTGGACACATGTGTGACACTTACAATTAGTAGTCACAAGTGTTTTGTAAAATGAATGCGTAAATATAGTATCCTAATCTAGTTGGAGGTATTTTCATACCTAAAGTAACAGTTAAAGGCCTACTGAAAGCCACTACTAGCCACCACGCAGTCTGATAGTTTATATATCAATGATGAAATATTAACATTGCAACACATGCCAATACGGCTGCTTTAGTTGACTACATTACAATTTTAAATTTCCCGCCAAGTGTCGTGTTGAAAACGTCGCGGTATGATGACTCGTATGATGACGCGTGCGTTTGACGTCTCGGGTTGTAGTGGACATTATTTTCCAGCCTCATCCCAGCTATAAGTAGTCTGCTTTAATCGCATAATTACACAGTATTCTGGACATCTGTGTTGCTGAATCTTTTGCAATTTGTTCAATTAATAATGGAGAAGTCAAAGTAGAAAGATGGAGGTGGGAAGTTTTTAGCCTTTAGCTACACAAACACAGCCGGTGTTTTCTTGTTTACATTCCCGGAGGTGAAGCTTTACTATGGATCAGAGTGGTCAAGCGAACATGGATCTCGACCACATGTCAACCGGCAGGTTTCGGTGAGAAAATTGTGCTAATAAGTTGGCTCTTACCGTAGTTATGAGCGGAGCCAGCGTCGTCCTGCAGCTGCTGCAGCGACTATTAACTCCTCCCACGAACACACTGGCCGTCACCACACCCGTGGCCACACCCCTCTGACTTTCAGGTACTGTATAATCTCACTAAAACACTAGCAACACAGTAGGCAGATAAGGGATTTTCCAGAATTATCCTAGTAAATGTGTCTAATAACATCTGAATCGCTCTCACTGCAATCGCCTTTTTTTTTCTAGTCCTTCACTCTGAATTTCATCATCCACAAATCTTTCATCGTCGCTCAAATTAATGGGGAAATCATCGTTTTCTCGGTTCGATAAGCTCTAGCTGCTGCTGGCCATGATTATAAACAATGTTCAGATGTGAGGAGCCCTACAACCCGTGACGTCACGCGCACATCGTCTGCTACTTCCGGTACAGGCAAGGCTTTTTTTATTAGCGACCAAAAGTTGCGGACTTTATCGTCGATGTCCTTTTTCTTTCTTTTCTTAGTTTATTTGGAATATGAATATTTACAACACAATACAATACGGACAATACAATATTACCTCACATTTCATCAGGAGTAGGAAAAAGCAAATCTTATTTAATCCTACCCCTCTCCCACTTCAGAGCGCCCACAAATACATACATACATACATCTACTCACCCTCTTTACAGCAGAATATCAAAATGACATCCGTGAATGAGCAATACAACGGTTCTGTTACATGCAATTAACTAATCCAGTCGTTACCAACATACTGAGATGAAGAATATCTTATTTTCAATAAGGTTGAAAGTGTTTCTCATAATTCTTCTTCTTTGTACTTTGTAAGCACTATTAATTTAAACATCTTCTTAAAATGGATCATATCAGTAAAATGTTTAATTTCTTTACTTAATTCATTCCATAATTTAATTCCACATACTGATATGCTAAAGGTTTCAAGTGTTGTATGTGCATGTTTTAAATTAGATTTTCCTCTAAGGTTATATTTGTTCTCTACTAAATCCTTTCAGCAAAAATATGGCAATATGGTGAAATGATGAAGTATGACACAGAATGGACCTGCTAGCCCCGTTTAAATAAGAACATCTCATTTCAGTAGGCCTTTAAAACTCTGATTGTTAAGACCTTTTCTAGGTATAGTCAGGTAAGAAAATGTGTAATTGTAATTGATTTATAGTGACAGTGACTATCTAGAAAAAAGAAAGCAGCAATATTAAAAGGAGGCCATGTCAGGATACAGTACAAACATGTCAAGGGAAGAGGTTTATTCAAGCAACAGTAGACATGTTTAATAAAAGAGTCAGGCCACACCCTGCCATGAGAAGACAATCAAGCACTTTGTGTCTTCTTTTTATTCCTCTGAAACAGAACAGGACACATGATTGGGAACACTAGGACCAGGCTACTCAGTGCGAGGCCTGTAACATGAGCACTGAAGTGAACACTAGGACCAGGCTACTCAGTGCGAGGCCTGTAACATGAGCACTGAAGTGAACACTAGGACCAGGCTACTCAGTGCGAGGCCTGTAACATGAGCACTGAAGTGAACACTAGGACCAGGCTACTCAGTGCGAGGCCTGTAACATGAGCACTGAAGTGAACACTAGGACCAGGCTACTCAGTGCGAGGCCTGTAACATGAGCACTGAAGTGAACACTAGGACCAGGCTACTCAGTGCGAGGCCTGTAACATGAGCACTGAAGTGAACACTAGGACCAGGCTACTCAGTGCGAGGCCTGTAACATGAGCACTGAAGTGAACACTAGGACCAGGCTACTCAGTGCGAGGCCTGTAACATGAGCACTGAAGTGAACACTAGGACCAGGCTACTC
Source organism: Nerophis ophidion (assembly GCF_033978795.1). Classification (NCBI taxonomy): domain Eukaryota; kingdom Metazoa; phylum Chordata; class Actinopteri; order Syngnathiformes; family Syngnathidae; genus Nerophis; species Nerophis ophidion. The sequence goes on along the minus strand of NW_026906967.1, from coordinate 514,224 downwards.
AGTGCGAGGCCTGTAACATGAGCACTGAAGTGAACACTAGGACCAGGCTACTCAGTGCGAGGCCTGTAACATGAGCACTGAAGTGAACACTAGGACCAGGCTACTCAGTGCGAGGCCTGTAACATGAGCACTGAAGTGAACACTAGGACCAGGCTACTCAGTGCGAGGCCTGTAACATGAGCACTGAAGTGAACACTAGGACCAGGCTACTCAGTGCGAGGCCTGTAACATGAGCACTGAAGTGAACACTAGGACCAGGCTACTCAGTGCGAGGCCTGTAACATGAGCACTGAAGTGAACACTAGGACCAGGCTACTCAGTGCGAGGCCTGTAACATGAGCACTGAAGTGAACACTAGGACCAGGCTACTCAGTGCGAGGCCTGTAACATGAGCACTGAAGTGAACACTAGGACCAGGCTACTCAGTGCGAGGCCTGTAACATGAGCACTGAAGTGAACACTAGGACCAGGCTACTCAGTGCGAGGCCTGTAACATGAGCACTGAAGTGAACACTAGGACCAGGCTACTCAGTGCGAGGCCTGTAACATGAGCACTGAAGTGAACACTAGGACCAGGCTACTCAGTGCGAGGCCTGTAACATGAGCACTGAAGTGAACACTAGGACCAGGCTACTCAGTGCGAGGCCTGTAACATGAGCACAGAAGTGAACACTAGGACCAGGCTACTCAGTGCGAGGCCTGTAACATGAGCACTGAAGTGAACACTAGGACCAGGCTACTCAGTGCGAGGCCTGTAACATGAGCACTGAAGTGAACACTAGGACCAGGCTACTCAGTGCGAGGCCTGTAACATGAGCACTGAAGTGAACACTAGGACCAGGCTACTCAGTGCGAGGCCTGTAACATGAGCACTGAAGTGAACACTAGGACCAGGCTACTCAGTGCGAGGCCTGTAACATGAGCACTGAAGTGAACACTAGGACCAGGCTACTCAGTGCGAGGCCTGTAACATGAGCACTGAAGTGAACACTAGGACCAGGCTACTCAGTGCGAGGCCTGTAACATGAGCACTGAAGTGAACACTAGGACCAGGCTACTCAGTGCGAGGCCTGTAACATGAGCACTGAAGTGAACACTAGGACCAGGCTACTCAGTGCGAGGCCTGTAACATGAGCACTGAAGTGCCTTGATCGCACACGTGGCTCACTCTTGGTGATACTGCAAATCTTACTTTCAATCCCAAACCCAGTCAAAACTAAACAAACATGTTTTGGGTGGAGAGCAGCGTTTTGTTTGGACCAGCAATATGTAGCTGTATTGACAAGTATGGCAAGTACCGACAGCCTTTGTGACAAAAGCAAAAGGGGAAAAGGGCGCCCTATGCTGGGAGCGTCGCCAAAAGCTTACGTAACTGTTGTGGGTCAGCACAATGATGAGACTTGTTCCACTGTTCTCAGCTTTATTTATTTTCCTTCCAACCTGCGGGCGACAATCTTACGCCCTCAGCCATGTAGAACTTTTCTGTGTAAATATACATCTTTAACAATTTACAATGAAAAAGACAGATACTATTCAAACTAAATACAGGTTACAGGACTGCTAAGTGAAGTCTTTGCAGAAATGTAAAGAAGATAGCTGGAGTTGCCTGCATAAGGACTTGAACCCTGGACCCTCAGATTAAAAGTGTGATGCTCTGCTGTCTGAGCTACCCAGTCCCTCTTCAAACCTGATTTGCCCAACATCTAAGAGAACAGCCATATTGGCAACCTCAGATGAACGTGGATTAGTTAGGATGTTCAGTGACAAGCTGGGAACTGTCAAAGCTCAACTCACCAATTTCTTGAACACAAACCTCATTATTGACAATTAAGACACTTTTACATCCTCATCAAGTAAGAAGGTTTTGACCAAAAAAGAAGCTACTCTCCCGAAGTTGGAGCCAAATGCCTTGGGGACACAAGTTTAATAGTCAGTTGAGACAAATAGTCAGCTACTTTTTTTAAAGTCCAATTAACAGCAACATGGCTGAACAAGGTACACAACAGGGTATTTAAACAGGATGGTTTCAAAGGGTTTCAGGCAGGTTACATGAAGTTTAATTGTATGCAATATTCCTAACATTTATGGTAGTAAAACATTCTTCAATGACGTGGCCTCATTTTGGTATATTTTTAATTACATCTGCGGTCCCCTCCAAGGTTTCTCATTGTCATCCCATTGGGTTGAGTTTTTTCTTGCCCTGATTTGGGATCTGAGCCCAGGATGTTGTTGTGGCTTGTGCAGCCCTTTGAGACACTTGTGATTTAGGTCAACTAAGTCAACTTTGATTGTTTGATACTAAAGTGACTCAAACATCAGAGTAAGTATGAGGTGATACTAACCTTCGATAGCTCAGTTGGTAGAGCGGAGGACTGTAGTTGCTCATGCTGAAATACTTAGGTTGCAGGTTCAAATCCGGCTCGAAGGATTACTCTTTTTTTTTTATTATGAAATCAAGATAAACAACACAAGATACACTTACAATTAGTGCACCAACCCAAAAACTGTCCCTCCCTCATTCTCACTCATTCATACATTACATTTCTGTGTGATGTGGTTCAAATAAGAATCCAAATAATGTCTTACATCCTGAGGATGTAAACTGTGTGTTGTTTTGGCGTAAGATATTTACGAAACACAACCTGTCCTACAGTAAGATGTTTCTTTCTGTAGGGATAGTGATGCAATGGATTATGTGTCTCACTACGGACTAGAAGATTCTAGGTTCAACTCCTGGCCAGCGTGCTGTTGTTTGTTAACTCAACTGAAACAGTATTCTGTACAATTTTGGGGGGAAGTTATTTTGCTTTTTTTTTTTTTTTTAAATATATTAACTGAAATATGTGTTTTTTTTCTCTTTATTATTGCGAATGTATAACTGGTAGTTGTATCTGTTCTTATACCGTTTGAACTACCTTTCTTCTAAGCATGGTTCATCTACACTTGAAGACTTAATTATTAGCCTGCTAAGAACTTTTGAACATTTCTGAAAAATCTGCCAAATGTTTGCAATAATCATAACATTCTCCGTAGTAAAACATTCTTCAGAAGCATTTAGGTACATTTTTTAGAGACCCTGACATGCTCAGTCATGGAGCGTGAGACATTCTTTTTGAGCTTCCGGGACTCAAGTACCTGTTCTGCTGACCAATACTAGACTTTGAGACCCCTTGGAAAGACCTCCTTCCACCCCTCAAAAGTCACCAATAGGGCAGACCTTGGTTACATTTGAATAAGAAAACCCAAGCAAATGTTGTATAGCTGAAATAGCTCAGTTGGGAGAGCGTCAGACTGAAGATCTGAAGGTCCCTGGTTCGATCCCGGGTTTCAGCACAACTCGCTGAGTTTCTGAATCAAATCTTCTTACTAAAAAGCCTTCTGTGGCTCTTACAATACTGAAATGGTCTCCCTGACCTGCCAGCCTTGCAGGTGGAATCCTAGTATCAGTAGTGACACACCTTTCCTCTCTTTTTAATTTGGACAACTGTTACGTGGTTTAACAGTGTATCGTTCCTTAAGCCAATGTTTGGTCTTTAACTGAGCCTTACATCGGGCTGTTTCAAACACAAATGTGTTGCCTTAAGGGTTTGTCTTGGACTGTATAACTTGAAACTGAGAGTAATAAAGCTGAGCTCAGTGTGAGGTGAAGGTGCATCCAACACACCTACAGCAAAATATTAACCACAACTTTTTCATACAGATACACTGTCTAACAATTTGTGTTTAAGGTATTGTGGTTAAACCTTCAGATGATCACATTAACGCTCTCCCACCTGAACTAAAGTGGATGTGAGGGATGTTTTTGAATATCAGTTTTTCAAATTAAACAGAGGAAAAACAATCATTGTTGAAAACTATTTAAATTAAATATAGATTCGAAGGACTGCTGCAGGGGGGCAAAGGGACATTTTTTGAGAAATGTATGGTGGTCAGCATCAGCCACTTGAACAGGGACTTGAACCCTGGACCCTCAGATTAAAAGTCTGATGCTCTGCCGACTGAGCTACCCAGGACCTTTGATGTGCTGATATGTCCAACATCTGAGATAACATCCATATTGGCAATCTCAGGTGAAAGTGAATTATTCAGCATGTTCAGTGACAAGCTGGGAACTGTCAAAGTTCAAGCTCCCCAAGTGCTTGAACCCAAAGCTCATTTTTGACAGATAGGCCAGTTTTACATCCTCATCAACAAAGAAGGTTTTGACCAAAAAAGACGCTCCTCTCCCGAAGTTGCCAACTCTGAGCTGGATGCTCCCCAAAATATTGCCAGAAGCATTTTGCTTAAATTTTTAGTGGAGGTTAGCTGCAACAGGTAGAGCTGGTGAAGGCCCAGGCTGCAACAAATAGAAGGTCACTAGATTTTAAAGTCCAACATAAGCAGTCAGTAAAGCCCTGTTTTGGTAGTAAGCCTCATGTAAACTGTGTGTTCTTTTGGCCTAAGATGTTTACGATATACAACCTGTGTTAGAGTAAAGCCTTTCTTCACATAAGGCTAGTGGCTCAATGGATAACACGTCTGACCACAGACCAGAAGATTCTAGGTTCAACTCTTGGCTAGCTCATTGGTTTTCGTTAATTGAACTGAAACAAAATTCAGTGCTGTTTCTTTGAGTGTTTTTTTGCATTTAAAATAAATATCTACTAACTGGAACATTTTGTCTTGTTATCATTGTGAATAGATAACTGGACGTTGTATCTGTTGGTATACTCGGGACATTTATTTAGAATAAAGTGGGTGAGGAAAAAGGTGAAACAAAACAAATCTTGCCTGAGCACGCCTTCCTCTTGTTAGAGTAAAAATTGTTGGGGCTTGGTCACTAGCATTCAAACTAGATGTGACTATTCTGTCTATGAACATGAACAGGGAAGCAAACACATTCTCAGTCTGGATGGTTTGTTACAGCCGTGATGGTATAGTGGTTAGTACTCTGTGTTGTGGCCGCTGCAATCCCAGTTCGACTCCGTGTCATGGCACCATACCCTTTCTTCAAGCTATACTTTTTTGATGATGATTTTTGAAAAAAGAGGTATCTTGTTCCCTCTGGTAAGTGGTTGAACAAGATGTGAAACCAACCAGGTACTCTGGCGAAATTAAAAATATCTATTTGATGTCATTACAGTATTGGCCTTGATGCATCATTTAATATGACTGATGTGTGCTTTGTGCTGTTACTTTATCACTTGGTAAAATTGCATTATAAACTCAGTCAGTCGATCAATACTTTCTTTCTTTTATTTCTTTCTTTAGTTTATTTTGAACATGAACATACTTACAACATAATACATCAGACACTTTAATACCATTTCACATTACATCATGTCCGAAAAGGAGTAGGATGAAGCAAAGCTTATTTAATCCTACACCTTTCCCACTTCAGAGCGTTTACAAATATATACATTCATTTACTGACCTTTTTTGTAGTAAAATGACATCCGTGAATGAGTAATACAACAGTTTTGTAATATGTAATTCATTAATTCAGTCATTATTAGTGTACTGAGATGAAAAATATCGTATTTTCAATAAGGTTGAAGTTTTTCTCATAATTCCTCTTCTTTGTACTTTATAAGCACTATTAATTGGAACAACCTCTTAAACTGGATCATATCAATACAATGTTTAACTTTTTACTTAATCCATCCATCTTCTTCCACTTAACCGAGGTCAGGTCGTGGGGGCAGCAGCCTAAGCAGGGAAACCCAGACTTCCCTCTCCCCAGTCACTTTGTCCAGCTCTTCCCGGGGGAACCCAAGGCGTTCCCAGGCCAGCCGGGAAACATAGTCTTCCCAACGTGTCCTGGGTCTTCCCCGTGGCCTCCTACCGGTTGGACGTGCCCTAAATCCTGACCAGATGCCCGAACCACCTCATCTGGCTCCTCTCCATGTGGAGGAGCAGCGGCTTTACTTTGAGGTCCCCCCGGATGACAAAGCTTCTCACCCTATCTCTAAGGGAGAGACCCACCACCCAGGCGGAGGAAACTCATTTGTGCCGCTTGTACCCGTGATCTTGTCCTTTCGGTCATGACCCAAAGCTCATGACCATAGGTGAGGATGGGAATGTAGATCGACCGGTAAATTGAGAGGTTTACCTTTCGGCTCAGCTCCTTCTTCATCGATACAGCGTCCGCATTACGATCTGCCTGTCGATCTCACCATCCACTCTTCCCTCACTCGTGAATAAGACTCCGAGGTACTTGAACTCCTCCACTTGGGGCAGGGTCTCCTCCCCAACCCTTAGATGGCACTCCACCCTTTTCCGGGCAAGAACCATGGACTCACACTTGGAGGTGCTGAGTCTCATCCCAGTCGCTTCACATTCGGCTGCGAACCGATCCAGTGAGAGCTGAAGATCCTGGCCAGATGAAGCCATCAGGACCACATCATCTGCAAAAAGCAGGAACCTAATCCTGCAGTCACCAAACCCGATCCCCTTAACGCCTTGACTGCGCCTCGAAATTCTGTCCATAAAAATTATGGACTTGAATCCTGGAAGTCAGAATGAAAGTCTGATGTTCTTATAACAGAGCACTTCAGGGTTTCTTCACAACACGTAAAAATAAATAAAAATGAAGCAAGATGCTTCTGGCAACATTTTGCTTACATATTTGACCCCGTTCTTGGAAATACTGGTAGATTTGATTGAAATGTGTTGCTTTCTTGACACAGAGCCAGTTCAAAGCAATGTTCTCAAATGTTTAGCAGGGTTAAGGTCCAGTCTCTGGAACGGACATTCCAGAAACCTGCCTGAAACCCTTTGAAAACAGTTTTCATGTGTGTTTAATATTGTTGTCTTGTTGGAAAAGCTGCTTGTGTACAAAGATCAGCCTTTTCACTCTTAATTGGAGGTGAGGCAAAGTCTCATCTGACCTGTAAACTTTTCTCCCAAAACTGCTTTGGGTTCAAGCACTTGGTGGGCTTGAGGTTTGACAGTTTCCACTCTGTCACTAAACATCCATCCATCCATTTTCTACTGCTTATCCCTTAAAACTGGACAATTCAAGGCATGAGCCGACTACAGCAGTGATGAACAAACAATATGAAAGTAGGTTTGAGGTTCTAGGTCACATGACTGAAGCTACTGACAATTGAAATGTTCTTAGTGAGCTAATGACAAGTACTTTATTGACGGTCCCTTAAAGTAAAGCACTTGTCAGCAGGGACTGACAGACGTGGCATGAGTTTTCAAACAGTCAGCCTGGCTGGATGTTGAATGTCTGTTGAATATCCAACTTGGAACTCATTTGACCTCTGTTTGGCATTTGGAGATCACTCCAGCAGCACTGAGAGCAGTCTGAGTCAAACTACCTTGAGATAAATGTTGCAATTGTCAATGCCATCAAAGAAATGGACTCAAAAACGCTATAAAAGTTATGGTAGCTTGATGCTAATATACATTGGCTTTGCTATTGACATGCTACTGATTAGCATTAGCAATTTCTCATGACGTTAACACCCACCAAATGAGTTAATTAAAACTATAACTAAGATGAATGTTAGAATCAGACAGCTGGTGCATAATAAATCCAATATTTACAATATTACAACTTTTTGGGGCGCAACAAAAGACATCATGAATTTACACTACTGCCATCTAGCGTACTGGACTTGCAAATGTAAATAAAGCTACATTTAATGATGATATGACAATTAAAAAGAACAAAGGGTAACGAAAGGACTGCAGTTAATAATAATCTTATTTTTAAACGTTGCAATACAAATTTATCACAAACAATCAAAATTATTAACAGGCACAAAAGTACCAAAAAATCATACTGTTGAGGCTTGGTATTGATTTGGAGGTAGTGGAATGTGTTCCGAATCAGTTGAAATGTGAACAGTACCCATCCCTACCAGCAAGTGTTGTTGTACTGGAAACTAATTTACAAACACAACTTCATCACACACAATACTCCACTATGGAATTGTTCTTATATTAAAATGAGAAACAAATCCATCTTTGAACAGCAATGGTTTGAAAAAGGCATTTGGTCACTGATGTACTTATTGACTGATAGAAAAAGTTTATTATTTGAAGATTTCATTAAGTACAACCTGGAACAAAAAAATACTCTTAACTTAAAAGTTTCCATTCTTTCTAAGGCAAAAGACTTAATTTAAGAAAAAAAAGACGGAATTGACCACTTAAAGTAATATTTTGAATGTTGTTTTGCAATTGAAGACAACACTTGTTCGTTCTGTGATTGGGAAACAAAAAAAGCAGTTTATTTTTAAAATGTATGCAAAGTCAATCAATCAATCAATCAATGTTTATTTATATAGCCCCAAATCACAAATGTCTCAAAGGACTGCACAAATCATTACGACTACAACATCCTCAGAAGAACCCACAAAAGGGCAAGGAAAACTCACACCCAGTGGGCAGGGAGAATTCACATCCAGTGGGACGCCAGTGACAATGCTGACTATGAGAAACCTTGGAGAGGACCTCAGATGTGGGCAACCCCCCCCCCAGATGTGGGCAACCCCCCCCCCTCTAGGGGACCGAAAGCAATGGATGTCGAGCGGGTCTAACATGATACTGTGAAAGTTCAATCCATAGTGGCTCCAACACAGCCGCGAGAGTTCAGTTCAAGCGGATCCAAGACAGCAGCGAGAGTCCCGTCCACAGGAAACCATCTCAAGCGGATCAGCAGCGTAGAGATGTCCCCAACCGATACAGGCGAGCGGTCCATCCTGGGTCTCGACTCTGGACAGCCAGTACTTCATCCATGGTCATCGGACCGGACCCCCTCCACAAGGGAGGGGGGGACATAGGAGAAAGAAAAGAAGCGGCAGATCAACTGGTCTAAAAAGGAGGTGTATTTAAAGGCTAGAGTATACAGATGAGTTTTAAGGTGAGACTTAAATGCTTCTACTGAGGTGGCATCTCGAACTGTTACCGGGAGGGCATTCCAGAGTACTGGAGCCCGAACGGAAAATGCTCTATAGCCCGCAGACTTTTTTGGGGCTCTAGGAATCACTAATAAGCCGGAGTCTTTTGAACGCAGATTTCTTGCCGGGACATATGGTACAATACAATCGGCAAGATAGGCTGGAGCTAGACCGTGTAGTATTTTATACGTAAGTAGTAAAACCTTAAAGTCACATCTTAAGTGCACAGGAAGCCAGTGCAGGTGAGCCAGTATAGGTATATATGTATGTATATATGTATATAAAGGTATACACAGTACAGGCGTAATATGATCAAACTTTCTTGTTCTTGTCAAAAGTCTAGCAGCCGCATTTTGTACCAACTGTAATCTTTTAATGCTAGACATGGGGAGACCCGAAAATAATACGTTACAGTAGTCGAGACGAGACGTAACAAACGCATGGATAATGATCTCGGCGTCTTTAGTGGACAAAATGGAGCGAATTTTAGCGATATTACGGAGATGAAAGAAGGCCGTTTTAGTAACGCTTTTAATGTGTGACTCAAAGGAGAGAGTTGGGTCGAAGATAATACCCAGATTTTTTACAGAGTCACCTTGTTTTATTATTTGGTTGTCAAATGTTAAAGTTGTATTATTAAATAGAGGTCGGTGTCTAGCAGGACCGATAATCAGCATTTCCGTTTTTTTGGCATTAAGTTGCAAAAAGTTAGCGGACATCCATTGTTTAATTTCATTAAGACACGCCTCCAGCTGACTACAATCCGGCGTGTTGGTCAGCTTTAGGGGCATGTAGAGTTGGGTGTCATCAGCATAACAGTGAAAGCTAATACCGTATTTGCATATGACGTCACCCAGCGGCAGCATGTAGATGCTGAAGAGTACAGGGCCAAGGACCGAACCCTGGGGAACTCCACACGTTACCTTAACGTAGTCCGAGGTCACATTGTTATGGGAGACACACTGCATCCTATCAGTAAGATAAGAGTTAAACCAAGACAGGGCTGAGTCTGACATACCAATTCGTGTTTTGATACGCTCTAATAAAATATTATGATCGACGGTATCGAAAGCAGCGCTAAGATCGAGGAGCAGCAACATAGATGACGCATCAGAGTCCATCGTTAGCAATAGATCATTAGTCAATTTTGCGAGGGCTGTCTCAGTCGAGTGATTTGCCCTGAAACCGGATTGAAAGGTTTCACATAGATTGTTAAACGCTAAGTGTTCATTTAGCTGCTCTGCAACAATTTTTTCTAGGATTTTCGAAATAAAGGGAAGGTGAGACACCGGTCGGTAGTTTACCATGAGGTCAGGATCGAGGTTAGGTCTTTTAAGGAGAGGATGAATAACCGCTTTTTTGAATGCAATGGTAACAGTGCCCGAGGAAAGTGATAAGTTTATAATATTTAGCACTGATGGACCTAATAGTACAAAAAGCTCCTTGATAAGTTTCCCAGGAAGTGGGTCAAGTAAACATGTTGTTTGTTTAAAGTAAATCTCTGTGGGATGATGTACAATATTGGCTTTTGTCTGACACTCCAAACTTTGACTGATGTTGATTGGGGGATGTTATAAAAGAAAAAAATAACATTAAAAAAAGGTTTAAAACACAATATATATAATACATCCACAAATGTAAATTTGTAAAAACAAAACCATCCTTTCCCAAAAAAATTAAATAAAAAATCTGCCATTTTCTCTCACTTGTATACTGCATAAAGGTCTGGGGACATACATATAAAACAATCACAACACAATCATCATAATACAGAGTAATGACGATAATGAATAAAAATGATTATAGAGACCCAACAAATGGTTTAAAAAGACACATTTTAAAATTGTATAAAAGACAACTGTTCAAATGATGTATAAAGTAAATAATAATATGCTTCCTGAAGTGGTCCAGAAGATGTTTCAGATGTGAACCAGTACATATGTATATCATATAAAGGTGATAATCTATGGGATTATTAACAATTACAAATACAAATATGTCACACTTCAATATTTCAAACTATCCAATCTATAAATGTAAAGATCATATTAAACAGATTGTTAGACAAACAACAATGTCACACATGTTATATGTGCTGATGTTGTTAGAAAGTCAAAATGAAAGTCTGGACAGTTTATTTCAAATCCTGCAGTTTCATTTGCTGCTGCTGTTCTCACCAGCACACTTGTGTTTCTTACACTGGTACTTAGAAGACAATCTTTCACCACACACACTGCAACTCAACACTTTCTCTCCTGGGTGTTTTCTCATGTGTGCTACAAGCTTTGATTGTTGACAAAAGCTTCTGTTGCAGATTGAACAGGAATGTGAATTTTCACCAGTGTGTGTTCTCTTGTGTACTTTCAAACACCAGTTTTCTGTAAAACCTTTACCACAGATTGAACAGGAAAAAGGTTTTTCACCAGTGTGTCTTCTCACGTGCACTTTCAAATGATGACTTTGTGTAAAACCTTTACCACAGATTGAACAGGAAAACGTTTTTTCACCAGTGTGTGTTCTCATGTGTACTTTCAACCATCGACTTTCTGTAAAATCTTTACCACAGATTGAACAGACAAAAGGTTTTTCACCAGTGTGTGTTCTCATGTGTACTTTTAAAAGGGGACTTTGTACAAAACCTTTACCACATTCTGAGCAAGAAAAAGGTTTTTCACCAGTGTGTGTTCTCATGTGTACTTTCAAATGTTTACTTTGAACAAAATCTTTACCACATTCTGAGCAAGAAAAAGGTTTTTCACCAGTGTGTGTTCTCATGTGTACTTTCAAACTCGGACTTTCTGTAAAACCTTTACCACAGGTTGAACAGATAAAAGGTTTTTCACCAGTGTGTCTTCTCATGTGTACTTTCAAATTGATTCTTTGTACAAAACATGTACCACAGATTGAACAGACATAAGGTTTTTCACCGGTGTGTGTTCTCATGTGTACTTTCAAATTGTGACTTTCTACAAAACCTTTGCCACATATTGAACAGATAAAAGGTTTTTCTCCGGTGTGTCTTCTCATGTGTGTTTTCAGAAGACTATGGTATTTAAAGGTTTTGTGACAGTGAGAAGATGTGAAGTGAGTGTTGTCAGTGTGACATGTCTTATCATCTTTAGAGTCTTCATCATCAGTGTCAGGAGAGTGTGACGTTGTGTCCTCACTATCTGATAGTGGAGCTAAGAGCTTGTCTGCTTGTGATCCTCCACAGTGGTCTCCATCAGCTTCTGTTGTCATGTGTTGTGTTGAGCTGCTGCTTGGAGGCTCCCCCCCTCCCCTCTCCTCACTTTCACCTTTCACCTCATCATCTTCACTCTTCACAGGGACACCAGTCACTGGGAACTCCTCCAACCATTTAGGCTGACTGATGCCCTCTTCCTCCTCTTCCTCTTTAATGTGCGGCGGCTCTTGGTCCTCCTCTTCCTCTTTAAAGTAGGGGGTCTGTGGGTCCATCTCTTCCTTTTTAATGTGAGGGGTCAGCAGGTTCTCTTGCTCCTTAAAGTGAGGGGTCAGTGGGTCCTCCTCTTCATTTTTGATGTGTAAGATCAGTGGGTCCTCCGCTTGCCCTTTAATGTGAAGGGTCAGTTTAACACTATGGGTCTGTGGCTCCTCTACTCCCTCTTTGATGTGTTGGGAATGTGGTACCTTTTCTCCCTCGTGTATGTTGGAGGACTGTGGTTCCACCTCCTGCTCACCAGGAAGATGTTCTTCATCGAGGTCTGCGGGACAGGAGAAATCAAACATTCTTTAGAAAAGTCCAGCTTTGCTCAGTCACATGAGACATTGTCCTGCACCAACATATGATCTCACAATCTCATCAGTTTCCCCTCACAGCAGTCAGGGTACTTCCAGCTGACACATGAAGAAGACTTTCAGGGGAATGTCTTCCCAGGCCAACATCCAATCCACCTTATTCATATAAAAACATCCTAAAAGTCATTCCTGCAATCCTTAATGGTAGACGCCATACATGAAAGTGTGCTGTTCTCCCTCTGAATAAGTCATACACACACAGGAAATAATGTACCACATGCCAGCCTCCACACAGTAGTACTAGTGATGAGCTCCCCCTGCTGGTGGACAATAATTACAGTGATTTTCACATTCATCTTTAGAGACATGTCTGTTATAAAAGAAGCATGAGCACAGTCAACATGTTGGCCAAGAAAGATGACATCTGTTTTACTTTCATTTAGATAGTGTCACCACAGTTAAACTGGGAAGAAGTAATCAGATTACTGACTACACCTTCAAAAGATAACGTGTTTACTTTATTAATAATAGTAATAATGGATTATATTAATTTAGTGCGTTTCCAGACACTCAAATTGCGTTAGAGTGAGAACTGAGAAGGCATCATTCATGCAGTCCACACATTCAATCAAAATCAGTATCAGACAGACCGTATTTCCTTGAATTGCCGCCAGGTATATAGTATGCACCTGCCTAGAATTACTGCCGGGTCAAACTCGTTTCGCAAAATAATTAGCGCATGCTTAGCATTACCGCCGGCCCAGGATTAACGCCGGGTAAACTTGTTTCGCAAAATATTTTTTTTATTAGCGCGTGTCTTTCCGCCGGGTCAAACTCGTCACGTCACGAGTGACACTTCACCTGTCATCATTTTCAAAATGGAGGAGGCTGATTTCAATAATTTGAAATCGCATAAAGGGTAGAAGATTTAGAGCTATTCAGTACGATTTTAAGTCTAAGCTATGCTAAAAAGAACAATAAGCAGCTATGTTTTATTAATATACCGTAGCTGCGTGTGTCAAATATGAGTCATTAAATGACTCCCGCCTCCTGGTGGTAGAGGGCGCTAGTAATTCTTCTTGCGACAACTCGGCTGCAGAAGAAGTGACAACAAGCAGCAAGAGTGAGCAGCGTGTGTTTATTTTTTCCTCTCGCTTGCACTTTTAACATGGAGGATTACATATCTAAAATAAAACAGTTTTCTAAACTGGACTTTCAATAAAAGCAGGAGGTAATAAAGGAAGATCTCCATCGAGACAGAGAAACTTTTAAAACTGAAGAAAGATAGGGAAGACTTCTATAAACAAGTTATCGATGCTTTTGATCAGAAGGAGCTGCGCATGGACTTCATTTAAAAGTAAAGGTAAGACCATAATAATGTTTTTTGTATTAAATGTGCTTTTCATGATGGTATCTTTACATCACACTCAATTTTTTAAGCACAGGCCTAAATTTACCGCTTGCCTTTGGTAAGTGTCGAAGTGTGAAGAGGTTTTAAAATATTAGCGCATGCTTGCCTTTACCGCATGTCTTTGGTAAACTCCGGAGTGAGAAGAGGTTTTAAATTAATTAGCACCCCGGCGGCAATTCAAGGAAATACGGTACTTTATTAATCCCCAAGGGGAAGTTAAAATTTTCAGCAATATGGTAAGCTACATTTAATAACAATAATAATAATAATAATAATAAGTAGATGAGATGAGGCAATTGTTCAAGGAATTGTGTGTGAATGCTCCAATGCTGAAATTGAACTGAAATGTTGACAGAATGTAGTATGAATGTAAGAATAGTTTGAATGTTGGAATGGTTTAAATGTTGAAGAGTTTGAATTTCAAGGAAAACCGGAATGTGGTTTGGAACTTGGGAAAGTGTGAGTTTGAATGTCCAGGATGGTCTTGTGCTCTCTGAACTTGTTCTTGCTTTTGTCATAATTGATTTGACATTTTATTTTGGTCATTTTCCAACCAATATCTACAACACAAATACACGAGGATACATAGCTTGTATCCTCGCCGAGGAGCTAAGCCGGCGTCGTCTGCACGCGTGCTCTGCCGACTCTGCCGGCTCCTCCTACTCCATCAGCGGCATTCTGGGAATCAGCTCGGCCGCTGACGTTGGCAAGAGGAAGCGGGATGAAGGGGAAGAACATCAAACTCCACTTTCACTACGGGAAAGTTGACCAAGTGCCGCTGCATCTCGCCGTCGGCCTCTGGATCCTCGGCGTGTTTGTGTCGTCCGGGGTCGTGTGCAGCGGCCTGCCTGGAGTGGACGTCGCACGCGGACTGCACTGGGTGCCTGGAGCGACGGTTGCGCCAACCTGGGGGAGAGGCCGGGGTCGGTGTCGCCGCACGATGACGAGCGCGGGACGAGTGGCAACGCCGGCGCCGCGAGTGTGACGACAGCGGGAGCGGCGCCGACCACCCGGGGTTGTAGGCCGAGCGGGTGAGGAGCAGCACCATGCAGAGGAGCTTTTTCGCGCCGGAGGAGTGCAGCCTCATCGAGGAGAGGATCGACCGGGTGGTGGCCAGGGGGGAGGCCGGGCGCCCCTGCGCGGTGGGTGCTTCGGGGGGGGGGCTACACGTACGGCGCCCAGCTGGAGAAGTGCGGGCCGCAAGGTGAAAAAAGATCACTCCGAACACAAGCACAGACGAAGCAGAAACAGACTTTGCTTTTTCAAACTGTTAATCCTGCTAAAGTGATTTGGGATCCTGAAGTGAAACCCAAGGGTATTTTGGGAGGTCACTTAAACATCCAAAGCCTAGTTCGCAGGTGTGATGAAATCAGATTATTACTGTCCGAGTCTAATCTTGATTTTCTATGCATAAGTGAAACGTGGCTGCATGATAACATTTTAACCAGCTTAATCAGTGTTCCGGGATATAAATGTTTTAGAAGGGACCGAACTGTGGAAAGGGGAAGACTTAGATGTACTGTTTAAGAATTTTAAGAATAACAGTGAAGTACCTGTCTTCGGACACTTCAACTTAAACTGGCTAGATAAACACTGCAGAAAAAAAATAAAAGACCTCACATCCAAACATGACTTTAGTCAGAAGATAGAACCCCAACATGTATCACTAAAAACACTCAGACACTAATCGAGTTAATCTTCACAAACAAGCCTGACAGAATCATCAAAACGTACAATCTAGTTACCAGCTTGTCAGATCTTAATCTGACATTAGTTGCAAGAAAACTCACAAAGAGACGTCTGACGAGGTTTAAAAGTCAAGATCATAAAAATGTTAAACTTGAGATCCCTCGCCAATCAACAGCTTTATTTGAAAACGAATTAAAGGGTCTTACTTGAGACGAGCTCCAACAAAATGGCCAAGTACACGCCTGTTGTAATCAGCTAATGTCTGCTATCGGACGCATTATTGATCAATATATTAGAAAGCGAAAAAAATCCCACGGAATATTTCAGTTACCATGGATTAATGATGAAATCCGGAAAATAATGAAAAAAAGAGATTATGCCTTAAAAACTTTTATCAAAACTCGTAGTGACACAGATTCGAAAATATTTAAAGACTTACGTAATCAAGTAGTTAAACATCTCAGAATGTCCCAATCAAACTATTACATCCACATGATTTTAGAGGCCAAAGGAAATGGTAAAATGATCTGGAAACTACTACACAACCTATTAAACCCAGAGGGTAACACCACCCAAACCCAATATAAACTAAAGTAGGAGACAAAATCATTACTGATTGTACTCAAGTCTCAAATGAGTTCAAAGAATTCTTTATAGAATCTGTCAAAAACCTTTCCTCGGGTTTTTCCTGTCCGACTAATGATGATCAAACAACAGACATACCTGATAAACAAGACAGCTCATTTCAGCTCAAGGAGGTTAGTCAGACAACTGTCTTAAATGCCATACATGACCTAAACACCACATACTCAAAGGATATTTATAACCTAGACACAGCTTTTATTTTTTTTAAATAGCGGCATCCTTATACAGCCTCTTACCCGTCTTATTAATATTTCCATTAAAACTGGGCAATTCCCAGATGGATGGAAAACTGCACAGGTAATACCACTTTTAAAATCTGGTGATGCTGGATTGACATCTAACTATAGACCCATCAGCCTTCTTCCAGTTTCATCTAAAGTCCTGGAGAAGATTGTTTCGGAACAACTAATGCACCACCTTGAGACAAATCACTATTTGAATCCCTTGCAATTCGGACTCAGACGTAACCATTCTACAGAATCTGCCACTTGTTTTTTAACTGAAAAGATCAAACATTCCCTTGACAAAGGACAGAATTTTCAGACTTAAAAAAAGCATTTGATACAGTCAATCATAACATTTTAATTTCAAAACTAACTACTGTAAATTCAACTAATTCAAACAGTCATTGTCCTGTCTTGAGTCATATCTAAAGGGCCGTGAAAAATGTGTCACCATTAATAATGTGAGATCTTCCTTCCGCAAAATTGAAACAGGGATACCTCAGGGTAGTGTCTTGGGACCGATACTATTTAGTCTATACATCAATGACCTACCAGATGTATGCACAGATATAGATTTACAGATGTATGCGGATGACACAGTCATATATACATCTGGTAAGACCTGTACTCTAGTTGCTGAAAAGCTAAAAGCTAAATTAGACAAAATAGCATCTTGGCTGGCATCATCCTGTTTAACCCTGAACACTAAAAAGACTAACTCTGTCTGCTTCTCCATAAAAAAGCAACCTCAAAAAAACCTGAATATAAAAATTATAGATGAGGTCATTGAACAAGTACCTGAAGTCAAATATTTGGGCATAATCATAGACTATCAGCTGAATTTTAAAAGTCACATTAAGAAAATGTGTAAAACCCTGAAGGCCAACTTAGGCTGTTTTAAGATTATAAGAAACTGCTTAACTCTCAGCTGTGCTTTTACTTTTATGAATTCAATGATTCTTTCACACATATATTATAGCTTAACTACATGGTCCCAGTCAGCAGTCAAGACCATTGAGTGTCTTTATTACCGGGCCTTGAAAGTCCTAGACAAGAAGAGAATACGATATCATCATTGCCAAATTTTAACCACATTTTAATATTTCCATTAAAACTGGGCAATTCCCAGATGGATGAAAACCTTGCCAAATTTTAACCAAATACAATATTTTAAGTTTTACCAATTGTATTTTGTTACATACAGTCAAACTGGTTTTTAAATGTTTGGATAACTCTGCTCCCCAATTGCTCTGCAAGGCCATTACAAGACTGCAAAGTGGTACCAGATCTACCACCAGAGCAATGTCAAAAGGCAACTGTTGTGTTCCATTCCGTAGAACATCTTTTGCCCAGACTGCCTTTTCAATAAAAAGACCACAACTATGGAACTCTTTACCTGACACTTTGAAAAGTATAACTGCACTTGTCACTTTCAAAGAACAAACAAAATGATGGCTAGTTGAGCAGCAATCGTGTTCCCATGTTTAGTTTTTTCTAATTGTTACTAATTGTTTTTTATCTAGCCTGCACTTTGTGTTGTTATTATTATTATTGGCTTTTATCTAGTTTGCGCTTTGTATTATTTCTATTATCATTATTATCGACTCATTTTTGTCTTATTTTCATTTTCTTGTTTTAATGATGTTGGATCTGTGTTGTTGTTGTTGTTGTTGTTGTTGGGGACAAGTGTTGTAAATTAGCTTTGGCTACAAACACTATGATGCATACATTGGATAACTGTTTCAGATGTCTAGGTTTTTTGGATCCGTCCCTATTTCAAATAAACCTTAATATATAATATATGTGAGTGGAATGTGTTGATGTTGGAATGGTTTGAATAGGTTAAAAAATGTGGGGATGGTGCAACTTGGACAAATGTCACTCAGGTGGGTGTACGCATGTGTGGAAGGTACGTAGACACAGAAAACTCCCCCACAAGCATGTTTGTGGGAGAGGTATTAAAACGGAGGTATTAAAACATTAGTCAGTCAATCAAACAAATGGTCAATGAACTTTGCAGTCATGGATACACTGTGTGTTTATTTTCTCCGGCTGCGGCTCTCAAACTGCATACAAAAGGTCTTCTTTTGTTCGTTTGGTCTGAAAGCGTAAAAAAGCGCTGCCTCAATAAGACAAAAATAAAGCGGGTCTGGGGGCCCAAACGTTGCCATTCTTTTGTGAGTGTAGGCGTGTAGTCCTTATGTGACATCATCATGTCACCTTCATGAGGAAGCTGAGCTTGTTTCATACACGACTCCCCTCAGCCGTCTCCACTCCAACACACATGAGCAGCTAACTTGGCTAACATTAGCAGGTGACTTATGAGAAAATTCTCACAAGACCACAACTCTTCTTCTCTGACCTTCCCAAAGTAATAATCCAGTCAATAATCACTGAACTCAACAAAAAATAAGGCATATTATTTCAACAATGACGTCCGGTGTCACAGAACTGGCTAATAAAACAAAATCTGCTTTTCATTGCACAATATCAGGGAAATTGACATCAATGTAAGAGCAATGATGTCATTCTAAGGAGAAGCAACATTTGTCAGGGAAAATAATGCCTTGCCGGTAAGGTCTATTCAGGTGTACTGGAGAGGAGCCTAGGCCAGATAGTCGAACCTCGGATTCAGGAGGAACAGTGTGGTTTTCGTCCTGGTCGTGGAACTGTGGACCAGCTTTATACTCTGGGCAGGGTCCTTGAGGGTGCATGAGAGTTTGCCCAACCAGTCTACATGTGTTTTGTGGGCTTGGAGAAGGCATTCGACCGTGTCCCCCAGGAAGTCCTGTGGGGAGTGCTCAGAGAGTCTGATTGTGGCGGTCCGCTCCCACTATGATCAGTGCCAGAGCTTGGTCCGCATTGCCGGCAGTAAGTCGGTCACGTTTCCAGTGAGGGTTGGACTCCGCCAAGGCTGCCCTTTGTTACCAATTCTGTTCGTAACTTTTATGGATAGAATTTGTAGGCGCAGTCAGGGCGTTGAGGGGATCTGGTTTGGTGGCTGCAGGATTAGGTCTCTGCTTTTTGCAGATGATGTGGTCCTGATGGCTTCATCTGGCCAAGATCTTCAGCTCTCACTGGATCGGTTTGCAGAAGAGTGTGAAGCGACTGGGATGGGAATCAGCACCTCCAAAGTCCATGGTTCTCGTCCGGAAAAGGGTGGAGTGCCATCTCGGGGTTGGGGAGGAGATCTTTCCCCAAGTGGAGGAGTTCAAGTACCTAGGAGTCTTGTCCACGAGTGAGGGAAGAGTGCATCGTGAGATCGACAAGCGGATCGGTGCGGCGTCTTCAGTAATGCGGACGCTGTATCGATCCGTTGTGATGAAGAAGGAGCTGAGCCGGAAGGCAAAGCTCTCTTTATCGGTCGCTCAAAGGTCCATCCTTACTTATGGTCATGAGCTTTGGGTTATGACCGAAAGGACAAGATCTCGGGTACAAGCGGCCCAAATTAGTTTCTTCCGCCGAGTGGCGGGGCTCTCCCTTAGAGATAGGGTGAGAAGCTCTGTCATCCAGGAGGAACTCAAAGTAAAACCGCTGTTCCTCCACACGGAGAGGAGCCAGATGAGGTGGTTCGGGCATCTGGTCAGGATGCCACCCGAACGCCTCCGTCAGGAGGCGTTTAGGGCACGTCCGACCGGTAGGAGGCCACGGGGAAGACCCAGGACACGTTGGGAAGACTATGTCTTGCAGCTGACCGGGAACGCCTCGGAATCCCCCAGGCAGGAGTTGGATGAAGTGGCTGGAAAAAGAGGGAAGTCTGGGCTTCCCTGCTTAGGTTGCTGCCCCCAAGACCCGACCTCGGATAAGCGGAAGAAGACGGATGGATGGAAAATAATTTGTTCTGGACCACTCATTCATTCTTTAAACACGCTGTCATTTAAATTAGCGACTAAACAACGAAGCTAAAGCTGGAAAGGAAAATCCATACACCCACAACACATCTCATCTGCTTGTGTTGTGAACGACATCATCAATGTTGGAATAATGTACAAACAGGACAATAGTCGCAACTTTCACCTCCACACATCGTTCTGAGAACAGCAACACACTTCCCCTTCACAATAATAGGTCTGACTGCGTTAACAAAATAAAGGTTTTAAAAAAAGCACCTTAAACAAGCATAAAGAACTTATTGATGCATTTACACAATTATTATGCTTCGACCCAAAGTACGGGTCAAAATTGTCGAAAGGTTTATTGCACAAATAAATGTGAGCGATTCTACATTTAATAAACAAACTGGAAATAAAATAGCATTTGCCTTGGTGCCCTAAAATATGAACCCTCCTTTAAGGCAACACTTGTCTTGACCTTAAAAAGTAAAAATTTGAGGCCTGTCTATAATGTACCATCCATCCATCCATGTTCTACCGCTTGTCCCTTTTGGATTCACAGGGGGGCGGAAGACGGGGTACACCCTGGAAAATTCCATAAAACCTTTACACTATTTATTTAAATCGTATCCTAATTAAAATGTATCCTCCAGTTTGTGGCTATTATAAGACATATTTCAAGAGGATATGCATTTTTACAGCATGTTTTAAAGAGATAGCGATTAAAAAATGACTTGTGGGTATATTATATTGCTCAACTAATTCTTATTAGTGAGCAGAATAGAGGCGCTCTCATTGACTCCATTGTGAGAATTAGGATAGTCAAGATTTTGCTAACGTTTGTTTAGGACTTAGAATGCATACAATATAAAAACATGTTATTGTCTTACATATGGATTGTGAATGATAGGCAAAATAAAAAAAAATCAGATCCCCTTTGATAATTGTTCTACATCCTGTGAAAGGGCTGATGCTGTGGTGAACGTGAGAAAACAAGTAAATGTCGGGAAATGCAAATTTAAGCAAAAATGGCGGACAAACTTTTTAAAACCTGGTTAGAGATTGTTTGTAGTAAGCCCAGAGATGATTGTGTGTTATAAAATTATGGTAGAGTTACCTTTATTATTTGGGTTTAGGGGCCATGTCATGGGGCCCGGCCCGGCTCTGACTTGTTCCACCACTGACAGTTTGTAGTACAAATGGACTGGGATATGTAACTCATCTTTAGTAGTTACATTCCACAGAACACAGACAACCACGTGGTTGCAAGACCACGTTGCAAGTAGCAGACGGAATGCATCATCCTCACAAGACAACACAACTTCTTATACACAATATATTAAGCATAGTGTTAATAATAAATGTAAAGTTAGTAAAGATGTGAGAGTAAGAAGTAAACAAACCTGTTCTGTGTAAATACAACTTGATGTTTCTTGAAAACAGCGTCCAGTAGTTGATGTTGTCGCTCCTTCTCCTCTTTTGTTGGACAAAGTTCCTCCTCATACTTTGTTATCCTTCTGTGGCACATTTTCACACAATCACAACACTTTACTCTCACACTTGATCTCTACTTAGCGATGTGTTGATAACTTCTGTGTCTTCTGTTAGCAGCTAACAAGCTAAGCTAACTAGCCAGCTAAGCTAACTAACAAGCAAAGATAGCACGAGAAGCGGCACAGTGCTTCTAGCGCATCCAGACCACTTTATCCTTAAATAATGAATCACAGATGTATATTTCAAACTGGATAACAAATAATAAGACTGACTTATTAGCGTCCTGCACACTTCTTTCTCCTTCTCCTCCTGTTCTGCTGTCTTCCGTTTACCCCGGAAGCTGGGAATGACGTCACAGCTGAGCGGACGAAGAGGTAGCTCTATATAAGATATTGCCTGCTGTCACTGTTACCATGCTTTTCTTTTACGTAATATTTATTTGAATAACAATGTGATATAAACGAGTGTCTTGTTTTTTAAAAATAAATTCAAAGTATATCAAACAAAGCTTTAATGTTGGGGTTCAGTGGCGCCCCCGTGCGACATTCATTGCAATGACAAGAGTGAAAGTGCTAGAAAATGTAGCGATATTACTGCCTGATTTATTTAAATTTACCCTTCCACGTGTTTTTATTATTGTTCAATTTTACTCCTGGATAATCCATTTTATACAAAACATTAATAAAACATTGAAATATCACAGAACGTGACGTCCAAGGAGCTCCTTTGTAAAAAGTACAGGAAGTGACGTAAATTCACGCATGCGTGGATCGATCGTGTCGTGAATTTATATACATTTTTAAAAAGTATGAAACATTTGCTCTCATAAACAAAAGTCTCTTTCTTAAAGTGAAATCCAAACCCTCAAATTGTGTTAATGATTTCAATTTATTCATTCAGTCTTGGAAGATTTGTACAAAATAGAAAAACACATTATTATATTGGAATATATTAAGTCGTTTTAAAAAAGCGCATTTAAGCACAAGTGTATCATTTAATTATATACATTTTATTTAAATCTTATTGGAATGGTCTCTCATATTTACTTTTACTTTCTTTAACGGGTATTGTTTGTAAGAGGATTGGATTTAATGTGATGTTTTTTATATTGCTGAGTAAAATATTGAAAAAACATTGACTCATATTGTATTGAAAGTACCTTAATGTGTCCAAACATTGTTTATGTGTGTTTAATTGTTCAATAACAAAATAAAATAAATACTCAGAAGTAGAACTGGCTAGCAATTAAACTCTTATATTAACATCAATAATGTTTAAGTTTTATTACATGACATTATACAAATATGTATATTAAGTATAATTTGAATAGTTGGCAAGTAAACAAAATGCATTTGCCATACCTAATTGTATTATATCAATTATAACTCAACCCCACACTTTACAACATGTATTCACACTTTGTTGTGTGAAAATATTTTACATAAACTTAAATTCAATTATAATAATCATTATAATGTAATAAGATATATAACAATGTGTGTTCTGGATCTAAATTAATTCATGGACAATAAAGAGTTAAACAATTAATATTTTTTTGTGAGGTGGCATCTTTTTCACCTGGAAACTTAAATCCTTAAGTGTGCAAATAAAGTCTTACGTATTACTTGTATTACATTTGAATAGAACCTTATTGAGCATATTAACAAGATTCTGTTAGAAAATGTGCCGAGTATGAAAAATGTCATTTTGAATTTGTGTACAGGATGTAGAATGACGATGATCTCGACCCAACATGGCTGACGGAAACCAAAATGTAGTAGGCCTAGTGGTTAGAGATTAGTTTTAACATTTAGCGCTCAGATTTAGATTCAGCTGTGATGAGGTAGCGACTTGTCCAGGGTGTACCCCGCCTTGGATGGATGGATGGATTTAAATTCAGATTTAAGATTTATGTTTAGATTTAACATGAAGCGCTCTCATTTAGATAGAGATGTACATTTAAAATTTAGATTTACATTTAGACTTAGATTGAAAATTTAGCACTAACATTTAGATAATTTAGTTTTAAGATCTAGGTTTAGATTTAAGATTTAGATTTAGTTTTAACATTTAACGCTCATGTTTACAAACCCAGTTTCCATATGAGTTGGGAAATGGTGTTAGATGTAAATATAAACAGAATACAATGATTTGAAAATCCTTTTCAACCCATATTCAGTTGAATATGCTACAAAGACAACATATTTGATGTTCAAACTGATAAACTTTATTTTTTTGCAAATAATCATTAACTTTAGAATTTGATGCCAGCAACACGTGACAAAGAAGTTGGGAAAGGTGGCAATAGATACTGATAAAGTTGAGGAATGCTCATCACATTACTTTTTATTCATGTATGCATGTAGAAGTGTCTGGTTGCATCAGCTCCGCTGCTTTAATGTCTTTCATGTCCTTTGTGTTCTTTGATGTTTGATGTTTCCCTCCACATGTAAGAGGGATGTGTACTATGTGTGCTATGGCTATGCGTTGTTTTTTTTCCCTTTGGCCTCAGTCTGGACCCCCTCTCCAGAGGCCCAGTTTTAGACCCATTTATTTTATTTTATTTCATTTTATTTTATTTTAATCCTTAATTTTTTTCTCCCATTCCCCCCCACTTTTTTTATAAAGGGTGCCGGAAGTCGGCAGACCCGTCAGTGATCCTGTTCTGTCTCCCTGTAATGTTTGATCTTGAATGGGATTGTGCTGAAAATGTTTTATTTTCCTGAAGGAACTTTCCTGAGGGAATAAATAAAGTACTATCTATCTATCTATCTATCTATCTATCTATCTATCTATCTATCTATCTATCTATCTATCTATCTATCTATCTATCTATCTATCTATCTATCTATCTATCTATCTATCTATCCATCCATCCATCCATCCATCCATCCATCCATCCATCCATCCATCCATCCATCCATCCATCCATCCATCCATCCATCCATCCATCCATCCATCCATCCATCCATCCATCCATCCATCCATCCATCCATCCATCCATCCATCTATCTATCTATCTATCTATCTATCTATCTATCTATCTATCTATCTATCTATCTATCTATCTATCTATCTATCTACCTGTCTGTCTGTCTGTCTGTCTATATGTCTGTCTGTCTGTCTCTCTGTCTATCAAACACTTATTTGGAACATCCCACAGGTGTGCAGGCTAATTGGGAACAGGTGGGTGCCATGATTGGGTATAAAAACAGCTTCCCAAAAAATGCTCAGTCTTTCACAAGAAAGGATGGGCGAGGTACACCCCTTTGTCCACAACTGTGTGAGCAAACAGTCAAACAGTTTAAGAACAACCTTTCTCAAAGTGCAATTGCAAGAAATTTAGGGATTTCAACATCTACGCTCCATAATATCATCAAAAGGTTCAGAGAATCTGGAGAAATCACTCCACGTAAGCAGCATGGCCGGAAACCAACATTGAATGACCGTGACCTTCGATCCGTCAGACGGCACTGTATCAAAAACCGACATCAATCTCTAAAGGATATCACCACATGGGCTCAGGAACACTTCAGAAAACCACTGTCACTAAACACAGTTTGTCGCTACATCTGTAAGTGCAAGTTAAAGCTCTACTATGCAAAGCGAAAGCCATTTATCAACAACATCCAGAAATGCCACCGGCTTCTCTGGGTCCGAGATCATCTAAGATGGACTGATGCAGAGTGGAAAAGTGTTCTGTGGTGTGATAAGTCCACATTTCAAATTGTTTTCGGAAATATTCGACATCGTGTCATCCGGACCAAAAGGGAAGCGAACCATCCAGACTGTTATCGAAGCAAAGTTGAAAAGCCAGCATCTTTGAAGGTATGGGGGTGCATTAGTGCCCAAGACATGGGTAACTTACACATCTGTGAAGGCACCATTAATATTGAACGGTACATACAGGTTTCAGAACATATGCTGCCATTTAAGCGCCGTCTTTTTCATGGACGCCCCTGCTTATTTCAGCAAGACAATACCAAGCCACATTCAGCACGTGTTACAACAGTGTGGCTACTCAGTGGCCTAGAGGTTAGAGTGTTCGCCCTGAGATGGGTAGGTCGTGAGTTCAAACCCCGGCCAAGTCATACCAAAGACTATAAAAATGGGACCGGTTACCTCCCTGCTTGGCACTCAGCATTAAGGGTTGGAATTGGGGGTTAAATCACCAAAAATGATTCCCGGGCGCGGCACCGCTGCTGCCCACTGCTCTCCTCACCTCCCAGGGGGTGATCAAGAGTGATGGGTCAAATGCAGAGAATAATTTCGCCACACCTAGTGTGTGTGTGACAGTCATTGGTACTTTAACTTTACTTTACTTTAGCAGGTATGTTAAAACCAGACATGGACTGTAGTTGAAATAAACATTGTTGAAACATATTGTTACATTCTACAATAATGTTGTGTACAAATAATCATGAAATGTACATTACATCATTGTTATCCTGTCATCACAAATGTTCTAAGTGTCATGGATTATCTACTAATAGGTTATATCAATTGACAGTTATTTGTTTACTAAACAATACCAATTAACAGTTATATTACTCGGCAGATGATTTTAAATGACACAATTTTATTCTTTTTTCAGTCCCCAAAACTCAACACTGGAGTGGAATCCGTGGAACATGATCATCATCAAAAAATATTGTTTTTCATGAGACACACAAATCATTGTAATGTATGCAATACCTGGAGATGGCAAGATGTTGAAAATCTTCCTAAATGTTGAACTTTTACACAAACAGAATGAAGATTACATGCATTAAAACTCAAACACTACACAAGTTAAACCTCTAAAATGATTTTTTTTATTCAGATTGTGTTTTCTATGATCTTATATAGTTACACAGCCAGCAAAACAGGTAGAATATGCACTATTGACTTCTTCTCAATAGCAAGCCACAGCTTATGGGGAGCACAGTGAACATTGATGGAAGGCATACACTCGGCCTGAAGGAAACAAAACTGCCTTTCATTGCTGATAGGATTGTAGAACAATTGTTCCGCCTCAAGCACCTGTCGCCGCACATACGGAAGTGCGCCCCTTTGGAAAGGCTTTCCTTCAAATGATTCTAATTACAGCATATCATCGTTTTTACTTCTTTACTTTTTCTTATTTACTGTATTTTCTGTGGAACAAAAAAAAATCATAACTTGAAAGTTTCCATTCTTCCAAAAGCAAAAGAGTTCATTTAAGAAAAAAAACGGAATAGACCACTTAAAATATTTTTTAGGATGTTGTTTTGCAATTGAAGACAATACCTGTTCGTTCTGTGATAGGGAAACAAAATAAACAGTTTATTTTATGAATGTATGCAAAGTAAATGTTCATTATTGGATTTTGCCTTACACTCCGAAATTTGATTGATATTGATATTGTTTTTGGGATGTTAAAAAAACAAAACAGAAAAAGTAACAAATGTTTAAAACACAAAAATGGGATTTTTTTTAAAATCCAAAATGTATTTTCTAAAAACAAAACCATCCTTCCACAGACAATTTAGTCATTTTCTTTCACTTTCACATTGCATAAAGGTCTGGGGACATACATATAAAACAATCACAACACAATCATCATATTACAAAAGAGAGTAAAAAAGATAATTAATAAAATGGATTATAGAGACCCAACAAATGATTCATAAAGTCACACATTTTACAATTGTATAAAAGACAACTGTTCAAATGATGTATAAAGTAAATAATAATATGCTTCCTGAAGTGGTCCAGAAGATGTTTCAGATGTGAACCAGTACATATGTATATCATATAAAGGTGATAATCTATGGGATCATTAACAATTAAAAATAAAAATATGCAACACTTCAATATTTTTTTTCCCAAGATGGCGCTGCTGTAGTGGCTGCTGTTGGCAGGATCTCTGTGCTCTTGTGTCATCCTTTTGTGTTTCTCTCTTCTTTTCACGTGTTATTATATCTTTTTGCCTTTTGGTCCGGGACCCTTTGGGACTGTGTGACAAGGGGTGCCACTTTCGTGACCTTTGCGGTGCTTTTTTTGTGGACTTCTGGATCTGCCTCCCGGGAGCCTTTTGGCCATGGAGACCAGCTGCTGGGTCTCTGCCACACCGGAGTCAGTTTGGAGGGACAGGAGGAGATGCGGATGAAGAGACAGGACTGCGGAGCTAGCTCTGAGTGCCGGGACGGACAAGCTTTATAGTGTCTTGGCTGAATGAGCAGGTGTCGGACACCTCAGTCTCCTTGCACACATCCTCACTCATCCATGCGGACTGGACATTGGCCGAGAGTTGGTTGGCGGCTCTCTTGGTTGCTTTGTTGGGTCTGCTCCCGTCTCTGGCCATGCTCCCTTCACCCCAACAGACGATGGCGTGGAACACCGCAGAGGCCACCACAGTGTATATGTTTCCTTTACTTTTTATTCATGTATGTATGTACAAGTGTCTGGTTGTATCCGCTGCTTTAATGTCTTTCATGTCCTTTGTGTTCTTTGATGTTTGATGTTTCCCTCTTACACACATGTGAGAGGGATGTGTACTATGGCTATGAGTTTTGTTTTTTTTCCCTTGGCCTCAGTCTGGACACCCTCTCCAGGGCCCAGTCTTAGATATAATTTTTCATGTTATTTTATTTTAATCTTCTATTTTTTTCTCCCATTCCCCCCTTGTTTACCTGTATCTCACCTTTTTTGTAAGGGGCGCTGGAAGCCGGCAGATCCGTCAGCGATCCTGTTCTGTCTCCCTGTAATGTTTGTATGATCTTGAATGGGATTGTTCTGAAAATGTTTATTTTCCTGAAGGAACTCTCCTGAAGGAATAAATAAAGTACTATCTAATCTATCTAAAACAGAATAAAATAAGTGTAAAATTGTCTGATGAATATATATACACACATAAAATGTTTATTGTATTTAAAAGGTATTTTACTGTTTACTCTCACCTTTTCAAATTAGTTTGTTTCAATTTTAATAAAAGTACACAATGTTGCATATTAATGCATGTAATGGACTGAAAAAAAAAGAGTGTATAAATATAGAAGCATGTTAACAAGATTGTTAGACAAACAACAATGTCACACATGTTATATGTGCTGATGTTGTTAGAAAGTCAAAATGAAAGTCTGGACAGTTTATTTCAAATCCTGCAGTTTCATTTGCTGCTGCTGTTCTCACCAGCACACTTGTGTTTCTTACACTGGTACTTAGAAGACAATCTTTCACCACACACACTGCAACTCAACACTTTCTCTCCTGGGTGTCTTCTCATGTGTACTGTACAAGATTTTAGGTGACGAAAACTTTTGTTGCAGCTTGTACAGGAGTATGGTTTTTCACCAGAGTGCCATATCATGTGTAATTTTAATTGTCGTCCTTCTATATAACTTTTACAACATACTGAACATATGAAAGGTTTTTCACCAGTGTGTGTTCTAGTGTGTACTTTCAAATGTTGACTTTGTGTAAAAACTTTACCACAGGTTGAACAGGAAAAAGGTTTTTCACCAGTGTGTATTCTCATGTGTACTTTCAAATCGCGACTTTCTACAAAACCTTTACTACAGATTGAACAGACGAAAGGTTTTTCACCAGTGTGTGTTCTCATGTGTACTTTCAAATGTTGACTTTGTGTAAAACCTTTACCACAGAGTGAACAAGAAAAAGGTTTTTCTCCAGTGTGTGATCTTATGTGTAATTTCAGAGAACTATGGTATTTAAAGGTTTTGTGACAGTGAGAAGATGTGAAGTGAGTGTTGTCAGTGTGACATGTCTTATCATCTTTAGAGTCTTCATCATCAGTGTCAGGAGAGTGTGACGTTGTGTCCTCACTATCTGATAGTGGAGCTAAGAGCTTGTCTGCTTGTGATCCTCCACAGTGGTCTCCATCAGCTTCTGTTGTCATGTGTTGTGTTGAGCTGCTGCTTGGAGGCTCCCCCCCTCCCCTCTCCTCACTTTCACCTTTCACCTCATCATCTTCACTCTTCACAGGGACACCAGTCACTGGGAACTCCTCCAACCATTTAGGCTGACTGATGCCCTCTTCCTCCTCTTCCTCTCTAATGTGCGGCGCCTCTTGGTCCTCCTCTTCCTCTTTAAAGTGAAGGGCCAGTTTAACATTACGGGTCTGCGGCGTCTCGTCTTCCTCATGTACGTTGGGGGACTGTGGTTCCTCCTCCTGCTCATAGGGAAGATGCTCTTCTTTTAGGTCTGTGAGACAGGTGAAAACAAACATTCTTGATAAAAGTCCAGCTTTGCTCAGTCACATGAGACATTGTCCTGCACCAACATATGATCTCACAATCTCATCAGTTTCCCCTCACAGCAGTCAGGGTACTTCCAGCTGACACATGAAGAAGACCTCCAGGGGAATGCCTTCCCAGGCTAACATCCAATCCACCTTATTCATATAAAAACATCCTCAAATTAATTCCTGCAATCCATACTAGTGTGCTGTTGTCCCTCTGAATAAGTCATACACACACAGGAAATAATGTACCACATGGCAGCCTCCACGCAGTAGTACTAGTGATGAGCTCCCCCTGCTGGTGGACAATAATTACTGTCATTTTCACATTCCTCTTTAGAGACATGTCTGCTCTAAAAACCACTTGAGCACAATCAACATGTTGGCCAAAAACAATGACATCTGTTTTGCTTTCATTTAGATAGTGTCACCACAGTTAAACTGGGAAGAAGTAATCACATTACTGACTACTCCTTCAAAATATAACTTGATTACCTTATTACGGGGCGGCATGGTGTAGTGGGTAGAGCGGCAATGCCAGAAACCTGAGGGTTGCCGGTTCGCTTCCCACCTATTGACATCCAAATCACTGCCGTTGTGTCCTTGGGCAAGACACTTCACCCTTGCCCCTGGTGCCACGCACACCAGTGAATGAATGATGAATGAATGAATGATTGGTGGTGGTCAGAGGGGCCGTAGGCGCAAATTGGCAGCCACGCTTCTGTCAGTCTACCCCAGGGCAGCTGTGACTACAGATGTAGCTTACCACCACCTTGTGTGAATGAATGATGGATTCCCACTTCTCTGTGAGCGCTTTGAGTATCTAACAATAGAAAAGCGCGATATAAATCTAATCCATCATTATTATTATTATTAGTAATAATAATTATAAAAAAATATTAATTTAGTGCGTTTCTAGACACTGAAATTGCATTAGTGTGAGAACTGGAAAGGCACCATTCATACAGTCCACGCTTTCAATGTGGTAAGCTACTTTTAAGTAAAATAATACTAATAAGTAGATGAAGCAATTCCTGAAAGAATTGTGTGTGAATGCTCCAATGCTGAAGTTGAACTGAAAGGTTGACAGAATGTAGTATGAATGTAAGAATAGTTTGAATGTTGGAACGATTTGATTTTGTAGAGTTTGAATTTTGGGAAAACCGTGATTTTTTTTAAGTTCTTAAACCAACATGCTTTTTTTGTCCTGACTCAGAGGAATGTTTTGACAGTGGAACGGTTGAAATGGGTTGAACAATGTGAAAGGAGTCATTGCACTAAAGAAGGTTGGAAATAAGGTTAGAAAAATATGAGAATTCCTGGAAATTTGTTGAATGTGGAAAACTGGTTGTTTGAATTTCCAGGATGAATTGAATGTGTTGAAGGTGGAATGGTTTGAAACATGTGGGAATTGTGGAAAATTGAAAAATGGATAATTAATTTTGAATGGGGAAAATGTCCCTAAAAACGGGGAATTCCAGAAAATCCGGGAATTTCTTTTAATAAGTGTTGAAAGGGAGCACACAATTCCTGAACACACTGAATATTTTGAAGTTGGAACGGTTCTAATCAGATGAAAAATGTGGGAGTTGTGGAACTTTCATTTTATTCCTTTCAATGGGAATTTCATGGAATTTTTGGGGAAAGCGGGAATTTTTTTGGAAATGCTATAAAATGTGAATGTTCTGAATGAGTTGAAATGGTTGGTGTTGGAATTATTCAAATCAGTTGAGAAATGTTGAAGTCGTAACATACTTAATTGAGAAATGGTTTTATGGAATTCCTTGAATTTTGGGAACACCAGGATTCTTTTCAATTCAAAAAACAAATTTGTTTTCTGTCCCGATGGAAAGGAATGATTTGACGGTGGAACTGTGGAAGTGGGTTGAAAAATGTTGTAATTTCAATTTCCAGAATTAGTGGAATATGTTTGAATCGGTGTAAAAATGTGGAAATGGTGGCATTTTGAAAAATGGCTCATTCATTTTGAATGGGGAAAAATGTCACGGAAAACGTGTAATTCTGGGAATTTTTGGAATTGGTCAAGGGAAAGCCCGTGATTACCGAATAGGCTGAACAGTTTGAGGTTGGCAAGGAGTGAATCGGATGAAACATGTTGAAGTTGTGGAACTTTGAAAAATGTACCATTATTTTCAATGAGAATTTCAGGAAAATTTGGGAATTTTGGGAAAAGCGGAATTCTTTTACAAACCCCGTTTCCATATGAGTTGGGAAATTGTGTTGGATGTAAATATAAACGGAATTCATTTTCAACCCATAATCAGTTGAATATGCGACAAAGACAACATATTTGATGTTCAAACTGATAAAAAAATTTGTTTGTGCAAATAATCGTTAACTTTAGAATTTGATGCCAGCAACACGTGACCAAGAAGTTGGGAAAGGTGGCAGTAAATACTTACAAAGTTGAGGAATGCTCATCAAACACTTATTTGGAACATCCCACAGGTGTGCAGGCTAATTGGGAACAAGTGGGTGCTATGATTGGGTATAAAAGCAGCTTTTGTGAAATGCTAAGTAATTCACAAACAAGGATGGGGCGAGGGTCACCAATTTGTAAGCAAAATGTCGAACAGTTTCAGGACAACATTTCTCAACGAGCTATTGAAAGGAATTTAGGGATTTTACCATCTACGGTGCATAAAATCATCAAAAGGTTCAGAGAATCTGGAGAAATCACTGCACGTAAGCGATGATATTACAGACTTTTGATCCCTCAGGCGGTACTGCATCAAAAACCAACATCAGTGAGTAACGGGTATCACCACAGGGGCTCAGGAACACTTCATACAACCACTGTAAGTAACTACAGTTGGTCGCTACATCTGTAAGTGCAAGTTAAAACTACTATGCAAAGCCAAACTAATTTATCAATATCCTGAAACGCCGCTGGCTTGGCTGAGCCAGGACTCGTCCAAGATGGACTGATGCAGAGTGGAAAAGTGTTCTGTGGTCTGACGAATCCACATTTCGAATTATATTTGGAAACAGAGGACGTGGTGTCCTCCAGAACAAAGAGGAAAAGAACCATCCGGATTGTTACATGCGCAAAGTTCAAAAGCCAGCATGTGTGATGGTATGGGGGTGTATTAGTGCCCAAGGCATGGGTAACTTACACATGTGTGATGGTATGGGGGTGTATTAGTGCCCAAGGCATGGGTAACTTACACATGTGTGATGGTATGGGGGTGTATTAGTGCCCAAGGCATGGGTAACTTACACATGTGTGATGGTATGGGGGTGTATTAGTGCCCAAGGCATGGGTAACTTACACATGTGTGATGGTATGGGGGTGTATTAGTGAACAAGACATGGGTAACTTACACATGTGTGATGGTATGGGGGTGTATTAGTGAACAAGACATGGGTAACTTACACATCTGTGATGGTATGGGGGTGTATTAGTGCCCAAGGCATGGGTAACTTACACATGTGTGATGGTATGGGGGTGTATTAGTGCCCAAGGCATGGGTAACTTACACATGTGTGATGGTATGGGGGTGTATTAGTGCCCAAGGCATGGGTAACTTACACATGTGTGATGGTATGGGGGTGTATTAGTGAACAAGACATGGGTAACTTACACATGTGTGATGGTATGGGGGTGTATTAGTGCCCAAGGCATGGGTAACTTACACATCTGTGATGGTATGGGGGTGTATTAGTGCCCAAGGCATGGGTAACTTACACATGTGTGATGGTATGGGGGTGTATTAGTGCCCAAGGCATGGGTAACTTACACATGTGTGATGGTATGGGGGTGTATTAGTGCCCAAGGCATGGGTAACTTACACATGTGTGATGGTATGGGGGTGTATTAGTGAACAAGACATGGGTAACTTACACATGTGTGATGGTATGGGGGTGTATTAGTGAACAAGACATGGGTAACTTACACATGTGTGATGGTATGGGGGTGTATTAGTGCCCAAGGCATGGGTAACTTACACATGTGTGATGGTATGGGGGTGTATTAGTGCCCAAGGCATGGGTAACTTACACATGTGTGATGGTATGGGGGTGTATTAGTGAACAAGACATGGGTAACTTACACATGTGTGATGGTATGGGGGTGTATTAGTGAACAAGACATGGGTAACTTACACATGTGTGATGGTATGGGGGTGTATTAGTGCCCAAGGCATGGGTAACTTACACATGTGTGATGGTATGGGGGTGTATTAGTGCCCAAGGCATGGGTAACTTACACATGTGTGATGGTATGGGGGTGTATTAGTGCCCAAGGCATGGGTAACTTACACATCTGTGAAGGTACCATTAATGCTGAATGGTCCATACAGGTTTTGGAACAACATATGTTGTCACCCAAGCAACGTTATCATGGACGCCCCTGCTTATTTCAGCAAGACAATGCCAAGCCACGTGTTACAACAGCGTGGCTTCGTAGTAAAAGAGTGCGGGTACTTTCCTGGCCCGCCTGCAGTCCAGACCTGTCTTCCATGGAAAATGTGTGACACATTATGAAGCGTAAAATAGGACAGCGGAGACCCCGGACTGTTGAATGACTGAAGCTCTACATAAAACATGAATGGGAAAGAATTCCACTTTCAAAGTTTCAACAATTAGTTTCCTCAGTTCCCAAACGTTTATTGAGTGTTGTTAAAAGAAAATGTGATGAAACACAGTGGTGAACATGCCCTTTCCCAATTACTTTGGCATGTGTTGCAGCCATGAAATTCTAAGTTAATTATTATTTGCAAAAAAAAAAAACAAGTTTCTCAGTTTGAACATGAAATATCTTGTCTTTGCAGTCTATTCAATTGAATATAAGTTGAAAATAATTAGCAAATCATTGTATTCTCTTTTTACTATATTATTCTATTTCATTATATTGTTCATCTGGATAATAAAAACTATTTATTACCGATGTGGGAGAAAACATTTGTATCTGGATCTATAAATATAAAGTTTATGATTTTGAACATCATACATCTTGTCTTTGTAGTGCATTCAACTGAATATGGGTTGAAAAGGATTTGCAAGTCATTGTATTCTGTTTATATTTACATCCAACACAATTTCCCAATGGCGTCACGGTGGAAGAGGGGTTAGTGCGTCTGCCTCACAGTACAAAGGTCCTGCAGTCCTGGGTTCAATCCCAGGCTCGAGATCTTTCTGTGTGGAGTATGCATGTTCTCCCCGTGAATGCATGGGTTCCCTCCGGGTACTCCGGCTTCCTCCCACTTCCAAAGACATGCACCTGGGGATAGGTTGATTGGCAACACTAAATGGTCCCTAGTGTGTGAATGTGAGTGTGAATGTTGTCTGTCTGTCTGTGTCGGCCCTGCGATGAGGTGGCGACTTGTCCAGGGTATAACCTGCTTTCCGCCCGATTGTAGCTGAGATAGGCGCTAGCGCCCCCCGCGACCCCAAAAAGGGAATAAGCGGTAGAAAATGGATGGATGTATGGAATTGGGGTTTGTAACACAGTGGTGAACATGCCCTTTCCCAACTACTTTAGCACCTGTTGCACCCATGAAATTCTAAGTGAATTATTATTTAAAAAAAAAAAAAGTTTATGAGTTTGAACATCAAATATCTTGTCTTTGAAGTGCATTCAATTGAATATGGGTTGAAAAGGATTTGCAAGTCATTGTATTCTGTTTATATTCACATCTAACACAATTTAACAACTCATATGGAAACGGGGTTTGTAGAAAATGCTAAAATTTGTGAATGTTCTGAAGGAGTGAATGGTTGGTGTTGGAATTTTTCAAATCAGTCGAGAAATGTTGAAGTAGTAACATTTTTTGTTGAGAAATAGTATTATGGAATTCCCGGATTTTTGGGAAAACCAAGAATTTTTCCAGAGAAAAAAACAACTTTGTGTTTTGTCATCATTAAGAGGAATGATTTGCTGGTGGAACGGTTGAAGTGGGTTGAAAAATGTGGTCGACACAAAAAAGGGTGAAAAAAGGGTTTGAAAAAAAGGTAATTTTGGGCATTCTTCGAAAAAATTTTAACTTGGAAAAATGATAGTTTGAATGTCAAGGTTTAGTGAAACATGTAGAAGATGGAATGATTTGAGTCACTTGAAAAAAGCGGAAATGGTGGAAGTTTGAAAAACAGCCAATTCATGTTGTACGGGAAAAATGACTAAGCACGTATTTATTCTTGTTTCAAGCTACTTTAGCGGCTAGCTTAACTATTAGCTTGTCCGTCCTTTGTGTGTAACATGTTTAGCCATGTTCTACAGTCCTTCAGTGATAATAATACCTGTAGGAAATGTAATGTATTTGCTGCAATGGAGGATGGTTGAAGGTGTGATGGAAGAAGACACAGTTCCACTGCTCATCGTGATTATATTATATATTCCAAATGTATTTTTCCTGTTATTAATCAAATATAAAGTTAGTAAAGATGTGAGAGTAAGAAGTCAACAAACCTGTTCTGTGTGACACAACTTGATGTTTCTTGAAAACAGCGTCCAGTAGTTGATTGTAATCCTCTTTTGTTCTAGAAAGTTCCGCCTGGTATTCTGCTATCGTTCTTTCTAACACTACAAATATTTCTTCAACAGCAGCAGTTAGTCGCTGATCCACCAACGCTCTCAACATTTGTAATGTAGACATTTTCACACAATCACAACACTTTACTCTCACACTTGATCTCTACTTAGCGATGTGTTGATAACTTCTGTGTCTTCTGTTAGCAGCTAACAAGCTAAGCTAACTAGCGAGCTAAGCTAACTAACAAGCAAAGATAGCAGGAGAAGCGGCACAGTGCTTCTAGCGCATCGAGACCACTTTATCCTTAAATCAAGAATCAAATATGTATTTTATACGACGAAAATATTTCAAACTGGATAACAAATAGTAAGACTGACTTATTAGCGTCCTGCTCACGTCTTTCTCCTTCGAATTGCTCTTGTCGGTCGCCTTCTAGTGTTGTGTCGTTCACGAACGATTCGTTCAAACGAACGAATCTTTTGAGTGAACGTACTGAACCGAATCACTTCATGAACTGATTCGTTCTTTTCTCAGTTCAGTTGAGCTTCGCCGCAACCGTGCCGGTATGAGTGGAACTTCCGCATTCTGTGACTCGCTGAACCCTCGACGTCGGCGAACGACGCAGCCAGCTACTCGTCATGTGGGCGGGGGAGGGACTGAGCGAACGATTCGTTCACCGCGGATTAACGACATGAATCACTCAGTGAACGACAACTCTCTCGCTCTCTGCTCTGCTTGCCCAAATGCCGCGAGTGATTGTCCTCCCGTCGCGGGAATATGTTTCATGCCATTGGCATCCCTTCTCCATTCATTCTCCAAGATATGTTTCATGCCATTGACCTCCCTTCTCCATTCATTCTCCAAGATATGTTTCATGCCATTGGCATCCCTTCTCCATTCATTCTCCAAGATATGTTTCATGCCATTGACATCCCTTCTCCATTCATTCTCCAAGATATGTTTCATGCCATTGGCATCCCTTCTCCATTCATTCTCCAAGATATGTTTCATGCCATTGGCATCCCTTCTCCATTCATTCTCCAAGATATGTTTCATGCCATTGGCATCCCTTCTCCATTCATTCTCCAAGATATGTTTCATGCCATTGGCATCCCTTCTCCATTCATTCTCCAAGATATGTTTCATGCCATTGGCATCCCTTCTCCATTCATTCTCCAAGATATGTTTCATGCCATTGGCATCCCTTCTCCATTCATTCTCCAAGATATGTTTCATGCCATTGGCATCCCTTCTCCATTCATTCTCCAAGATATGTTTCATGCCATTGGCATCCCTTCTCCATTCATTCTCCAAGATATGTTTCATGCCATTGACATCCCTTCTCCATTCATTCTCCAAGATATGTTTCATGCCATTGGCATCCCTTCTCCATTCATTCTCCAAGATATGTTTCATGCCATTGGCATCCCTTCTCCATTCATTCTCCAAGATATGTTTCATGCCATTGGCATCCCTTCTCCATTCATTCTCCAAGATATGTTTCATGCCATTGGCATCCCTTCTCCATTCATTCTCCAAGATATGTTTCATGCCATTGGCATCCCTTCTCCATTCATTCTCCAAGATATGTTTCATGCCATTGGCATCCCTTCTCCATTCATTCTCCAAGATATGTTTCATGCCATTGGCATCCCTTCTCCATTCATTCTCCAAGATATGTTTCATGCCATTGGCATCCCTTCTCCATTCATTCTCCAAGATATGTTTCATGCCATTGACATCCCTTCTCCATTCATTCTCCAAGATATATTTCATGCCATTGACATCCCTTCTCCATTCATTCTCCAAGCTAACGGCTGATGTTGACTCAAGCCACGTGAAAATAAACACACACACACGCGCCCCGTTTCCATTATCTCAACACATAACATTTTTATTGCATATTTAAGTTGATATCCATCCATCCATCCATTTCTACCGCTTATTCCCTTTTGGGGTCGCGGGGGGCGCTGGCGCCTATCTCAGCTACAATCGGGCCGAAGGCAATATTTCCATTTTTATATTTTTCAATGTAAGCTACAGAATTTTTTGTTTTTATGTTGGCATTTCGGGCACTTGGTTTAATATTTGTTTTGTTTTATTTAAGGTGGCCTTTTATTTTATTTTTGTTTGCACATTTAAGCTGATATTTTCTTTGTTATATTTTTAAAACGTAGGCTACAGAACATTTAGTTTTCATGTTGGCATTTCTGCCTCTTAATTTATTTGTTTTATTTTGAAGGTATTTTTTTTTTTGTTTGCATATTCAAGTTTACATTTTCTTTGTTATATTTTTAAACTTAGGCTACAGAACATTTAGTTTTTATGTTGGCATTTGTTAAGGGTTTCTTAATTTAATATTTGCTTTTGCAGAGAGCGATTCACGTTTGTCGCCCTCTGGCCCACAGAACCGTAGCTGAGTGATTCAGGCTCGCTTCACGGACCTACAAGAACTGACTGGTTGTCGCTGAAGACGTGACTCACGTTCACGCTGCACTCACTCACTTATTCAGAATCAGGATTCGCGGACCTACTGACACAGAGAACTGACTGTGTCGCGGAGGAGAACGTCACATTGAGGCTCTCGTTCAGTCACTGTGCGTGTCGTTCACTGGGTGCCGAGGGCTTGTGTCGTTCATTGTGTGCCGAGGGCTTGTGTCGTTCATTGGGTGCCGAGGGCTTGTGCCCTTCATTGGGTGCCGAGGGCTTGTGTCGTTCATTGGGTGCCGAGGGCTTGTGTCCTTCATTGGGTGTTGAGGGCTTGTGTCGTTCATTGGGTGCCGAGGGCTTGTGTCGTTCATTGGGTGCCGAGGGCTTGTGTCCTTCATTGGGCGCCGAGGGCTTGTGTCCTTCATTGGGCGCCGAGGGCTTGTGTCGTTCATTGGGTGCCGAGGGCTTGTGTCCGTCATTGGGCGCCGAGGGCTTGTGTCGGTCATTGGGCGCCGAGGGCTTGTGTCGTTCATTGGGTGCCGAGGGCTTGTGTCCTTCATTGGGCGCCGAGGGCTTGTGTCCTTCATTGGGCGCCGAGGGCTTGTGTCCTTCATTGGGCGCCGAGGGCTTGTGTCCTTCATTGGGCGCCGAGGGCTTGTGTCCTTCATTGGGCGCCGAGGGCTTGTGTCCTTCATTGGGCGCCGAGGGCTTGTGTCCTTCATTGGGCGCCGAGGGCTTGTGTCGGTCATTGGGCGCCGAGGGCTTGTGTCGTTCATTGGGCGCCGAGGGCTTGTGTCGTTCATTGGGCGCCGAGGGCTTGTATCGTTCATTGGGCGCCGAGGGCTTGTGTCGTTCATTGGGCGCCGAGGGCTTGTGTCGTTCATTGGGCGCCGAGGGCTTGTGTCGTTCATTGGGCGCCGAGGGCTTGTGTCGTTCATTGGGCGCCGAGGGCTTGTGTCGTTCATTGGGCGCCGAGGGCTTGTGTCGTTCATTGGGTGCCGAGGGCTTGTGTCGTTCATTGGGTGCCGAGGGCTTGTGTCGTTCATTGGGTGCTGAGGGCTTGTGTCGTTCATTGGGCGCCGAGGGCTTGTGCCGTTCATTGGGCGCCGAGGGCTTGTGTCGTTCATTGGGCGCCGAGGGCTTGTGTCGTTCATTGGGCGCCGAGGGCTTGTGTCGTTCATTGGGCGCCGAGGGCTTGTGTCGTTCATTGGGCGCCGAGGGCTTGTGTCGTTCATTGGGCGCCGAGGGCTTGTGTCGTTCATTGGGCGCCGAGGGCTTGTGTCGTTCATTGGGCGCCGAGGGCTTGTGTCGTTCATTGGGCGCCGAGGGCTTGTGTCGTTCATTGGGCGCCGAGGGCTTGTGTCGTTCATTGGGCGCCGAGGGCTTGTGTCGTTCATTGGGCGCCGAGGGCTTGTGTCGTTCTTTGGGCGCCGAGGGCTTGTGTCGTTCTTTGGGCGCCGAGGGCTTGTGTCGTTCATTGGGCGCCGAGGGCTTGTGTCGTTCATTGGGCGCCGAGGGCTTGTGTCGTTCATTGGGCGCCGAGGGCTTGTGTCGTTCATTGGGCGCCGAGGGCTTGTGTCGTTCTTTGGGCGCCGAGGGCTTGTGTCGTTCTTTGGGCGCCGAGGGCTTGTGTCGTTCATTGGGCGCCGAGGGCTTGTGTCGTTCATTGGGCGCCGAGGGCTTTTGTCGTTCATTGGGTGTTGAGGGCTTGTGTCGTTCGCCAACTGACACACACTGAGATCTGCCGCTGGGGAAGCTGTTACTGACTGACTCATGATTCGCCGACCTGCACACAGAACTGCTGCTGCAGAAGTGATTCAGTGATCGAATTTTTTGAACGAATCAATCTCAGGAAATGATTCTAGTTATTCAGTATAGTCAAAATAACTGCTGATCCCATCACTCCTTTTTCTTATGTTTTTATGGCGGTTGGCAAGCAACCTTGTGGTGTGCATTAGCGCCACCTACTGTAATGGAGTGTGGACCGAGATGGATCCCTACTTTATTTTCTTTTATTTAACCCAGTGTTTTTTTAAATATGTTTATATTGCTTTATATCCTATGTGTTCTGAATTAAATCCTAATATATCTCCCACTGCTAACCTAATATTTTCTTTCGCCAGCCTACTTTCCAGTATTGATCACTTTCTCTATTGTATTTCTTACATTGTATTAAAACATGGTCATTATTTTTTATCTGATGGCAAGAATCACACAGTCCTGTATTATGTGTCCAATCAATTTTAGTAAACTATTTAGATATGTATGTCCTAATCTCATTCTAGTAATAATGTCTTCTTCTTTCCTATTTCTATTCCTCCTCTCATGACACCTACTCTCCTCTGGACTTTGTAAAACTCTCTACCTTTTGTTTCCTTATTCCAATTATCCTGCCACTTTTTATTGTGTTCTATCTTAATTATGCTCTTCACTTCTTCTTTACTGTGCTTCATCTCCATGTTTACTTCTGTTTTAGTGCTTGTTTTTTTTGCGTATCCATCAGCTAACTCATTTCCCTCAACTCCTACATGAGCAGGAACCCAGAGAAATGTTACCACACCTCCCGCTTTATTTATTCTGTAGATTACCTGAACTATTTCATAATCTATATCTAGTCTTGTTTCTGATCTTATGTTTTTTATGCTCATCAAAGCACTGCTGGAGTCCGAGCACACGACTACTTTCCTTGCTTTGTTTTCCTCTATCCAGTTAACTGCCATATAAATTGCTACCAATTCCCCCGTAAAAACAGTTTATCACTGATTCTTTTATTTAACACTATATTTCTCTGTGGGATAACTGCAGCAGCTCCTACTTTACTATTTATAGTTTTTGATGCATCTGTGAATATCATGATGTTATCAAAAAACATTCCCTCAATCCATTGTTCTATTTGGTAACTATTTAAATGTCTATTCTTCAGGAACTGCATGTCTACCTTTGGGTTGTCATACATCCACGGTGGTATTGCAGGAATTGGTACTGTAGGGCTAACTTTAATATGGTCAATTTGTGTTTTGTTACATATATCTCCTATTATCCACCCAAAACTATTCATTTTTTTCTTCCCTTTTTCTTGGCAGTTTATTAGCACTTGACGGGTTGGATGTCCTTGCTTGGATCCTTTTAAGTTTGCCCAATAAACCGCTGAGAGTTGATCTCTCCTCATGTCCAAAGGTTTTTCATTCATTTCTACTTGTAATGCTGCCACTGGAGTAGATTTAGTAGTTCCACAACATAATCTTAACGCCTGCGACTGGATCCGGTCTATTTTCCCAAGTAGTGTTTTTGAAGCAGATTGATAAATAATGCATCCGTAGTCGATAACAGATGGAATTAAAGTGATATATATTGTTTTCAATGTCAACCTATCAGCCCCCCAATCTTTACCCCTCAAAGCCCTCATTATATTTAACACCTTTTTACTTTTCTCCACTATCTTGCTGATGTGGGTTGACCAGTTCATATTTTTATCAAACCATATTCCTAAATATTTAAATACTTGTACCTCTTCTATGTTTTCTCCATAGAGTTTTATTTGGAGCTTGTTTTGTACTTTCCTCTTCGTAAAATGTATGACTTTTGTCTTTCCAACAGAGAATCTTAAACCCCAAGCCGTTCCCCAGCCTTGAATATTATTTACCGCTTTTTGAATCTTCTTTTCTATATGATGTGTATTTCTACCTCTCTTCTACATCACTCCATCATCACAAACAATGCCACCTCCACTAACCCTTCCACTTCACTAAAAACTTTATTTATCATGATGGAAAATAGTACTGGACTTATTATACTCCCCTGTGGGGTCCCATTTTCCACTTCGTATTCTCTGCTATATTCATTCTCTATTTTTACTAATAATGTTCTACTTGTTAAAAAGTCTTTTATCCATCTGTACATTCTTCCTCTAATCCCAATCTTATTTAGTTTCATCAGCAACCCCTGTTTCCACAACATATCATACGCTTTCTCTATGTCAAAAAATACCGCAATTATCCATCCATCATCTTCCGCTTATCCGAGGTCGGGTCGCGGGGGCAGCAGCCTAAGCAGGAAAACCCAGACTTCCCTCTCCCCAGCCACTTCGTCCAGCTCTTCCCGGGGGATCCCGAGGCGTTCCCAGGCCAGCCGGGAGACATAGTCTTCCCAACGTGTCCTGGGTCTTCCCCGTGGCCTCCTACCGGTTGGACGTGCCCTAAACACCTCCCTAGGGAGGCCTTCGGGTGGCATCCTGACCAGATGCCCGAACCACCTCATCTGGCTCCTCTCCATGTGAAGGAGCAGCGGCTTTACTTTGAGTTCCTCCCGGATGACAGAGCTTCTCACCCTATCTCTAAGGGAGAGACCCAAACTCATTTGGGCCGCTTGTACCCGTGATCTTATCCTTTCGGTCATGACCCAAAGCTCATGACCATAGGTGAGGATGGGAACGTAGATCGACCGGTAAATTGAGAGCTTTGCCTTCCGGCTCAGCTCCTTCTTCACCACAACGGACCGGTACAACGCCCGCATTACTGAAGACACCACACCGATCCCCCTGTCGATCTCACGATCCACTCTTCCCTCACTCGTGAACAAGACTCCTAGGTACTTGAACTCCTCCACTTGGGGCAGGGTCTCCTCCCCAACCCGGAGATGGCACTCCACCCTTTTACGGGCGAGAACCATGGACTCGGACTTGGAGGTGCTGATTCTCATTCCGGTCGCTTCACACTCGGCTGCGAACCGATCCAGCGAGAGCTGAAGATCCCGGTCAGATGAAGCCATCAGGACCACATCATCTGCAAAAAGCAGAGACCTAATCCTGCGGTTACCAAACCAGAACCCCTCAACACCTTGACTGCGCCTAGAAATTCTGTCCATAAAAGTTATGAACAGAATGGGTGACAAAGGACAGCCTTGGCGGAGTCCAACCCTCACTGGAAATGTGTTCGACTTAGTGCCGGCAATGCGGACCAAGCTCTGGCACTGATCGTACAGGGAACGGACCGCCACAATCAGACAGTCCGATACCCCATACTCTCTGAGCACTCCCCACAGGACTTCCCGAGGGACACGGTCGAATGCCTTCTCCAAGTCCGCAATTATACTTTCTTTATTTATTTGTCCTTTTCTAATTTCCTCTTCCAGCTGCACTGCTGGGTCATTTGTGCTTCTTGCTTTGCGAAAACCACTTTGGTAGTTTTTTTATATTTTCTTTTGACTCTAAATAATATATTAATCTTTCATTAATCATTTTTTTCCATTACTTTGCCCAAATTTGAGGTCAATGCTATCGGCCTATAATTTCCTGCCTCTTCCGGATCTTTCCCTGACTTGCATATTGGAATTATTACAGCTGTTTTCCACTCAGCTGCTCATTTTCCTTCTTCATATATCCTATTATATAATTTCAAGACCACTTCTTTGCCGATGCTACCTACATTTTTGATCATTTGATAACTCACCAGGTCTTTCCCTGGCGTCGTATTTTTAAATTTTTTTAAAATTGGAACCATTTCATCCAAAGAAAATGTCATATCCATAGTGTTGGTAAAACTATTATCGTTGTCTTCCTTCATATCCTCAATATTTAAACTAATTGATTCTTCTCTCTTTTGTTTTTCTACATTTCTCAAATGATCATTACTGTGCACTTTAACAAAGGTTTTTGCTAAAAGTTCTGCTTTTTCTTTATTTCCTCCCACACTCCGCGTTCCATCTTTCATCACATGATGTTTATGTTCTTTTCTGAGCCCTGACATTCTCTTGATCATTCCCCACACTTGGCTTAAAGGAGTAGTTCTATTTAGTGTTTCACAAAAAGTTCTCCAATGGTGTTTTCTTGTTTTTTTAATAACATACCTTACTCTAG
The DNA here is from genome assembly GCF_033978795.1 of Nerophis ophidion. NCBI lineage: Eukaryota > Metazoa > Chordata > Actinopteri > Syngnathiformes > Syngnathidae > Nerophis > Nerophis ophidion. The sequence continues at coordinate 469,282 of NW_026906967.1, read as the reverse complement.
CTTGATGCCTTTTATATTGGATCATGTCTTGGAAATGATGTGTTCTTCTCAGTATTCTAAATGCTCTATTCCGTTCTTGTATTGCATCTGTGCACTCTTGTGTCCACCACGGCACTATCTTCCTTCTTCTCCCTATACTATTCCTTGGTATGCTCTGTTCGGCTGCTTCTATTATGCACCCCGTAATATCTGTATTTAATTGTTCAATATCTTGATTTATATCTACTTCCTTTAAAGTTATGTCGGTAATTTCCCTAAATTTCCCCCAGTCACCATGATTATACTTCCATCTTCCTTCTATCCTAGTGCTTTCTGTCCTATGATTTATGTTTATGTGAATGAAGATTGGATAGTGATCACTTCCCATTGTGCTGTATTTATTTACTTCCCACTCCACCTTTCCTGCTAACCCTTGTGACACTAGTGTTAAATCTATTGCTGTTTCTTTACCCGTGACGACATCTAACCTTGTTCCCCACCCATCATTCACACACACCACTTCTTTTTCCTCCAAAAGTGCTTCCAATGTTTCCCCATTCCAGTCATCCCTTTCACCCCACATTGTGCTATGTGCATTAAAGTCACCACACCAAATAATATTGCCACTCCAGTGCTCCATTATTGTTTCTAGTTGGTGAATTTCTAATTTCTTGCATGGATTATAGAAGTTTAGTACTTTGTATCTTTCTTTATTATTCCATACTTCTACTCCTACTATCTCTAGTTCTTGTTTTACTTTTAATATTGAATATTGCATGTCTTCCTTAATAAATATGGCACATCCTCCTCCTTGCCCATCATTCCTATCTTTATGTATCGTTATATATCCTTTTATTATAAAGTTTAATTTTGGCTTCAGCCATGTTTCTTGAATACATATTATATGTGGTTTATTTTTCATATTATTAATATATCCCTTTAATTCCTGTCCGTTTGCTATCAAACTTCTGGCATTCCACTGAACAATGAACATGGCGTTGGATTGTGGTCACATGACTCGGTCCCGTCTACTCTCTGTAGCTCACCTTGCACCTGTTCCCAGGATAGTTCTTTTAAATTTAAAAACTTTGCTGCTGCTTTGACGATTATTTTGATTTTCTCAGTCTTGTTTCTAGCCTGTTCTGTACAATTTATCACGTAAGCCAGGAATACAACTAGTTTATCCATGGAAATTCCTGTATTTGCTGCCTCTTGTTTTTTATTTCTTGAACTATTTTCACTTCTGTCCTGTTCTGCACTTTCTTGATTTCTTATTTTAACTGCCCCTGTGTATGTAATATTTCTTTCAACTCTGATTTGCTGTACTTCTGTTGCCTGTTTTCTTCTGATGCAGCCCCCATACGCTGCTGTGTGATTCCCGCCACAATTACAACACTTGACCTGTTCATTTTCTCCACATTGTCCATATTCATGCTCCCCTCCACACCGTCCACATCTCATCTTAGCATGACACACACTACTATGTGCCCATAGCGTTGGCACTTGAAACAACGTACTGGGGGTGGCACGTAAGCTCTAACATAGAAGCTTAGATACCCAATCATGATTCTCTCTGGTAGGACCTCCTCTGCAAATTGCACTAGCACGGATTCACTCTCAGTCTTTTCACCGTTCCTAAATGCCATCATTCTTTTCATCATAGTGACAGTTCCTCATTTTATTTCTCTTTTCAGATCATCTAAATGTTCTCCTCTTGGGAGTCCTGTCACGACTCCTCTTGCCCCCTTTCGTTCTCCCACTTCGATGTTTTCCTTTATTATTTTGTTGCACAGTTTTTGCAATCGCATTGCTTTGTTCTTTTGCTCTCCATTTTTGCATTTAATCAACAGCCGTCCGTCCCTGAGCACCTTCGCTATCTCCACCTCTCCAATGTCCTTCTTTAATCCCTTAACCAGTGTCATCAAACTAATGTCATTCATATCTTGGTTTGATTTAAATGTATAAATGATCTTATATTCATCCATCATAACCCTTTTCCTCTTATCAACCTCTTCATCGTCTTCATGCACTCTTTTCGCACTCGACTTTCCTTCACTCCCTCCTCTCCCCTTCTTTCCTCTCTCCCCTCTAGTCCTATCCATTTCCATACTATCCTCATACATCCCGTCACTATCCCCTTCCATCTCCATCCAGTCACAAAACAGCTTATGCTCAACCGCCAAAACAGATTTAGACACTCTCGCCGCCGCCAAATTCACTCCAAATGCTTAGTAGTTCCGCGTCTCTCCTTCCTGAAGCTTCCTTCTCCCGTTAGAGTCCTCTCGAAACCTTGTGTCGGTGTGCGTGCCGCCTTTAGAAAGTCACGTGACCAATCATGAGCTGTTTGGGTCACGTGACCGATACGCGAACTGTGTCGCACTGGCACCTGCGCGCCAAACTGTGTTTATAAGTGATGAGCATCGTGCGTTGCGGTGGAGATGTAGCCAAACTCTCATGAGACACACTTTGCCTTTGGTCTTGTAGATATATTTATTGTATCGGCAGCATCGTAAATATGCTGCCGCTAGACACACAGATTGAACTCAGGACCCCGGAACAGGAAACATAGGTGTCAGGTAACACAGAGGTAAACACTGCCCTCTAATGGACACAATGAGTAAGGGCGTACAACAGTACAACACTTAACAATAAGGAAGTGCATCTGTCAAGGAGATGCTGCTGCCAACAGAATCGCCTCACTTCTGTCGTTGTTTTTTTTTTTTTGTCATTTATCATCGTTGGAGATCATTTCCGCCGTCTGGGAATATTTTGATCATATATCGGAAAAAAATGTATTCGTGTTCATTTTCTTGTCGTTTCATTAAGTCTCCACTGGAGACTCTCCGGTATTGTCCTGCCCACACAACCATCCTATTAATTACATTAAAACACAGTGATGGGGTTGTTTTCTCCGGTAGCTGAGTTGGTAGAGTGAAGGACCAAAAGCGTTCATATTGAATCCCATAGGGCGGTTGTTCGAGTCCAGCTCGGCCCCAGTTACTTTTTACCATGACTTGCTTAACGTGGACCCCGATTTAAACAAGTTGAAAAACTTATTGGGGTGTTACTATTTAGTGGTAAATGGTACGGAATATGTACTGAACTGTGCAATCTACTAATACATAAAAGTTTCAATCAATCAATCATGTTCACATTATTTATTGACTGTATCTAAAAAAGATAAACATATAGTATTATTTAAATGAAGATATGAAATAATCCTAAATGAAATACAATGACTTGGTTTATATTATTGTATATACTAGGTCATAAAATCAGTGTCAGTTGAGTCGGTCCATAGGTTGCCTGTAGGGATTTTTACTGTCCAGTAGATGTCATTATTTAGTGACACAGTATTGACACAGTATCAATACAGTTTTGCAATGTGTCCAAACGATACATGAAGCCTCATCAACCCATCACTACTTATTAGCGTCCTGCTCACGTCTTTCTCAGTCCATGTGCTTTCACGACAGTTGGCACACTTGACGTTACAAAGCAGTACTGCTCTGTTCAGCTGCCTTCCTTTTTTTTTTTGAAATTTTTATTTATACATTTCAACAATTACAAACAGTAAGCCAAACAACAATATAAAACATTATAAAACATTATGAAAACAGCACAAAACAGTGCCAGGGGGTTGTAAATTCAAAATAACAAAAATAGAATACAAACAAATATATATATATATAATAAACAAAGTGCAAAGCCATAGGTTCATTCAGATTCATTAAATAACTTAAATTTGGAACACAGAATCATCATTTTCACAGCTTTTTTGTTGTTAGAGGTAGAGAGTGTTTTAATGTAAAGTTCAAAATCTTTTTTAAAGGCACAAAAGATAGGACGGGTATTAAGAAACTTACATTTATGAATATAAAACTTAGCCAATAAAATAATGAGGTTGCAAAGGTAGAATTCCTTTTCAAATTTTTGTTCATACAGTGTAAAACCAAAAATCACATCTTTAAAGTAAAGCACAAATTTGTCATAAATATTGTCCAGGATGAAGCGACAGATGCCTGCCATAGTGATGGAGTGTTTTCACAAGTATAAAACAAGTGGTTAACAGTCTCTGGGTGCATGTTACATAACATCAATGTCCTTCTTCTATTTAACCATCACAGTCTTTACAGGGTAATAACCAGGAATGATTTTAAATGATATCTCTTTGACTTTGTTGGGAAGTAAATACCTGTTAGGAAGGGACCACGTTTTGACCCAACAGATGTCATTTACAACATTATTCCAGAGGGAAATTACATAGGAGACAGACACACAATCATTTCGGAATAAGCTGCGGATTTTTCTTTTTTTTTTTCTTTTTTATCAAAGCAAAGTTTCCCCACAGGAGTGTCAAGTGGATCATTCACAATTTTTACAGCAGAAAGAGGAGGTGTGTAAGCCCTGTACAACATAATAACAGGTGTTGGAATGTACAACATAATAACACCTGTTGGGATGTACAACATAATAACACCTGTTGGAATGTACAACATAATAACAGGTGTTGGAATGTACAACATAATAACAGGTGTTGGAATGTACAACATAATAACAGGTGTTGGAATGGCATCAAATACAATATCAAATTGTTTGGGAGTCACAGGTATCTTAAAATGGTTGAGAAATTCTTGGTAATTAAAAAGTTGACCTTCCTTATTGAAAAGCTGACTCACTAAAATAATGTTATTGTTAAACCAATTGTTGAGGAAAAGAGATTTCCTTTTGTAACATATGTCTTTATTGTTCCAGATGATATATTTGGTAGGTGAGAAATTATTGTGCTTGTATATAAGAGAGCATGCTAGAAGGGCTTGTTTGTGGAAGTTTGAGAGTGCAACAGGAATCCTGTCAATGTTAGAATTACACAATAGCAAAAATGTTAGGCCTCCAAGGTTAGAGAATACATGATGAGAAATAAAGTTCCAAATTGAGGTAGGGTCTTTCAGGTAGTGTCTTATCCAATTAATTTTAAAGGTGTTGTTTAGTGTAGTGAAGTCAAGAAAGTTTAGACCACCCTGATTGTAATTGTTCATTATAACTGATTTATTTATATACTGAATTTTGTTTTTCCAAATAAAGTCAACCAGTATTTTGTCAATAGTTTTACATATTTTTGGGTAATAAAGCGTAATCTTACCGGCTGTCCGTTCAGCTTTTGCTTTTGTCACAACTGTGGGTTATCGTCAAGGATAGCAAACCTTCTCCCATTCTGTGCTGCGGTGGCGTCTTCTGACTTATGCTCTCCTTGATTAGACGCAGCTCTCTAATTATCGGGCTCGTGCACCAGCAGGTGAGACGGGAGCGCGCGGCGCTCTTTCTGCGCGTGAACGTGAATAGATGGGGTGATCATATAAACAGACTGGCTGAACTATATTTTACCTGGGGTTGCCAAGGTGAATAGGGGGTTCGGATGTGCTTTACCAAAAAATATTATTTTATTTTATTTTTTTATTTTTTTAATGGGGTTTGGTTGGTTGCCAGGTCGCTGAGGTTACGAGCACGCGCATCAGCTGACGAGACAGCTATTCGCCGCTACAGTCACTTTTTAGACTTAAGAGTTCATCTTTCATGTTATCAGTTTGAGAACTTTTTTTCCCTCTCTTTCGATTTTTCCTTTCTTTTATTGTAACTGGATCTGTGCACTCTTATTTTATATTAATATTTTCTACCGCTTGTCCCTTTGGGGTCAATTATATCCGTTATATCGGAATAATTCCCGCCAATAGAGTGATGTTTGTGTACATTAAATTATTCTGATGTACATCGCATCTCATAACTGATACTACTCATTGTTTCCTGGATTAATTATTGTTATTTTATTATTCAAAAGTGAAACCAACGATTCCGGAAACGCTGAAGTAAAAAGTTTGATGTATGTTGCTGTTAAAGTGAGACAACTTGAACAAGTTTGACTCGTTAAAAGTCTGAGCAACAAATGAAGATGCAAACTATTCACTGATTGATGTTGTTGAAAAGAGAAGAGCCTCAATAGAAATGAAAATAAATAAATGAGAGTATTTTGGATGAAATGAGCAAGTAGGAATGAGGTGTAGGGAACAACAATAAAAACACGTGGAAGGGTAAATTTAAATAATTCAGGCAGTAATATCGCTACAATTTCTAGCACTTTCACTCTTGTCATTGCAATAAATGTCGCACGGGGGCGCCACTGAACCCCATCATTAAAGCTTTGTTTGATATACTTTGAATTTATTTTAAAAAAAATAAGACACTCTTTTATATCACATTGTTATTCAAATAAATATTACAGGAAAGAAAAGCATGGTAACAGTAACGGCAGGCAATATTTTGCCTCTTCGTCCCCTCGGCTGTGACGTCATTCCCAGCTTCCGGCGTGAACGGAAGGCAGCGGAAGTGTGCCAACTGTCGTGAAAGCACATCGACGCAGAAAGCCGCAAGTAGGACTAATAAGTCACTCTTATTATTTGTTCTCCAGTTTATAATATTTACGGCCTATAAAATACATCGTTGATTCTTTAGTTAAGGATAAAGTGGTATTGATGCGCTAGAAGCACTGTGCCGCTTCTCGTGCTATCTTTGCTTGTTAGTTAGCTTAGCTCGCTAGTTAGCTTAGCTTGTTAGCTGCTAACAGAAGACACAGAAGTTATCAACACATCGCTAAGTAGAGATCAAGTGTGAGAGTAAAGTGTTGTGATTGTGTGAAAATGTGCGAAAGAAGGATAGCAAAGTATGAGGAGGAACTTTGTCCAACAAAAGAGGAGGACGAGCGACAACGTCAACTACTGGACGTTTATTATAAGAAACATCATCAAGTTGTGTTACACAGAACAGGTTTGTTTACTTTTTACTCTCACATCTTTACTAACTTTATATTTGATGAATAACACTATGCTTAATATATTGTGTATAAGAAGTTGTGTTGTCTTGTGAGGATGATGCATTCCGTCTGCTACTTGCAACGTGGTCTTGCAACCACGTGGTTGTCTGTGTTCTGTGGAATGTAACTACTAAAGATGAGTTACACATCCCAGTCCATTTGTACTACAAACTTTCAGTGGTGGAACAAGTCAGAGTTGGGCCGGGGGCATGACACAAATAATAAAGCTAATTCTACCATCATTTTACAACATACACATGCCAGAAAGGCATGTGTATCTTTAACCAGGTTTTAAAACGTTTCAAAACCATTTCTGCTGAAATTTGCATTTTCCCGACATGCATTTATTTTCCCACTTTCACCACAGCATCAACCCGTTCACAGGATGTAGAAAACATATCAAAGGGGATCTGTTTTTTTCTTTTAACTGTGCCTATTGTTCACAAACCTTATGTTAGACATTAACATGTTTTGTTTTTTATTTTTTATGAATTCTAAGTTCTAAAGAAACGTCAGCAAAATCTTAACTATCCTAGATTTATCAATGGAGTCAATGGGATCACCTCTATTCCGCTCACTAAGCCCCCTAAATAAGAATTAGTTGATCAATGTAATATACCAAGAAGTCATTTTTTAATCGCTATCTCTAAAACATCCTGTAAAAATGCATATCCTTTGGAAATATGCCTTACAATAGCCACAAACTGGAGGATACATTTTTAATTAGGATACCATTTAAATAAATAATGTAAAGGTTGAATGGAAATTTCCAGGGTGTATCCCCTCTTCTGCCCACCTGTAAGTCCAAAAGGGAAAACAAAAGGGAAAAGCGGTAGAAAATGGATGGATGGATAGGAAAAAAGCACATCATCGACATGCCTCAAATGTTTCCTTTTTAAAGGGGAACCTTATCAGCAGACCCATGTAAGCGTCAATATATACTTTGATGTTGCAGAAAAAAGACCGTATATTTTTTTAACCGATTTCCGAACTCTAAATGGGTACATTTTGGCGAGTTAAACGCCTTTCAGTTTATCGCTTCAGGAGCGATGACGTCAGAATGTGACGTCACCTAGGTAATGAAGCCGCCATTTTCATTTTCTCAAACACATTACAAACACAGCGTCTCCGCTCTGTTATTTTCCGTTTTTTCATGCCTTGTCGGTGTGTTGTCGGAGGGTGTAACAACACTAACAGGGAGGGATTCAAGTTGCACCACTGGCCCAAAGATGCGAAAGTGGCAAGAAATCGGCCGCCAGACCCCCATTGAATGTGCCGCAGTGTCTGCACATTTTACCGGCGATGCTAAGGCAGACATGGCACAGAGATGTATGGATAACCTGCAGATGCATTTGCAACGATGAAGTCAACGAAATCACAAAGGTGAGTTTTGTTGATGTTGTTGACTTATGTGCTAATCAGACTTATTTGGTCGCATCGTGACTGCCAGCTAATCGATGTTAACATGCTATTTAAGCTAGCTGTATGTACAATTGAAACTATTTTTAAATCCAGCGTTTCCCTCCACCCACATTTAATGCCAAACAAACACTTACCAATCGACGGGTTTAAGTTGATCCAGTTTCACAAGATGCGAAACTTCCGATCGTTGGTCTGCACATTTTACCGGCGGCGCTAAGGCAAACATGGCCGAATAGCGTCAATAGTTATTCGCTCAATAGCTTCAGTTTGTTATTCAATTTAGTTTTCGCTATCTGCCTCCATACTCTATCCGTTTCAATACATGTGTAATCCGTGGAATCGCTTAAACCGTTGAAATCCGAGTCTGAATCCGAGCTAATGTCGCTATATCTTGCTGTGGTAACCGCCATGTTGTTTGTATTGGCAGCACTGGATGACGTCACAGGAAAATGGACAGTGGCTTCGAAGATAGCTAAAATAAGGCACTTTAAAGCTTTTTTTAAGGATATTCCGGGACGGGTAACATTTTGGAAAAAAAAACTTCAAAGAATAAAACAAGCCACTGGGGACTGATTTTTATTGGTTTTAAGCCTTTTGAAATTGTGATAATGTTCCCCTTTAAGGTCAAGACAAGTGTTGCCTTAAAGGAGGGCTCATATTTTAGGGCACCAAGGCAAGTTAGAAGGGCACCAGGGCAAATGTTATTTTCTTTCCAGTTTCTTGATTAAATGCAGAGTCGCTCACATTTATTTGTGCAATAAATCTTTGAACAATTTTGACCCGTACTTTGGGTCAAAGCATAATAATTGTGTAAATGCATCAATAAGTACATTATGCTTGTGTAAGGTGCTTTTTTTTTTTTAACCTTTATTTTGTTAGCGCAGTCAGACCTATTATTCTGAAGGGGGAAGTGTGTTGCTGTTCTCAGCTTGATGTGTAGATGCGAAAGTTGCGACTGCAGTCCGGTTTGTACATTATTCCAACATTGATGATGTCGTTCACAACAACACAAGCAGATGAGATGTGTTGCAGGTGTATGGATTTTCCTTGCCAGTTTTAGCTTCGTAGCTTAGTCGCTATTCCAAATGACCGCCTAAAGGACGGGACAATTGTGTGTTTAAAGGATGAATGAGTGGTCCAGAACACATTTTCCATCCATCCATCTTCTTCTGCTTATCCGAGGTCGGGTCGTGGGGTCAGCAGCCTAAGCAGAGAAACCCAGACTTCCCTCTCCCCAGCCACTTCGTCCAGTTCCTCCCGGGGGATCTCGAGGCATTCCCAGGCCAGCCGGAAGACATAGTCTTCACTATGTGTCCTGGGTCTTCCCCGTGGCCCGAACCAACTCATCTGGCTCCTCTCCATGTGGAGGAGCAGCAGCTTTACTTTGAGTTCCTCCCGGATGACAGAGCTTCTCACCCTATCTCTAAGGGAGAGCCCCGCCACCCGGCGGAAGAAGCTAATTTCGGCAGCTTGTACCCGTGATCTTGTCCTTCGGTCATAACCCAAAGCTCATGACCATAGGTGAGGATGGGAACGTAGATTGAACAATAAATTGAGAGCTTTGCCTTCCGGCTCAGCTCCTTCTTCATCAAAACGGATCGATAAAGTGTCCGCATTACTGAAGACGCCGCACCGATCCGCCTGTTGATCTCACGATCCACTCTTCCCTCACTCGTGAACAAAACTCAGAGGTACTTGAACTCCTCCACTTGAAGCAAGATCTCCTCCCCAAGCCGGATATTGGCAATCCACCCATTTCCGGGTGAGAACCATGGACTCGGACTTGGAGGTGCTGATTTCCATCCCAGTCGCTTCACACTCTACTGAAACTGATCCAGTGAGAGCTGAATATATTGGCCAGATGAACCCACCAGGACCACATTATCTGCAAAAAGCAGAGACTTAATCCTGCAGCCACCAAACCACATCCCCTCAACGCCCTGACTGCGCATAAAAATTCTATCCATAAAAGTTACGAACAGAATCGGTAACAAAGTGCAGCCTTGACGGAGTCCAAGCCTCACTGGAAAGGTGTCTGACTTACTGCCGGCGATGCGGACCAAGCTCTGACACTGATCATACAAGGAGCGGACCGCCACGATAAGACTCTCTGTGCCTTGTCCGAGTCCACAAAGCACATGTAGACTGGTTGGGCAAACTCCCATGTACCCTCAAGGACTCTGCTGAGAGTATAGCTGGTCCACAGTTCCACGACCGGGACGAAAACCACACTGTTCCTCCTGAATCCGAGGTTCGGCTATTTGTCGTAGCCTCCTCTCCAGTACACCTGAATAGACCTTACCGGCAAGGCATTATTTTCTCTAACAAATGTTGCTTCTTCTAAGAATGACAACATTTCTCTTATATTTGTGTCAATTTCCCTAATATTGTGCAGTGAACAGTAGATTTTGTTTTATTAGCCAATTCTGTGACTCCGTAAGTCATTGTTGAAATAATATGCCTTATTTTTTTTGTTGAGTTCAGTGATTATTGACTACATTATTACTTTGGGAAGGTGAGAGAAGAAGAGTTGTGGTCTTGTGAGAATTGTCTGGTTTGTCCATCCTAGGCCACCGTAGGTCACGTGTGGTGCATCACCAGACCTGCTAATGTTAGCCAAGTTAGCTGCTCATGCGTGTTGGAGTGGAGACGGCTGAGGGGAGTCGTGTATGAAACAAGCTCAGCTTCCTCATGAAGGTGACGTGATGATGTCACATAAGGACTACACTCACAAAAGAATGGCAACGTTTGGGCCCCCAGACCAGCTTTATTTGTGCCATATTGAGGCAGCGCTTTTTTACGCTTTCAGACCAAATGAACAAAAGAAGGCCTTTTGTATGCAGTTCGAGAGCCGCAGCCGGAGAAAATAAACACACAGTGTATCCATGACTGCAAAGTTCATTGACCGTTTGTGTGATTGATTGACTAATGTTTTAATACCTCTGGACATTGACTTGAAATATTTCTGTCAATCACACAAACATGCTTGTGGGGAAGTTTTCTGTGTCTACGTACCTTCCACACATGCGTACACCCACCTGAGTAACATTTGTCCAAGTTGCACCATCCCCACATTTTTCAACCTATTCAAACCATTCCAACATCAACTCATTCCACTCATCCTGGACATTCAAACTAACACTTTCTCAAGTTCCAAACCAAATTTCAATTTTCCTTTAAATTCAAACTCTTCACCATTTAAACCAGGGGTCTGAAACTCTATCTACATGGGGGCCACTGGATGCAGAAACTGGGTGAGGCTGGGCCGCAAGAAAAGATTTCTTAAAAAATGTAACATGCGCTTTTTAATGAATTCACTTTCTATGAATGGCTTTCCCGCCCTAGCAACATACTTGCCAATCCTCACCATTTTTCCGGGAGACTCCTGAATTTCAGTGCACCTCCCGACAATCTACCGGTGCAACCATTCTCCCCAATTTTTACCAATTTTCACCCGGCCGACATTATTAAGGGCTGCCGTGACTGCACTGCCTTTAACGTCCTCTACAACATTGGTTCTCAACATTTTTTCAGTGATGTACCCCCTGTGAACATTTTTCTAATTCAAGTACCCCCTAATCAGAGCCATGCATTTTTGGTTGAAAAAAAAGAGATAAAGAAGTAAAATACAGCACTATGTCATCAGTGTCTGATTTATTCAATTGTATAACAGTGCAAAATATTGCTCATTTGTAGTGGTCTTTCTTGAAATATTTGGAAAAAAAGATATAAACATAAATAAAAAAACTTGTTGAAAAGTAAACAAGTGATTTAATTATAAATCAAGATTTCTACACATAGAAGTAATCATCAACTTAAAGTGTCCTCTTTGGGGATTGTAATAGAGATCCATCTGGATTCATCAACTTACTTCTAAATATTTCTTCACAAAAAAAAACAAAAAAACTTTAACATCAATATTTATGGAACATGTCCACAAAAAGTCTAGCTGTCAACACTGAATGTTGGATTTTTTAAATTATTTTTTCAGTTTATAAACTTACATTCATATTTCATTGAAGTATTATTCAACAAACATATTTATAAAGGATTTATGAATTGCTGTTTTTTTTTAGAATGTTTTTAATAAATCTCACTTGTCCCTTGGCATACCTTCAAGTACCTTTCAGGGGTTTGCGCACCCCCTAAAAGAGGACTACTGCTCCACTACATGTCATCGCGCACGCTTTTATATCACACAACCAACATGCCGGCTCCACAACATGTTGTATGAATCTTGTGCAGAACAACGTACGTGGCTGCAAGACGTACTTGTTCAACAGCCATACAGGTCACACTGAGGGTGGCTGTATAAACAACTTTAACACTGTTACAAATATGCGCGACACTGTGAACCGACACCAAACAAGAATGACAAACACATTTTGGGAAAATTTCCGCACACTAACACAAATGCAGCCCTTACTCTCCCGGGCTACAATATACAACACCTCAACCGACGCAAGTAGGGAGGGTAGGGGGTTGGTGGTAGCGGTGGTGTGTATATTGTAGCCCGGAAGAGTTGGGTCTGCATGGGATTCTGGGTAATTGTTCTGTTGTGTTTATGTTGTGTTATGATGCAGATGTTCTCCCGAAATGTGTTTGTCATTCTTGTTTGGTGTGGGTTCACAATCTGGCACATATTTGTAACAGTCTTAAAGTTTTTCTTACGGCCACCCTTAGTGTGACGTGTGTAGCTGTTGATCAAATATATCTTGCAATAACACACATAGATATTTCATGGCCAGATGCAACATACAACTAGGCTTGCACGCTGTCAGTTCATGATGTAGGGGGCGCTAAAGGCAGCACCCTTATGGCACTCCCTGAATATTTTTGATCTGGTACAAATCTACAGGGGCTTTGAGAAAATTGATGCCCTGAAATTCAGGGGTCTCCCGGGAAAATTGGGGATGTTGGCAAGTATGACTCTGTCAAGCGCCATTCATATTAAACTCGCGGGCCGCACCAACATTAAATTGTCATATCAAAGTGCGGGCCGCATAATAACGTCTCACGGGCCGCATGTTTGAGACCCCTGATTTAAACCATTTTAACATTCAAACTATTCTTACATTCACACTACATTCTGTCAGCAATTCAGTTCAATATCAGCATTGGAGCATTCACACGCAATTCCTTGAAAAATTGCCTCATCTACTTATTATTATTATTGTTATTATTATTATTAAATGTAGCTTACCATATTGCTGAAAAATGTAACTTTCCCTTGGAGATTAATAAAGTACAGTATTTCCTTGAATTGCCCCGCCGGGGCGCTAATTAATTTAAAACCTCTTCTCACTCCGGCATTTACCAAAGGGATGTGGTAAAGGCAAGCATGCGGTAATTATTATAAAACCTCTTCTCACTCCAGCACTTACCAAAGACATGCGGTAAAATTAGTCCTGCGCTTAAAAATTTGAGTGTGATGTAAGGATACCATCATGAAAAGCACATATAATTTAAAAAAACACGTTATTATGGTCTTACCTTTACTTATAAATGAAGTCCATGCACAGCTCCTTCTGATCAAAAGCATCGATAACTTGTTTATAGAAGTCTTCCTTATCTTTCTTCAGGTTCAAAGTCTCTCTGTCTCGATGGAGATCTTCCTTTATCACCTCCTGCTTCGATTGAAAGTCCAGTTTTGAAAATTGTTTTATTTTAGATATATGTAATCCTCCATGTTAAAAGTGCAAGCAAGAGAAAAAAATAAACACACGCTGCTCACTCTTGCTGCTTGTTGTCACTTCTTCTTCAGCCGAGTAGTCGCAAGAAGGATCACTAGCGCCCTCTACCACCAAGAGGCGGGAGTCATTTAATGACTCATATTTGACACACGCAGCTACGGTATATTAATAAAACATAGCTGCTTACTGTTCTTTTTAGCATCTTCAACAGCTTGGACCTTAAATCCTACTGAATAGCGCTTAATCTTTTTCCCTTGATGCGATTTCAAATTATTGAAATCAGTGTCCTCCATTTTGAAAATGATGACAGGTGAAGTGTCACTCGTGACGTGACGAGTTTGACCCGGCGGAAATTCTAGGCATATGCTAATTATTTAGCGAAACGAGTTTGACTCGGGGTTCATCCTGAGCCGGCGGTAATGCTAAGCACGCGCTAATTAGTTTGCGAAACGAGTTAGACCCAGCAGTAATTCTAGGCAGGCGCATACTATATACCCGGCGGCAATTCAAGGAAATACGGTATGTCTGATTCTGATTTTGATTGAATGTGTGGACTGCATGAATGATGCCTTTTCAATTCTCACTCTAACCCAATTTGAGTGTCTAGAAACGCACTAAATTAATATAATCCATTATTACTATCATTCATAAGGTAAACAAGTTATCTTTTGAAGGTGTAGTCAGTAATCTGATTACTTCTTCCCAGTTTAACTGTGGTGACACTATCTAAATGAAAGCAAAACAGATGTCATCTTTCTTGGCCAAGATGTTGACTGTGCTCATGCTTCTTTTATAACAGACATGTCTCTAAAGATGAATGTGAAAATGACTAATTATTGTCCACCAGCAGGGGGAGCTCATCACTAGTACTACTGTGTGGAGGCTGGCATGTGGTACATTATTTCCTGTGTGTGTATGACTTATTCAGAGGGAGAACAGCACACTTTCACGTATGGCGTCTACCATTAAGGATTGCAGGAATGACTTTTAGGAAGTTTTTATATGAATAAGATGGATTGGATGTTGGCCTGGGAAGACATTCCCCTGAAAGTCTTCTTCATGTGTCAGCTGGAAGTACCCTGACTGCTGTGAGGGGAAACTGATGAGATTGTGAGATCATATGTTGGTGCAGGACATTGTCTCATGTGACTGAGCAAAACTGGACTTTTCTGAAGAATGTTTGTTTTCTCCTGTCCCACAGACCTCGATGAAGAACATCTTCCTCGTGAGCAGGAGGTGGAACCACAGTACCCCCACATACACAAGGAAGAAGGGGTACCACATTCCCAACACATCAAAGAGGGAGGAGAGGAGCCACAGCCCCCCCACATTAAAGAGGAAGACGAGAAGCCACAGACCCATAATGTTAAACTGACCCTTCACATTAAAGGGCAAACGGAGGACCCACTGAACTTACACATCAAAAAGGAAGAGGAGGACTCACTGACCCCCAACTTTAAAGAGGAAGAGGAGGACCAAGAGCCGCCGCAGATTAAAGAGGAAGAGGAGGAAAAGGGCATCAGTCAGCCTAAATGGTTGGAGGAGTTCCCAGTGACTGGTGTCCCTGTGAAGAGTGAAGATGATGAGGTGAAAGGTGAAAGTGAGGAGAGGGGAGGGGGGGAGCCTCCAAGCAGCAGCTCAACACAACACATGACAACAGAAGCTGATGGAGACCACTGTGGAGGATCACAAGCAGACAAGCTCTTAGCTCCACTATCAGATAGTGAGGACACAACGTCACACTCTCCTGACACTGATGATGAAGACTCTAAAGATGATAAGACATGTCACACTGACAACACTCACTTCACATCTTCTCACTGTCACAAAACCTTTAAATACCATAGTTCTCTGAAATTACACATAAGATCACACACTGGAGAAAAACCTTTTTCTTGTTCACTCTGTAGTAAAGGTTTTACACAACGTCAGAATTTGAAAGTACACATGAGAACACACACTGGTGAAAAAACTTTTTCCTGTACAATCTGTAGTGAAGGTTTTGTAGAAAGTCGCAATTTGAAAAAACACATGAGGACACACACTGGAGAAAGACCTTTTGTTTGTTCAACCTGTGGTAAAGGTTTGGCAGACAGTAACAATTTGAAAAGACACATGAGAACACACACTGGTGAAAAGCCTTTTTCCTGTTCAACCTGTGGTAAAGGTTTTACACAAAGTCAACATTTGAAAAGACACATGAGGACACACACCGGTGAAAAACCTTTTTCTTGTTCAATCTGTGGTAAAGGATTTACACAAAGTAGTAGTTTGAAAACACACATGAGAACACACACTGGTGAAAAATTGCATTCCTGTTGAATCTGCAACAGAAGCTTTTGTTGACGATCAAAGCTTGTAGCACACATGAGAAGACACCCAGGAGAGAAAGTGTTGAGTTGCAGTGTGTGTGGTGAAAGATTGTCTTCTAAGTACCAGTGTAAGAAACACAAGTGTGCTGGTGAGAACAGCAGCAGCAAATGAAACTGCAGGATTTGAAATAAACTGTCCAGACTTTCATTTTGACTTTCTAACAACATCAGCACATATAACATGTGTGACATTGTTGTTTGTCTAACAATCTGTTTAATATGATCTTTACATTTATAGATTAGATATTTTATATTACTGCTTTTTTCAGTCAAGTAAATGCATTAATATGCAACATTGTGTACTTATATTAAAAAATGGACAGAACAATTTGAGTAAAAAGGTGAGAGTAAACAATAAAATACATATTTTACATGCAATAAACATTTTGTGCACACACACACATATATATATATATATATATATATATATATATATATATATATATATACAGTGAAGATAAGTATTTGAACACCCTGCTATTTTGCTAGTTCTCCCACTTAGAAATCATTGAGGGGTCTGAAAATTTCACAGTAGGTGCATGTCCACTGTATGACAGATAACCTAAAAAGAAAATTCCAGAAATCAAAACCTATGATTTTTGAACAATTTATTCGTGTGATACAGCTGAAAATAAGTATTTGAACACCAACATTAATATTTGGTAGAGTAGCCTTTGTTTGCAATTACAGAGGTCAAACATTTCCTGTAGTACTTCAGCAGGTTTGTACAGACTGCAGGAGGGATTTTGGCCCACTCCTCCACTCAGGTCTTCTCTAGATCAGTCAGGTTTCTGGGTTGTCGCTGAGTAACACAGACTTTCAGCTCCCTCCAAAGATTTTTAATTGGATTTAGGTCTGGAGACTGGCTAGGACACCCCGGAACCTTGATATGGTTCTTAATGAGCCCCTTCTTTGTTTTCCTGGCTGTGTGCTTTGGGTCATTGTCATGTTGGAAGATCCAGCCACGACTCATCTTCAATGATCTGACTGAGGGAAGGAGATTTTTGGCCAAAATCTCACAATACATGGCTGCAGTCATCCTCTCCTTAATACAGTACAGTCGTCCTGTTCCATGAGCAGAAAAACACCCCCGAAGCATGATGCTACCACCCCCATGCTTCACAGTAGGGATGGTGATCTTGGGATGGTACGCATCATTCTTCTTCCTCCAAACACACATAGTGGAATTATGACCAAAAAGGTCAATTTGGGTCTCATCTGTCCACAAAACTTTCTCCCATTAATCCTCTGGATCATCCAAATGGTCATCGGCAAACTTAAGACGGGCCTTAACATGTTCTGGTTTAAGCAGGGAACCTTCCGTGCCATGCATGATTTCAAACCATGACGTCTTAGTGTATTACCAACAGTCACCATGGAAACAGTGGTCCCAGCTCATTTCAGCTCATTGACCAAGTCCTGCCGTGTAGTCCTGGGCTGATTCCTCACCTTTCTTAGCATCATTGAGACCCCACCAGGTGATATCTTGCACGGGGCTCCACTCTGATTGAGATTGAGCGTCATGTTTAGCTTCTTCCATTTTCTAATGATTGCTCCAACAGTGGACCTTTTATCACCAAGCTACTTGGCAATTTCTCCAGAGCCCTTTCCATCTTTGTGGAGTTGTACACTATTGTGTCTGGTGTCTTTGGACAGCTCTTTGCTCTTAGCCATGCTGAATGTGTGGGTCTTTCTGATCGTATGGGGTGGACAGGTGTCTTTATGCAGCTAACGACATCACACAGGTGCATCTGATTCAGGATAATACAGTGGAGTGGAGGAGGACTTTTAAAGGCGGACTAACATGTCTTTGAGGGTCAGAATTTTAGCTGATAGACAGGTGTTCAAATACTTATTTTCAGCTGTAATACACAAATAAATTGTTAAAAAATCATAGATTGTGATTTCTGGATTTTTCTTTTTAGGTTATCTGTCATACAGTGGACATGCAACTACCATGAACATTTTAGACCCCTCAATGATTTCTAAGTGGAGGAACTTGCAAAATAGCAGGGTGTTCAAATACTTATTTTCTTGACTGTATGTTCTGGTTCACATCTGAAACATCTTCTGGACCACTTCAGGAAGCATATTATTATTTACTTTATACATCATTTGAACAGTTGTCTTTTATTCACTTTTAAAATGTGTGATTTTATGAATCATTTGATGGGTCTCTATAATGTATTTTGTTAATTATCGTTATTACCCTGAATCATGATGGTTGTGTTGTGATTATTTTATATGTATGTCCCCAGGCCTTTATGCAGTATAAAAGTGAGAGAAAACAGCATATGTTTTTTTGTGGAAAGATGGCTTTGTTTTAAAAATCTTACATTTGTGGATACATCAAATACATCCAGTATTGTGTTTAAAAATGTGTTTTTTGTTTTTTCTCTTTTTTAACATCCCCAAAACAACATCAATATCAGTCAAAGTTTGGAGTGTCAGGCAAAAGCCAATATTGTACATCATCCCACAGAGATTTACTTTGCATACATTCTTAAAATGAACTGTTTATTGTGTTTCCCTATCACAGAACGAACAAGTGTTGTATCCAATTGCAAAACAACATCTTAAAAATTAAATGAAGTTATGAGTATTGTTTTGTTCCAGAGAAAATACAGTAAAGAATTCATAGTAAATAGTTGAAAAAATGACATACTGTAATTCAAATATTTTGAATGAAAGCCTTCTTAATTTTTGTAATTATTTTTATTTGCAGGTCGTACTTAATGAAATCTTCAAATAATAAAACACTTTTATCAGTCAATAATTGCATCAGTGACCAAATACCTTTTTCAAACCATTGCTGTACAAAGATGGATTTGTTTCTCATTTTAATATAAGAACAATTCCATAGTGGAGTATTGTGTGTGATGAAGTTGTGTTTGTAAATTAGTTTCCAGTACAACAACACTTGCTGGTAGGGATGGGTACTGTTCACTTCTAATTCCATGTTTTATGTGTTATATATGTCAATATATTGTGTGTTTGTATTTTGCCAACATGGTAGAATCACATGATAGGCAGGTTGTATCATGTTTTTCTGTCACCTTGAGGAAATGGCATAAAGAGGAAGATGACAATATAATGTCACTTGGACAATGATGTACAGAACAGAGGAGATTTAGTTCATTTTTATTTTTGCTTTTAGGTGATTCTTTTTTTAATTATTATTTCACAAAACCTCTCCATTATCCAGCGATGGATTTCTGGTAGCTGCTTAAAAAGAGATGGAAGGAGATAGTGAGCTGATGTATGAGGAAGGTATGGACATGGATAGGACTAGAGGGGAGAGAGGAAAGAAGGGGAGAGGAGGTCATGAAGGAAAGTAGAGCGCTAAGAGAGTAGAAAGGAGGAAAAATATTATGGTTGATAATTGCAAGATTATATATACATTGAAGTCAGATCAAGACATGAAGGATATTAGTTTGATGACACTGGTTAAGGGATGAAAGAAGGACATTGGAGAGGTGGAGATGGCCAAAGTGCTAAAGGACGGAAGTAGTTTGATTAAATGTAAAAATGGAGAGTAAAAGTACAAAGCAATGCGATTGCAAAAGCTGTGCAATAAGATACTAAAGGAAATAAAGGAAGTGGGAGAATGAAAGGGGGCAAGAGGAGTGGTGACAGGAATCCCAAGAGGAGAACATTTAGAAGATTTGAAAAGAGAAATGAAAGGGGGAACTGTCACAATGATGAAGAGATTAATGGCATTTAGAAACGGAGAAAAGACGGAGAGCGAATCTGTGCTACTGCAGTTTGTCCAGGAAGTCCTCCCGGAAAGAATCATGGTAGGGTTTTTAAGCTTTTAGGTTAGAACTTACGTGCCACCCCCAGTACGTTGTTTCAAGTGCCAACACTCTGGGCACATAGTAGTGTGTGTCATGCCAAGATGAGATGTGGACGCTGTGGAGGGGAGCAGGAATATGGACAATGTGGAAGTCATGAACAGATGAAGTGTTGTAACTGTGGGGGAATCACACAGCAGCTTATGTGGGCTGTGTCATTAGGAAACAAATTACAGCAAATGAGAGGAGCGTATGTAATAAACTGTACAGGATATATGAAGAGGAAAATGAGCAGCTGAGTGGAAAGAAGCTGTAATAATTCCAATATGCAAACCAGGAAAAGACCCGAAAGTGGCAGGTAATTATAGGCCGATAGCTTGTATAAAATAAAATATTATAGAGTAGGGTTCAATCTCGGTCCACACTCCATATCAGAAGGTGGCACTCTTAAAGCAGAAAAGAAGAAGAAGCAGAGCAGTACTGCCTTGTAATGTCAAGTGTGCTAACTGTCGTGAAAGCACATCGACGCAGAAAGCCGCGAGCAGGACGCTAATAAGTCAGTCTTATTATTTGTTCTCCCGTTTGAAATATTTATGGCCTATAAAATACATATTTGATTCTTTAGTAGAGGATAAAGTCGTCTGGATGCGCTAGAAGCACTGTGCCGCTTCTCGTGCTATCTTTGCTTGTTAGTTAGCTTAGCTCGCTAGTTAGCTTAGCTTGTTAGCTGCTAACAGAAGACACAGAAGTTATCAACACATCGCTAAGTAGAGATCAAGTGTGAGAGTAAAGTGTTGTGATTGTGTGAAAATGTCTACATTACAAATGTTGAGAGCGTTGGTGGATCAGCGACTAACTGCTGCCGTTGAAGAAATATTTGTAGTGTTAGAAAGAACGATAGCAGAATACCAGGCGGAACTTTCTAGAACAAAAGAGGAGAACAATCAACTACTGGACGCTGTTTTCACGAAACATCAAGTTGTGTTACACAAAACAGGTTTGTTTACTTATTACTCTCACATCTTTACTAACTTTATATTTGACTAATAAGAAGAAAATGATATTTGGAATATTTAATAGATGGCGGAGTAGAGCAAGTTGAAAACTGAAGCTCCCCTGTGCATGCTCTAAAAAAACTCTAAGCTACTTGGATTTCTGCCATAACTTTTTTTTTTTCTTTTATGAACAACACTTTCCTCATTTTTCGCACACATGCTACAAATTTCAATGAAAAAGGCAACAATGGAATCAGGATCGTCCTCGTCTCAAACATCCGTCGTCACTGAGGCCTACCTTGAGACTCTACTCAGGAAATGTTTCAATGACGCTGAGGTTAGATCCCAAAAGCGATTCCAGCGATTGGAGGATCAACTTGGGTCAATTCAAGATACTTCATCCAAGCACGCTGCCGACATAGAAACTGTCCGCAATGAAGTGTCTTCTATTGAAACACCAGTCCATAGCAATGAGGACACTATGCTCAAGTTCACCAGAAGGCTCACACACATTGAGAAAAAAATGACAGATCTGGAGGACAGAAGCATTAGAATAATTGACATGAAGGAAGGCGAAGAAGGAAATAACACGCTGTCTTACCTGCCCGCCAACATCCCCAAGTGGTTCCCTGCCTTGGCTGCTCGTCCTCCGGAGCTCATGAGGGCCCCCCCGCTCCAATCTGCCCGTCCCAGGACCATGATTGTCAGGTGTCTACGGTACATGGATAAGGACCGCATCCTCAACCAGGCTAGAAAAACATCCTCTTCAGCTCTCTAGGGAACTCTGTTGGCTTTGCCCCGGACTACAGTGACTACAGTGACTACAGTGACTACAGTGACTACAGTGACTGCAGTGACTACAGTGACTACAGTGACTACAGTGACTACAGTGACTACAGTGACTACAGTGATTACAGTGATTACAGTGACTACAGTGATTACAGTGACTACAGTGACTACAGTGACCACAGTGACTACAGTGACTACAGTGACTACAGTGACTACAGTGACTACAGTGACTACAGTGATTACAGTGACTACAGTGACTACAGTGATTACAGTGACTACAGTGACTACAGTGACCACAGTGACTACAGTGACCACAGTGACTACAGTGACTACAGTGATTACAGTGACTACAGTGACTACAGTGACTACAGTGATTACAGTGACTACAGTGACCACAGTGACTACAGTGACTACAGTGACTACAGTGATTACAGTAACTACAGTGACCACAGTGACTGCAGTGACTGCAGTGATTACAGTGACTACAGTGACTACAGTGACTACAGTGATTACAGTGACTACAGTGACCACAGTGACTACAGTGACTACAGTGATTACAGTGACTACAGTGACTACAGTGATTACAGTGACTACAACGACTACAGTGACTACAGTGACTACAGTGTTTACAGTGACTACAGTGATTACAGTGACTACAGTGATTGCAGTGACTACAGTGATTACAGTGACTACAGTGACTGCAGTGATTACAGTGACTACAGTGACTACAGTGATTACAGTGACTACAGTGACTGCAGTGACTACAGTGATTACAGTGACTACAGTGACTACAGTGACTACAGTGACTAGAGTGACTAGAGTGACTACAGTGACTACAGTGATTAAAGCGATTACAGTGACTACAGTGATTACAGTGACTACAGTGACTACAGTGATTACAGTGATCACAGTGGCCACAGTGACTACAGTGACTACAGTGATTACAGTGATTACAGTGACTGCAGTGATTACAGTGACTGCAGTGACAGTGACTACAGTGATTACCTTTGAATACAGTGACTACAGTGACTACAGTGACTACAGTGATTACAGTGACTACAGTGACTACAGTGATTGCAGTGATTACAGTGACTACAGCGATTGCAGTGACTACAGTGATTAAAGTGATTTCAGTGACTACAGTGACTACAGTGATTACAGTGACTACAGTGATTAAAGTGATTACAGTGACTACAGTGACTACAGTGACTACAGTAACTACAGTGATTACAGTGACTACAGGGACTACAGTGACTACAGTGACTACAGTGACTACAGTGACGCGACGGCCAAGCTGAGACGACCCTGCTCTCCACGATGTACAGTGCTCGAAAAGCTGTCTTTGAAGCCTTTCTCATCTATTGAGCAACTATCAAACTCTCCAAAGGCTCCCAACAACACTTTTTTGACAATCCAGCAGATTGGGGAATTAGTTAGGAAACTATTTTTGCATTTTGAAGTTGTTCTATATTTAATATGTGATACTTACTATGCCTCATACATATGTTATATATATATACATATAAATATATACATATATATATATGTATATATATATATATATATGATATGTGTGTGTATGTATGTTTATATTTATATATGATATGTGTGTATATGTATGTTTATATATATATATATATATGATATGTGTGTATATGTATGTTTATATAAATATATATATATATATATATATATATATATATATATATATATATATATATATATATATATATATACATATATATATCTTGATTGGATTATCCAGAGGATAGTGCTCGATACCGTGATAGAGCGCAATAATAATAAGTTAATAATCAGGTTTCTTGCAACAGTTACATTCCTAGGAATGTAATCAGGTTTCTTGCGACAGTTACATTGTAACTGTCGCAAGAAACCTGATTGCCCTCTCAACGGAGGGTGCTTACAAACATCAGTGGTTTACCAAGCAAAGGTAACACGCAAGGACATTAACACATCCGACACGTATGTAGGATTAACCGAAGGAGCGTTTGAAACCAGATGGAATATTCACAAGGCCTCCTTTAGAAACCAGACTTTGCGGAATTCTACAGAACTCAGCAAGCACATTTGGAACCTCAAAGACAATAATGTTGAATATTCAACAACATGGCAAATTCTTGCATCCAGCACACCTTACAACAGTGGTAATAAAAGATGCAACCTATGCTTAAAAGAGAAACTGTTTATTATATATCATCCAGATCTGTCATCCCTCAACAAGCGCAGTGAAATCATTTCAACGTGCCGCCCCAGACGGAAACACCTCCTAGGTAACACATGAGCCAATCACCACGCCCCTACGCCTGCCTGTACCCACCCACTCTGTGCCCTATATAAACCATTGTATGTGAATGCTTCCATTAAAATCTCCTGATGATTGAGGGAACCCCTCATGAAACACTTCTGTAGAGATTAAGTAGTCTTGTGATTTTTCCCACACCTACATATATATATAGCCAAGAGTCAAGAACATGAGATTTTGTTTATGTTTTTGTTTGAATGGTCCAGTTGTTGTGTGCATGTTTGTGTTGTGTGTCTGTGGCCCACAGTCCTTGACCACATGCCCTCTTCTCTTGTTCATGTTTCATGAACAAAGGAATCATTTATCTGACCTGGATCACACACCCTCTTCCTTTTTTCATGTTCCTGAAATAACTCGATATGTATAGTTCTGATAGTGAATTCCCCTCTGAAATAGAGGAGAATGAAGATTTGATGAACTCCCAAAATTTGGAATCAATCCATTTTTCTGACCACATCAACTGCAAATCACAAAGATTTATGAGAGGAATGGATCCAGATAGAAATGCTCCTCAAAAGACCATCAATTATTGTTTATATTATACTGATGTCACATTTGATAAAACATTTATGCAAGATGATAACATATCTCTGGTACATTTTAATAGCAGGAGTCTATACTCTCATTTTGATGATATCCAGGACTACTTGAGTCAATTCAAATCTCCATTTAATATTATAGGTATTTCAGAGACGTGGATGAATGAGAAGACATGTAATGAGTTTGAATTAAATGGGTATGAAATGTTTTGCACCAACCGTAAAACTAAGAGAGGAGGAGGTGTGGCTCTGTATGTGGACAAAAATATCAACTGTAGTATTGTAAATGATATGTGTTTAGCTGTTGAGGAACTCTTTGAATGCGTCACTGTGGAATTATCATTTTCAAATAGGAAACACATTATTGTAAGCTGCGTTTATAGAACACCAGAATCCGACTTGAAAATATTTAATGAATGGATGGAAAAATTATTAAAAAGGAACAAAAAATATATAGTATGCGGTGACTTAAATATCAACCTTTTGAATGCTAATAAACACAAACACAGCGCAGAATTTATTGACCGCATGTTCTGCATGGGCTTATTCCCACTGATTACACCAGCCACAGGAATCCCAACACACAGCACCACACTTATTGACAACATATTCTGTAACATTGTGGATCAGACTGTAACTGGAGGCTTGTTAGTGAGTGACCTCAGTCATCATTTACCAGTGTTCATGGTGTACAATAATAACTGCAAAACATCCAAACCTGGAAATAGTGAATATTATCGAAGAGCCACAACTGAACGATCATTACCAGCACTTAAAAATGATTTAGCGAAACAAAACTTGGATTCTGTTTTTCAAACGTCAGATATAAATGCAGCTTGTAATTTATTTCATGACATTTTTTTCTGACTTTATGATACACTCTGCCCCATCAAAAAATGCACTATAACTAACTCCAAAAAAACTCCATGGATAACCAAAGGGCTTGCGAACGCTTGCAAAAGGAAAAATTATTTATATAGGACTTTTCTATAGGCATCAAACCATAGAAACTGAAGAAAAGTACAAAACATATAAAAATAAATTAACTAGCATATTAAGAGCAAGCAGGAAAGAATACACCAGCAAACTATTAATCCAAAAGAAAAATGATATAAAGGGAATTTGGAAGGTATTAAATACAATTATTGGGCATGGTTCAAACAGTCCTTGTTATCCCGAGTTTTTTGTTGAGAACGACCAAATCATAAGTGACAAGAAGATGTTTGCTGACGGCTTCAATATGTTTTTTGTTAATATTGGACCTAAGCTGGCAAAAAAAATCCTAATTAATGATGAACAGCCCATGGAATTTATTGAAAAAAATCCATATTCGATGTTCCTTACTCCGACTGTCGAAAAGGAAGTCTTGGAGGTTATTCAGAAAAACAAGAACAAAACATCACGTGACATCTATGACCTGGACATGAGGACGGTCTGGAACGTAGCAGAAGAAATCATCAAACCATTCACACACATCTGCAATTTATCTTTTCGACTTGGACAATTTCCTTCACAAATGAAACTCTGAAAAGTCATCCCCATCGTCAAATCTGGAGACAAACACCACTTCACAAATTACCGGCACGTCTCCCTTCTGCCACAGTTATCAAACATATTGGAAAAATTATTCGATAATAGACTTCGTGGCTTCATTGAAAAGCACAAATTATTATCCGATTGTCAATATGGGTTGCGACCAAATAGCTCAACTTCATTAGCGCTAATTGACTTAATAGAGTACATTACTAATGGCATGGAGAAGAACAAATTTGTTATAGGAATTTTTATTGACCTGCAAAAGGCTTTCGATACCATTGACCACCAGATTTTGGTAAATAAACTGGAAAACTACGACATAAGGGGATTGGCAGGGAAATGGCTGGAGAGCTACTTAAATGAGAGACAGCAGATTGTTCAGATGGACCAACATCAATCTACACTCATGAACATAACTGTGGAGTCCCCCAGGGGTCCATACTGGGACCCACACTATTCATTATATATATCAACAAAATATGTCAAGTATCAACACTGCTGGAGTTCATCCTCTTTGCTGACGATACAACAATTACATGTGCAGGTGACCACGTGAAGCAACTTCTGACTTCTGTAACTGAGGAGATGATGAAGCTAAAAACTTGGTTTAATACAAACAAATTGTCTCTGAATTTAAAGAAGACCAAAATAATGCTCTTTAGCAATTGCAAAAGTAATATACCAATCAGGATTGTTATTGATGCTATACCAATAGAATATATTCAACAAAATTATTTCTTAGGAGTAATAATAGAGGAAAATATCTCATGGAAGCCACATATAAGCAAAAGTTGCTAAATGTGTTGGAATGATGAGGAGATCATGTCATTTATTGAACACCAATGCTCTGTTGTTATTGTTTCATTCATTTATTATGTCATATTTAAACTATTGTGTTGGAGTCTGGGGAAATTGTCATGAATCACATCTCTCTCTCTCTCTTCTCTCTCTCTCTCTCTCTCTCTCTCTCTATATATATATATATATATATATATATATATATATATATATATATATATATATATTTATATGCTAAATATGTATTTAATATTTATACACTAAAAAAGTGTTTAATATTCATATATTAAACAGTTGTTTAATTAATACTTATACACTAAACATGTAAAGGAGGAATTGGAAGTCTGGGACACTAAATAAGGCACACTTGGAAGTGATGAATTTGTTTGTGTGTGCAGTTGCAGCAGAAGTCCACAGGAGGGCGCACAATCCCTCTTAATAAGTCTGGTCCCCCCCACCCCCCCCCCCCCTCTCTCTCTCTCTCTCTCTCTCTCTCTCTCTCTCTCTCTCTCTCTCTCTCTCTCTCTCTCTCTCTCTTCCCTCTCTCTCTCTTTCTCTCTCTCTATATCCATCCATCCATTTTCTACCGCTTATTCCCTTTTGGGGTCGCGGGGGGCGCTGGCGCCTATCTCAGCTACAATCGGGCGGAAGGCGGGATACACCCTGGACAAGTCGCCACCTCATCGCAGGGCCAACACAGATAGACGGACAACTTTCACACTCACATTCACACACTAGGGCCAATTTTAGTGTTGCCAATCAACCTATCCCCAGGTGCATGTCTTTGGAAGTGGGAGGAAGCCGGAGTACCGGAGGGAACCCACGCAGTCACGGGGAGAACATGCAAACTCCACACAGAAAGATCCCGAGCCTGGATTTGAACCCAGGACTGCAGGAACTTTGTATTGTGAGGCAGACGCACTAACCCCTCTTCCACCGTGAAGCCCCTCTCTCTCTATATATAGACATATATATATTTATATTTAATTTATACACTAAACATGTATTTAATATTTATACACTAAACAAGTTCTTAATATTCATATATTAAACAGTTGTTTAATTAATACTTATACACTAAACATGTAAAGGAGGAATTGGAAGTCTGGGACACTAAATAAGGCACACTTGGAAGTAATGAATTTCTTTGTGTGTGCAGTTGCAGCAGAAGTCCACAGGAGGGCGCACGTTCCCTCTTAATAAGTCTGGTCCCCCCCCCTCTCTCTCTCTCTCTCTCTCCCTCTCTCTCTCTCTCTCTCTCTCTCTCTCTCTCTCTCTCTCTATATATATATATATATATATATATATATATAAATATATTTATATGCTAAATATTTATTTAATATGTATACACTAAAAAAGTTTTTAATATTCATATATTAAACAGTTGTTTAATTAATACTTATACACTAAACATGTAAAGGAGGAATTGGAAGTCTGGGACACTAAATAAGGCACACTTGGAAGTAATGAAGTTCTTTGTGTGTGCAGTTGCAGCAGAAGTCCACAGGAGGGCGCACGTTCCCTCTTAATAAGTCTGCCCCCCCCCCCCTCTCTCTCTCTCTCTCTCTCTCTATTCCACTCGCTCTCTATCTCGCTGTCTATCTCTCTCTCTTTCTCTCTCTCTATATATATATACATACATATATATATTTAGATTTAATTTATACACTAAACATGTATTTAATATTTATACACTAAACAAGTTCTTAATATTCAATTATCAAACAGTTGTTTAATTAATATTTATACACTAAGCAAGTTTTTAATATTCATATATTAAACAGTTGTTTAATTAATACTTATACACTAAACATGTAAAGGAGGAATTGGAAGTCTGGGACACTAAATAAGGCACACTATGAAGTAATGAAGTTCTTTGTGTGTGCAGTTGCAGCAGAAGTCCACAGGAGGGCGCACGTTCCCTCTTAATAAGTCTGGCCCCCCCCTCTCTCTCTCTCTCTCTCTCTCTCTCTCTATTCCACTCGCTCTCTATCTCGCTGTCTATCTCTCTCTCTTTCTCTCTCTCTATATATATATACATACATATATATATTTAGATTTAATTTATACACTAGACATGTAAAAGACAAATTGGAAGTCTGGGACACTAAATAAGGCACACTTGGAAGTAATGAAGTTCTTTGTGTGTGCAGTTGCGGCAGGAGTCCACAGGAGGGCGCACGTTCCCTCTTCATATGTCTGGTTCTCTCTCTCTCTCTCTCTCTCTCTCTCTCTCTCTCTCGCTCTCTCTCTCTCTCTGTATATATATATATATATATATATATATATATATATATGTATATATATTTAATTTATACGCTAAACATGTATTTAATATTTATACAATAAACAAGTCCACAGGAAGGCGCACGTTCCCTCTTCATATGTCTGGTTCTCTCTCCCTGTCTTTCTCTCTCTCTTCTCTCTCTCTCACTCATTCTCTCTCTCTCTCTCTCTCTCCTTTTCTCTTTATATATATATGTGTATATATATATATATATATATATATATATGTATATATATTTCATTTATACGCTAAACATGTATTTAACATGTCTTACTCTCTCTCTCTCTCTCTCTCTCTCTCTCTCTCTCTCTCTCTCTCTATATATATATATATATATATATATATATATATTATAATATATTAGGGCTGGGCAAATTAATGCGTTAATTATGAGTTAACTCATCAATCTATTAACACCGACAATTATTTTATTGCACATTTGCGTATGTTGTTTACATGCTTTTATTTTGTTAACGCCTTTTCTTAACAAGATGGCGTCGCCCGGCGTCGAAGGGCTCTTGGTAAAGATGGAACATTTGGCAAAAACACCGGACAATTCTGCAAATTTCATGGCTGGTTTACAGCGTGGTCACTCCGGGATCACTTACGACCGCCAGACAATTCTGAATGTGGATAGATCGGGCCGTTTTGGACTGAATGACGCGTGCTTGCTAGACCGGCTAGCTAGCATGGGAATACTTTGCCGGCTACATCCAGCGGCCTGTGAAGCAGCGGAGTATTTGTGTTGTCTGTCTATTTATGAATAATGCAGACCAGGAGTGTTGGCTGAGTTCTTAACGTTTGCTTTCAGAGCGTGCATATCACAACATACAAGATGCTGTCATGGCGACACACAACCTATACCGGGCTACCGCGCATGCTCGTCAGTCCTGCTGCATGCTGGGTAGGGTAGTTATTTTTTTCCCTGGCTCATAACATCACAAATAGTACCATGTATATGATGCCTTCAGTTTATCAAAGCACCAAGCAAACAATCGGAAAATTCCCATCATATCAATTCCTAGATATGGTCATAATTATTTTAAGTGCACTACGCAGAATAAACACAACATTATTAATATTGCTACTACGGATAATTTGATCAAACATTCCCTAAAACAGCCCACTACCTGTAATATAGGTTTTTTAAACATAAGATCCCTGCTAAAAAAAATGTTTCTGCTGTTACCTCAGAAATTGCCTGTTCAGATGTTATGATTGTGGCTCAGAGATTTGTATGTAGATTATATTTATTTTCCATAACAAACAGGATAACTTAAATACCCTGGCAGTGGCAATTAGCTTAAATGTTTGTATTTACATTTTTTGAGTTGATTTTCATCAAATATGCTATTTAACTGCTACTGTTTAACAAGAACTGATTTAAATTGTGTTTGCACAACAAATGTTTTGGCGCTTTTGTTCATGTGAGAGAATATTCCAATAAAGGTGCACTACACACTACTTTTGAATTCATTATTGGGCTTTGTGTATACAATGCAGTTAATCGCGATTAATCAGAGGAAATAGTGCGATTAACTTCGATTAAAATTTTTAATCGTTGTCCAGCCCTAATATATATATATATATATATATATATATATATATATATATATATATATATGTTAAACATGTATTTAATATTTATACACTAAACATGTATTTAATATTCATATATTAAACCGTTTTTTAATTAATACTTATACACTAAACATGTAAAAGACAAATTGGAAGTCTGGGACACTAAATAAGGCACACTTGGAAGTAATGAATTACTTTGTGTGTGCAGTTGCAGCAGAAGTCCACAGGAGGGCGCACGTTCCCTCTTCATAAGTCCGGTTCTCTCTCTCTCTCTCTCTCTCTCTCTCTCTCTCTTTCTCTCTCTCTCTCTCGCTTTCGCTCTCTCTCTCTCTCTCTCTCTCTTCTTTCCCTCTCTGTCTCTCTCTCACTCTCTCTCTCTCTCTATATATTTATATATATATACATCCATCCATCCATTTTCTACCGCTTATTCCCTTTCGGGGTCGCGGGGGGCGCTGGTGCCTATCTCAGCTACAATCGGGCGGAAGGCAGGGTACACCCTGGACAAGTCGCATGTATATATATTTAATCTATATATATCAATTATTTATACACTTGTGGAGGAGGATTGTGATTAGCGCACAGTTAGAGTGGAAGTCAGCGACCCCGTCTGGGTGACTGGAGACAGTGCACCCTCAGACGGGGGCGTGGCAT
Organism: Nerophis ophidion; assembly: GCF_033978795.1. Taxonomy (NCBI): domain Eukaryota; kingdom Metazoa; phylum Chordata; class Actinopteri; order Syngnathiformes; family Syngnathidae; genus Nerophis; species Nerophis ophidion. Next base: position 437,652 of record NW_026906967.1, on the reverse strand, counting down.
GTGCTGGCTGAGAGACACAGCTGTCAGATGATTAGTTGGCGCAGGTGGTACGTGTTAGACTAATCATCTGTTGTCCTTAAAAGTGAGCGGCCGAGTGCAGCAGTGGAGTTCAGACTGGAGAGACGGAGAAGTCAAGAGAACTGTGTAAGACAAAACTGAGCGACTGAAAAGTGGCTACTGACCTGTATTGCAAATTGTGGGATTGAAAACTTCTCTCAACCCGAGCAACTGGCTTCCAGCGGATCTATGTGAGTAGAAAGCTTACAACACTAAACAAGTTTTCAATATTCATATATTAAACAGTTATTTAATTAATACTCATACACCAAACATGTTTTTAATATTCATATATTAAACAGTTCAATGAGCTCAGAAATGATCATGTAGGAAGCTGGAACGCAAATGGCGCACGACTAAACTTGAGGTGCACCATCAAGCATGGAGTGATAGTTTAATAACTTATAAACGCATGCTTACCTTAGCTAAAGCTAATTTTTACTCAAATCTCATCAGCCTTAATAAAAACGATCCTAAATTTTTGTTTAGTACAGTAGCATCGCGAACCCGACAAGGGACTCCTTCCAGGAGCTCCACTCACTCGGCAAATGGCTTTATGAATTTCTTTAAAAGAACATTTAACTTACTAGAAGGCAGATTAAAGACATTGCGTCCCAGCTACAACTGGGTTCTATTAACATAGATACGACTGTGATGTTGAATTGCAAGATGGGAAAATCCAAGATGGCGCCAGTGTGTGCTGTGGCCTGCCGTCTCTCGGTGTCAGTTCTGTTTGTTTTTGTGCTGTTCACGTTTTTTGTTGTCCCTGTCAACTCACTGTTGGTGTATGATCGCCAAACGCTGTTGGATCTGTGTCCCTCTCACACGGACATGATCATCTTGGACCTTGGTTTTTCGACGTCCAAGTCAGCGTTCTCACCTGGCCAGATTCCTCCTTTCCTTTTTCGCCCACTGGCTCCTCCCCCCCGGCGAAAGCGCCACCGGCGCCGCGGCAAACGTGGCGGCCAGCTGGTGAGAGTTAGGGCACTCCTGGCCCGCCTTTCCGTGGCTTCCCGAAGGAGGTATGGTCCGGTACCTGGTCTCTTCCTGCACCCGCGTTCGCTGGATCCCCCCGGGTCCTGGATTGTGCCTGTTGTCTGTCTGCAGAGGGAAGCTCGCCCGCCTCGCTCCTGCTGGCCCCGCCCCCGGAGACGCGGCGTGAATTCTCGCCACCTGCGGGCTCTGTGTCGGGCCCCACCTGGATTAGCAGCGGCCTTGGACGAGCCGGCCCCCGTTAAATTCAGTCTTGTTAACGCAAGATCATTGACCAACAAAACATTTATCCTGAAGGATTTATTCGTCTCCCGCGGACTGGACCTCCTCTGTTTGACAGAAACCTGGCTGAGAGTCGGTGAGTCCGCCGCTCTTAATGAACTTCTGCCTCCGGAGTGTTCCTATTTTAATTCTCCGCGGTCGTCCGGCCGAAAAGGAGGGGGATTAGCAGTGGTTTTTAAAAATGACTTTAAATGCCGTCAGATCCGCCTGCAATCCTCCTTTTCAAGCTTGGAACTATGCATGTTTGAACTGGGTCTTTCTGGTGTCGTCGTATATCCACCACCCAAGTACCACAAAGACTTTATAAATGACTTTTCTCAATTTCTGGCCGAAATCCTGCCCAAATACGATCGTGTCTTAATTGTTGGTGATTTTAATATTCACACCTGCTGCCCAGACGAACCTTTATCCAGGAGCTTCCTGAATGTCATTGACTCTTTTAACTTTGTACAGTCTGTGTGTGGTTCTACACATGAACGCAGGCATACACTAGACCTCGTACTGTCTTATGGTTTTATTGTTGACAATGTTGTTATTGGTGATGCGGTGTTCAGTGATCACAGTCCTGTTATGTTTAATTTAACTTTTGAACCTGATGTAAAGCCGCTTGCCGTGCGTCATGCGCGTGTTATTAGGTCTGACACTGCAGCCGCCTTTTCTCCTTTGTTTACTGAGTCCATGCAGAGTATATCACACCCTGCAGACACTCAACAATTGATGTGCTCTTTTCTTTCGACATGTTCTAAGATTCTGGATAGTATAGCGCCCCTCAGAGCTATACGTCCCAAACTAAAACAGGAGCCTTGGCTCAATGAAAGCACACACACAGCTCGGCTTGAGTGGCGAAGGGCGGAGCGCAAGTGGAAAGGGGATCACTTGGAAGTCTCCTATCAAATTTTAAAAGAAAACTGTCGAAATTATCAAAGTGTGGTTAAAGCTGAGAAAACAAAATATTTGTCAGACTTCATTTTAAATAGCATCAGTAAGCCACGTGTTCTTTTTAATACTATTAGTAATGTTCTTAAACCGAATCCAGCCACTTCACTGGAGTTGACAAGTGAAACTTGTGAACAATTTCTCTCCTTTTTTAATCATAAGGTTGCTTCTATTCTGGCAAATCTTTCTCGTTTTCCATTAAGTTTTAATGTGGCCACTCAGTGCTCGACTGTGTTCTGTCACTTTCAGCCTGTGTCCATGCCTGAACTTACAGGAATAGTCGGCAAGCTAAAACCCTCGTCATGTCCCACAGACTAAGTCCCCCCTCGCTTTTTTAAAGAAATCTGGGACACTATTGATTTGTCTGTTAGGAACATCATCAACAGCAGCTTGATTTCTGGCTGTGTCCCCTCCTTTTGTAAAAGAGCTGTTGTTGAGCCTTTGATTAAAAAAACAGGTCTTGATCCGACAAGTTTGTCAAATTATCGGCCCATTTCCAAATTACTTTTTGTGTCAAAGATTTTGGAGAAATGTGTTCTGGCACAACTGCAGCCTTTTTTAGATGAAAATAGCACTTTAGATCCATTTCAGTCTGGATACAAAGCTTTGCACAGTACTGAATCTGCACTTTTAAAGGTTTTTAATGACTTGCTTTTAATGTCTGATTCTGGCAGCTCTGCCATTTTAGTGCTTTTAGATCTTACAGCTGCCTTTGACACAGTCCACCACACAATTCTTTTAGAGCGCCTGAGAGACTGTGTGGCTGTCAGGGGGACTGCGTTACAGTGGTTCAGATCTTACCTGTCTGAGAGGTCCTTCTCTGTCAGGCTGGGGGACGCCACCTCCTCTTCTGCCCCGCTTTACTGTGGTGTCCCCCAAGGATCTATTTTAGGCCCCATCCTGTTCGCTCTTTATCTCCTTCCTCTTGGAGATATTTTTAAGAAACATGGAGTGTTTTATCACTTTTATGCAGATGACTGCCAAATTTATATGACGATTTCAAAAAGCCACGGCCCCCTGACACCCCTTCTTAACTGTCTATGCCACGTCAAGGCTTGGTTAGCCCAGAATTTTTTAATAATGAATGAGGGGAAAAACGGAAATTTTAGTTTTTGGTCCGGCCCTCACTGACTTGGGACCATCGGACCTCATCCAAATTTACACTCCTGCGCGCGCTCTGAGGTCCGAGAGCCAGTTCCAGCTCATGGTGCCCAAGACCAGACTTAAGACAAGGGGAGACAGGGCCTTCTCTGTGGTCGGCCCTAAGCTCTGGAACACTCTGCCCCTCCATGTTCAAACTGCTTCCACAGTGGAGTGTTTTAAGTCTCGTCTTAAATCCCACTTTTATTCTTTGGCTTTTAAAACTACGTGAGTTGTGTGGTCCTCTGTCCTCTGTTGTCCTCTGTGTTTTTTATACATTTTGATTTCTATTTTACTGTTTTAATTGCTTTTACCCTTTAAAATTGTTTTTAATCATATTTTGTTTTTATATTGTTTTTATATTGGTTTTATATTTATTTATTTTGTGTTTTTATTCAGTCATTGGTGGAACATAAAATTGTTTTTTTAATATTGTTTTTAACATGGCTGTGCAGCACTTTGGAAACGTTCTTGTTGTTTAAATGTGCTATATAAATAAAGTGGATTGGATTGGATTGGATTGACAAAGATTGAGAGAAAAGTTGAGAATAAAAGTAAAAATGGGGAGAAAAGGAGAGAATGAAGGTGAAAACAGATAGAAAATGAGAGAAAGAAGGTATAGAGTATGAATATTAAATACAATCAGGTGAGCAGATACCTCAGCTGGGACGAGTTATCTATTCACCTGTTTCCTTTATCAGCAGCGTTGGAAACCATGAGAGGGGCTGGCGATTGAGGAGTGAGAGCCAGACGAAGGAGATCAGGAGAAACGCATGTCATTGAGAGCTGAAAAGCTGAAAGAGACATTGAGCACAAAAATAAATTGTAAAGAAATAAAAAGTGTGTAACCACTGAACCAGGCGTGGTGTTTCCGTGGAGGGAATGGAGGATCCAGGACGAGGATCTCCACAGGGCTATACAAATAAACATTGATTGACATTGATTGATTGATATTTGTAGTTGCTCAGATGGATGGTGGATGGACTGTGTTGGTAAAGCTTGGCTTGACTGCTGCTGTGTGAGGGGTTGATAGTCTTGAGCCTGGGGGTTGAGAGTGACTGCTGGTTCCTTGGTTCTTTTTAAGTAGGAGCTCATGCCATCAGATGCTGTGTGTGAGGAAGCATGAAGGCTGGAAGCTTTTAAAGCTGCTAATTTTGCATCAGCAGCTGCCAATTGAGCTTGCAGGTCCATCATTTCCTTTTTCTTTCTGATTATTTCCCTCTCCTCTTCCAATTTCTTTTTGATCTTTTCCTCCTCCTCTTCCAAGGCAGCGAGGGCAGCCCTGTCGGCCTCTGCCTGTCTGCGAACTGAGGAGGTTCTAGAATTACTAGAACCAGACCGTGTGGGACTCCCATGTGATTTGTGACTTATATTACTAATGCTGTCATTTGGATTAATTTCGTTTTGGAAATCCTCCATATTTTCCAGGGTTGGTGTTTTTATCCAGGTGTTAACATGCTCAATGAATTCATGTAGATTGATTAATTTGGCTTTGTACCATATGTCGTGATTGATTTGGTCCTCTGTTGGTAGAATTGGTAGGAGGGATGTGTGTGCACTTGCGGTTTCCTTTATAACATTGAGATATTTGGTGAAAGCAGATTGCACGTCCATTTTGTCCTCTCCATTTTCCATCATTTCCATGATATGTTTCTGCATGTTGCTTGCCTTGTTTAATTTAGATCTCCTCTCCTTCTCAAGTGTTTCCATTCTGTGCATTAGGGCTTTTGGTGTCATTTTCACTGTGCGTTTTTTTTTTTACATCAGATGTTTGATCTGTGTCATACTTGCCAACCTTGAGACCTCTGATTTCGGGGGGTGGGGGTTGGTGGTGGGGGGCATGGTCAGGGTGGGGCGTGGTTGGGGGCGTGGTTAAGAGGGAAGGAGTATATTTACCGCTAGATTCATAGATTTACCAAGTCAAGTATTTCATATATATCAATCAATCAATCAATCAATGTTTATTTATATATCCCTAAATCACTAGTGTCTCAAAGGGCTGCACAAACCACAACACAAAACACCATATATATATATATATATTATATATATATATATATATATATAATAAATACTTGAATTTCAGTGTTCATTTATTTACACATTTACACACACATAACACTCATTTACTCATTGTTGAGTTAAGGGTTGAATCGTCCATCCTTTTTCTAACCATATGCAAGTGCAGTAGATGGCAGTATTGTTCTGTTTAAGAGTTTCACAACAATGCTGTTTGGCAGACGAACTGCTTTACGGTAGACGAAAACGGACTGCTGTTGTTGTATGTTGTTTTACCACGCTGGGAGGACGTTAATGAAACTGCCTAACAATAAACCCACATAAGAAACCAATAACTCGCCCTCGATCATTTTACAGTTATAACATCATTGGGCAGACACGCTCTTTATACATGTCACTCAGGTCCGCATGGAGCTGGAGGGGGCGTGGCCTCCAGCTCCGCCTGAATTTCGGGAGAAAATTGTCCCAGGAGGTTTTCGGGAGAGGCGCTGAATTTCGGGAGTCTCCCGGAAAATCCAGGAGTGTTGGTAAGTATGATCTGTGTCCACCTGTTTTTCCATCTCTGCAGGTTGTGACTGATTTTCAATCATTTCTGACAGTTCAGCCTGTGAGGGTTCCATTTGACCTTTAATTGTATCACACATTGAATGCGTTACTTTTGATTCCATTAACACATGATCATGCATTTCCAAAGCATTGTATTTTCCTTTCCCAGGATCCATGATTATGCACAACCCACAATTCAAAATCAGATCAAATATATGGAAACCTTGTTAATGTCACTCAAAACACCAAACATCAAAACCGCAATTATTCATTTGCATTTGTTCAAACCAAAACCTCACCCACGAATGGGCTTGCACAAGGAATCATAAAACACCACCTTGTATTTTAAATGTACCCACGAACGGGTTGCAATCATGCACAACATCTCCTGGAAAATACCCACTATCGGGTTCAATAACATTGAATATTAACCACCAATGCGTTGGATTTTTTGTTGCTGTCTTTGTGTGCACACACTGTTATATGGCCATATATTACATACCTTTACTTCATGCTGGCCTGTGACTTTGTTCTTGTCTTCAAAAGATTTTCTTCGAAAAGAGTTCCATATCTTTGAAAAGAGTACACAACTTCAAACAGCGCTGCTCAGCTGTCGCTCCAAAGTGATATCTGTTTGTCGAGACATTATGTATTTTGCATCTAAAGGTCGGAGGTTCTGATGATAGTGAAAGCTAAGAGATGAACAATGTCTCCCTCGTTCAGAATACGCAAATTCACACTTATTTAGTTAGTTCTCAAATAAAAATTTGAGTTTTGCCCCATTTGAGAAAAATCCCTCAGAGTATTTTACTATTTCTTTTTTTTTAGTTACTTAAGTGAAATGCTTTAAAAATAGAATGTGAGGTTACAGTGCACTTGACCTTAACATATATAATAATCATAGTTTGAGTTTGTGCCAAATTTGAGGAAAATCTATCAAATAATTCTTGAGATATGGCTTTAACAATGTGCTAAGTTAAGACAAAATAATAAAAAAAAATACCCAAGACCTGCTGTCACATTGTTTTGTTCATGTAAACATTGTTTTATACCATATTGTGTACAGATTCTAAACTGTAATGCAGTTTTTGTTGTATTTCCATTTTTCGTCATTATTCGATATTTTGATTGTTGTCAGCCATTTTGGGCCAAAGTGTTCTTTATTTTATTTTATTTCTTTACTTCCTCTTACAACAAATTATCTGCTGAAAATTTTAATGTATAAAACATTATTGTTAAGCAAAATGTACCATGTGTATGTTCAATTTTACAGGTTGCTATTCACTTACTTTGAAGCATTTTTTTTCATTTGTTTTATATGTTTCATGGTTTAAATTTAAATTAAAGTATACCAATGCTAAAATACCTGTATCAAATGTTAGGTATATGCATTAATGTCAATTTGTTAGAGAGAGTCTGTTTCCAGAATGAATGTAAATATATTTACAAGAAAAAACAGCTGCATAAGATTTTCGTTTTTTTGGCATTCCTATTTTTATACATTTATGGCTCTTAAAAAAACTGCCAGGATATTTTGCGTAGAACATTTAACCTAATGTCCACAATGGCATTGTGTAGGCAAAAAAAGAGTAGTGCCCAGACGTGGGAACGAAAATCACTTTCTAGCCACTTTTTCCTGGTTCACCTTATGGCCTATAACTAAGAGTTTCCCGCTTGTCTCCAACCTTTCCCCCATGCATTCCTGAGAGTGTGTGCCTCACCGACACTCTGCTGTTAACAGGCGGCCTTTGTCTTTTGAGGCCTCCAATAAATACTAAAACAAAAAGGTATTCTCTGAACATTTCTTCTTAAATAGATTATTACATTGTAAAACAACAGACACTTTACTTTTGCGTGTCCTTATGTCCCTGCAAGATGATGTTACGTTTTGGACGCATGGCTGCAATGGTTGTGATCTCTCGAATGCAGAATTTTAGAATAGAATAGAAAGTACTTTCTTGATCCCTGGTGGAAATTCAGCACCACAGTTCGCTCACAATAGGCAATAATAATTTACACCAGTAAAACCAGCAAACCAGCGAACCAGTAATTACAGTCTGCAAATTGTGTTGTTGTTGAATGATATTTATCAGATTTAAAGTCAAATACAGTTGATATACTTGTCTGTCTATCTGTGTTGGCCCTGCGATGAGATGGCGACCTGTCCAGGGTGTACGGCGCCTTCCGCCTGAATGCAGCTGAGATAGGCTCCAGCACACCCCGCCATCCCTAAAGGGACACACAGTCGATAAAGGGATGGATGGATCATTGGTGGCCGTGATTTTTTTGTGTAGACACCATGAAAACATACATTTAGAATGAATCGTTCATGACTTGCCCATCACGATGACTCGTTGGCCCCGCCCCTAAGTGACGCATGCGTGGAGGATATGTTCTTCGCAGCAAAGTCCTCCTTTACTCCACACACGCTTCTAAGCCTCGGCACATCTACTAACTACACTTTATTCATCCTCCGTGTCAGCATCAACTCCACTCGTCTCACTCAACTTTGGACATTATTAGGCCCGCTTAGATTGCTCCTTGTTTGAGCGCGCTAGTTAGCTTAGCATGCTAGTTAGCTTAGCTTGTTAGCCGCTAACAAAGAGACGCGGATTTGATCAACACATCGCTTAGTTAAGATCAAGTGTGAGTGTAAAGTGTTGTGATTGTGTGGAAATGTGTGAAAGAACCATAGCAGAGTACGAGGAGGAACTTTGTCCAACTAAAGAGGAGAAGGAGCGACCACATCAAAAACCTCAAGTTGTGTTACACAGAACAGGTTTGTTTACTTCTTACTCTCACATCTTTACTAACTTTATATTTCATCATGAACATGACGTGTTAGATTAATAATTTATCAATAGGTGTACTCAAACACATGATTGTTATTGTGTTATTAATGTGATTATCAGACAGCAGTCATTTCCATTAGATAATGTTCAAATATAGGTGATTTGGCACAATTATAATTAAAAAAACAAAAATAATGTTGTTTTTCATCAGATATGTAGTAGTATTGTATATGTGGATGGGGGCCCTGCTTTGGTAATAATGTGTACCCCTTTCAGAGATCACATTTAGTTCCACTTCAAACATTCACATGTTGCACAATGAGATGAGATGGTATAACGTGAACAGTTCTGGAACTTTCTAACTCGGGGGAAAGAACGGGATCTCGTTGGAAGCGCGATGTATGAGCAGACGCTGTTTGGGTATAACAAAATGGTGGCTGCCAATTTAGTTTACAACTTCACTACATCAGTAGTTGTCAAACTTTTTTCACCAAGTACTAACTCAGAAAATACTTGGATTTCCAAGTACCACCATCATGAACAGCAATAAAGTACAGTAGCATAGTAGGCCTTAATTATTCATTAATAACAAGGAAGACACATTATTTAACAAGTATATTTAATATTTTAGTTACTGTAAAATTACACACAGTTTGAACAGTAACACAGTTTTTGCATGTTGGAAAATAAAACAATGTACATAAAAAATGAAATAATATTTGGCGTACCATTAGGTGATACCCGTGTACCACTAGTGGTACACGTACCACAGTTTTAGAATCCCTGCTCGATCGGTTCAAGAAGACATGATCAATGCACGCGTGTGCAGAGACAAGGTCACTTCCATTTTTTTTGTTTCACGTCAGTTATGTTCCTGCATGTTGTCACTACTATAGTTTTCTTTTTTGCAATCTTTATTTGAATAACAATTTGACATAAAAGATGACATGCTGATCATTTAAAAAATTACAGAGCCCCTAAAGGGACATGGGTACAATTTTTTTTGAGATATGTATCTTGTGCGCACCAGAAACTATGATGCAGCTTCCTCAGTTGACCTCTGACCTGGTCCACAGAGATGACTAATGTTTGCGTAGAGGAGGAGGAGGAGGAGGAGGAGGGGGTTGCAACCATGGCTGGGGAGGGGGAGAAGAAAAGGGGGTGGATGCAATGAGGATTGGGGGGTGGGGAGAACAGTACTGGTTAAACCGGTTGAAGAAGTTCTTCATCTCATTGGCCCTCTCTATTGTCCCCCCTACTGCTCTGGTCTTTGTCTTGTGGCCTGTGATGGTTTTCACACCTTCCCAGACCTCCATCATGTTGTTCTGCTCCAGCTTCTTCCTGTAGCTGTCCTTAGTCTTCCTCACGCGTCCTCTCACATCCCGCTGTGCTGCTCTCATTGCCTCCCTGTCTCCACTCCAGAAGGGAGCTTTCTTCTTGTTGAGCACAGCTTGAACCTCCTGTGTTACCCAGGGTTTGTCATTAGGGTAGCACTGAACAGTCTTAGCAGGGCAGGTCACGTCTAGGCAGAAGTTGAGGTAATCCGTAGAACAGTGAGTCTGACCATCAATGTCCTCACCATGTGGAAACTGTGTACCATTTGTCTGTCACAGAATGACATCACACTAAGATGTTCAGTGACAGTTTTCTTTAGCTATTTAGCATTTTTGTTCAGTATCAATCAATCAATCAATCAATGTTATTTATACAGCCCTAAATCACATTTGTCTCAAAGGGCAAAAAAAAGGCAGTACACATCTTCCAAACAAAGTGTTTGCGAGTGAAATTTTCTGAAATGTGTAGGTATATTCTTGCTATCGTTTACATTTTCAGAATGTATAATATTGTGTTTTAGAGAAATGCTTTGACATTTTTGTCAGGTTCAAACACCGATGACATCTATTAGACAAGACAAGAAGCAAAGAAATCAAACAGAGACAGGATTCAATTTAGCTCATGAGGAGAAACGTCTGGGCTGCAACTTCGTACAGTTTCCCACCACGCTCTGACGAGGGAGTTCCACGCTTCCTCTTTTATTTGGGCCTTTTCTGATTACATAGCTGCAGCTGTTTTTAAAGGGAGGGGGGTCGTAAACAGCTTTTGCACTCGGTCGTAAACAGTTTAAAGAAAAGGTCTGCTCCCTCTGCTTTGTAGATCTCAGGTCAGGAAAAGGTCTTCCTGTGGCTGTCAATAGATCAAAGAAACCGACACCTCCATGTTGCATCCCATTGCAGACAGTGGAGTTTTACAAGCCTTTTGTTTGATAAGATGAAAGACAGCTTTGGTCTTCTCGCAGGGGACCTGAACTCAATGGAACAGAAAAGTTTTTTTATAACTTCCATCCATCCATTTCCTACCGCTTATTCCCTTTTGGGATTGTGGGGGGCGCTGAACTCATATACAATTATTCTGACAATTTTGTTATTATTGTTAATATCATATGGAATCAATTATTGGTCGCAGTAAAGTGGCAAATTGGGTTCTTTTTAGCTCTAAAAAGGGTATTTCAACAAGTAAACAGTACAGTAGGTACTTGATTTTGATAGATGTAATGCTCATAATGCTCATAGGGACTGCGTGGCGTAGTGGGAGAGTGGCCGTGCGCAACCCGAGGGTCCCTGGTTCAATCCCCACCTACTACCATCTTCGTCACGTCCGTTGTGTCCTGAGCAATACACTTCACCCTTGCTCCTTATGGGTGCTGGTTAGCGCCTTGCATGGCAGCTCCCTCCATCAGTGTGTGAATGTGTGTGTGAATGGGTAAATGTGGAAATAGTGTCAAAGCGCTTTGAGTACCTTGAAGGTAGAAAATCGCTATACAAGTACAACCCATTTATTTTATCATAAGGGTATTCTAGTAAACTATGCAGAGATGAGATTTGTCAGTATCAAAATATTACTTGAAATCAAATTTTGGCAGCAGCAGAGTGGTTGTTTCGGTATAATTTAGCTTTGTAAAGGGTATTTCCACAAGTATACAGTACAGTAGGTACTTGATTTATATATATATATATATATATATATATATATATATATATATATATATATATATATATATAATGCTCACAAGAGTATTCTAGTAAAATATGCAGAGATGAGATGTGTCAATATCAAACTATTACTTAAAATACATTTTTGGCAGCAACAAAGTGGCCATTTGGGTAGATATTTGCTCTAAAAATGGTATTTCAACAAGTAAACAGTACAGTAGGTACTTGATATTGATATATGTAATGGTCATAAGGACATTCTAGTAAAATGCGTGTGTGTAAATATGCGATGTGTAAATATCAAAATATTACATCAAATCCCTTTTTGATTGAAGATTCAAGATAGTTTATTGTCATATGCACAGTTAAACACACAGTTTGCCGTACAATGAAAATCTTACTTTGCTAGTCCACAAGTCACACGGTACTTAGCTAAAAATAAAAATAAAAATGTATATACAAGGCACAGTAAGTAACATAAAATTATGGCACATTCTGATTGACAGTCAACAGTATAAATATGGAGTTGACCTTGGGTCACAGCAGCAGTTAACGTGTCTTTATTGATCAAAGGTGAAAAGTGTCTACAGTGATGGTTCACAGTTGTGGTCAAAGTAGCTGTCTTTTCTTCAAAAAGACAAAAGTAAAGACGGAGGGTTGGGGGAAGCTAGCATTCATGAGTTAGCATTCACAAGCCTGATGGCCTGTGGGTAGAAACTGTTTGTCAGTCTGGTAGTTCTGGATTTCAGGCTCCTATATGGTCTGCCTGATGGTAGGAGGCTGAAGAGACTGTGTACTGTCCTTGATGATGCTGTGTGCTCTCCTGGTGGCCCTGGTAGAGTACATGTCCTGTAGTGAGGGGAAGGCTGCTCCTGATATGTACTGAGCAGTTTTAATCACTCGCTGGAGTGCCTTCCTGTCCTTAGCAGTGCAGTTTCCATACCAGACCGTGATTGAGCTGGTTAGGACACTCTCAACCGTACTTCTATAGAAGTCGCTGAGAATTTTGGGTGGCATGCCAAATTTTCTCAGCCTTGTTAGGAAGTACAGTCGCTGCTGGGCTTTCTTTATTGTTTGTTGGGTGTTGTGTCCCCAGGTGAGGTCCTCGCTGATGTGGGTCCCGAGGAATTTACAGGTTTTCACCCTGTCCACCTTTGTCCCCCCTATGTACAGAGGAATGTACTGTGCACTCCTTCTCCGTGGGTCAATAATCATCGCATTGGTCTTGTCTGTGTTCAAGGAGAGATTATTATCCTGACACCAGGCCACCAGTTCCGCTAACTCCCTTCTGTACGCTGCCTCAGATCCCCCGGTGATCAGTCCGACGACCGTAGTATCATCTGCAAACTTGATGATAGTGGTGTTGTTCTGGGAGGCCACACAGTCGTGTGTGAAGAGGGTGTACAATAGGGGGCTCAGCACGCAGCCTTGGGGGGTCCCAATGCTTAGAACCTTTGTGTCTGATGTCTGGTTGCCGATACTGACTGACTGGGGCCGGTTTGTGAGAAAGTTCAGGACCCAGTCACAGAGAGTTGGTGTCAGACCAACAGTGAGGAGTTTAGCAGTGAGTTTTTGTGGGATGACCGTGTTAAAAGCAGAGCTGTAGTCGATGAATAATAGCCTGGCATAGGTGTCCTTGCCCTCTACGTGGGTGAGGGTGGTGTGGATGACAGGGTTGACTGCATCCTCAGTGGACCGGTTCTGCCGGTAGGCAAACTGTAGAGCAGGGGTCACCAACGCGGTGCCCACGGGCACCAGGTTGCCTGTTAGGACCAGATGCGTCGCCCGCTGGCTTGTTCTAAAAATAGCTCAAATAGCAGCACTTACCAGTGAGCTGCCTCTATTCTTTAAATTGTATTTATTTACTAGCAAGCTGGTCTCGCTTTGCTCGACCTTTTCATTTCTAAGAGAGCCAAAACTCAAATAGAATTTGAAAATCCAAGAAAATATTTTAAGACTTGGTCTTCACTTGTTTAAATACATTCATTTATTTATTTTTTTACTTTGCTTCTTATAACTTTCAGAAAGACAATTTTAGAGAAAATATACACCCTTAAAAATGATTTGAGGATTTTTAAACACATTCACCTTTTTACCTTTTCAAATCCTTCCTCTTCTTTCCTGAAAATTTAAATCAATGTTCAAGTATTTTTTTTTTATTGTAAAGAATAATAAATACATTTTAATATAATTCTTCATTTTAGCTTCTGTTTTTTCGACAAAGTATATTTGTGAAATATTTCTTCAAACTTATGATTAAAATTCAAAGAAATTATTCTGGCAAATCTAGAAAATCTGTAGAATCAAATTATATCTTATATCAAAGTATTTTGAATTTCTTTTAAAATTTTTCTTATGGAAAATTTAGAAGAAATAATTATTTGTCTTTGTTAAAAATATCACAAAGTGCAGATTGGATTTTAACCTATTCAAAACATGTCATCAAAATTCTAAAATTAATATGAATCAGGAAAAATTACTAATGATGTTCCATAAATTGTTTTTTTATTTTTTTCAAAAATATTCAAATTAGCTAGTTTTTTTCTTCATTTTTTTCGGTTGAAATTTGAATTTTAAAGATAAACTATTTTTCAAAATATAAATTTAATTTTTTCGTGTTTTCTCCTCTTTTAAACTGTTCAATTAAGTGTTTTTTAATCATTTATTCTCTACAAAAAAAACTTCCTTAAAAAGAAAAAAAATTACGAAAAAATGACGGATAGAAATACCCATTTTTTATATCCATCCATCCGTTTTCTACCGCTTATTCCCTTTCGGGGTCGCGGGGGGCGCTGGCGCCTATCTCAGCTACAATCGGGCGGAAGGCGGGGTACACCCTGGACAAGTCGCCACCTCATCGCAGGGCCAACACAGATAGACAGACAACATTCACACTCACATTCACACATTAGGGACCATTTAGTGTTGCCAATCAACCTATCCCCAGGTGCATGTCTTTGGAAGTGGGAGGAAGCCGGAGTACGGGGAGAACATGCAAACTCCACACAGAAAGATCCCGAGCCTGGATTTGAACCCAGGACTGCAGGAATTTTGTATCGTGAGGCAGATGCACTAACCCCTCTGCCACATATATATATAGATTTATTTATTAAAGGTAATTTGAGCAAATTGGCTATTTCTGGCAATTTATTTAAGTGTGTATCAAACTGGTAGCCCTTCGCATTAATCAGTACCCAAGAAGTAGCTCTTGGTTTCAAAAAGGTTGGTGACCCCTGCTGTAGAGGGTCCAGTGTGTCTGGGATGGTCTTCTTGATGTGTGACATGACTATCCTCTCGAAGCACTTCATCACTATTGGGGTGAGTGCAACAGACAGGTCACAGTGTTTTTCTTTGGCAGGGGCACGATGGTGGTGGTCTTGAAGCAGGTGGGCACAACAGCTTGTGTTAGTGACAAGTTGTATATGTCAGCAAGTACGTCAGCCAGCTCTGATGAACACACCCTGAGGGCCTGGCCAGGGATGTTGTCTGGGCCGGCTGCCTTCCGTGGGTTTGTTTTCTTCAGAACTGTACGTACCTCTGCTGTTGTCATAGTGAGCGGTGGGTCCTGCGTGGGCTCCGTGGTCAGAACCCCTCTCTGTTAGTTGGTGTTGAGGACCTCGAAGCGGGCGTAGAACTCATTCAGCTCATCTGGCAGTGAGCGTTGGCTGTTTGTGACCCCCCTGCTCCCCTGCTTGTAGTCTGTGATGTGTTGCAGGCCTTGCCACATGCGTCGGGAATCTGTGTTGAAGTAGAATCCCTTTAGCTTTAGTCTGCATTGTCACTTGGCCTTGCTGATGGATTTACACAGGTCATATCTGGCCTCATTCTAGTCCTCAGCGTTGCCTGAGACAAATGCAGTGGAGCGGGCATGTAGCTTGGACCGAACATTAATCCAGGGTTTTTGGTTTGGGTATATCTTGTATTGTTTTGTGGGAACAATGTTTTGCACACATGTGCTGATGTAGCCAGTTACACTGGAAGCATATTCCTCTATGTCCACAGTACCGTCATCCCTCTGAGCAGCAGTTTTAAACATGTCCCAGTCTGTACTCCCAAAGCAGTCCTGAAGCACTAGTTCAGTGTCTTCATTCCAAACTTGAACAGTTTTACTCACTGGGGGGGCTTGCTTGAGGTGCTGTCTGTACGCTGGATGTAGAAAAGCTGAGATGTGATCAGATAGTCCAAAGTGTGGTCTGGGTACAGCCTTGTAAGCTCCCCTCACGTTGCAGTACACCTGGTCCAGGGTGTTTATTTCCCTCGTAGTAAAGTTCACATATTGATGGTATTTTGGGAGGACACTCTTTAGGTTGCGGTGGTTAAAATCCCCAGCTACCGTGAACGCAGCATCAGGGTGTGCGGTCTCTTGTTTACTGATGACGTCATGCAGCAGATTTAGCGCTGTAGTGGAGTCCGCCCGTGGCGGGATGTAAACAGACAGTATAAACACTGCACTAAACTCCCTTGGCAGGTAAAAAGGTCTGCATTTCACCATCAATCAATCAATCAATCAATGTTTACTTATATAGCCCTAAATCACTAGTGTCTCAAAGGGCTGCACAAACCACTACGACATCCTCGGTAGGCCCACATAAGGGCAAGGAAAACTCACACCCAGTGGGACATCGGTGACAATAATGACTATGAGAACCTTGGAGAGGAGGAAAGCAATGGATGTCGAGCGGGTCTAACATGATACTGTGAAAGTTCAATCCATAATGGATCCAACACAGTCGCAAGAGTCCAGTCCAAAGCGGATCCAACACAGCAGCGAGAGTCCCGTTCACAGCGGAGCCAGCAGGAAAACATCCCAAGCGGAGGCGGATCAGCAGTGCAGAGATGTCCCCAGCTGATACACAGGCGAGCAGTATATGGCCACCGGATCGGACCGGACCCCCTCCACAAGGGAGAGTGGGACATAGGAGAAAAAGAAAAGAAACGGCAGATCAACTGGTCGAAAAAGGGAGTCTATTTAAAGGCTAGAGTATACAAATGAGTTTTAAGGTGAGACTTAAATGCTTGTCCGAGCAGTGTCTTTCAACCACCTGTACGTCCGAGCACCAGCTGTTACTCACGTAAACACAGACGCCGCCTCTTGCCTTTCTTGAAGCCTTTGTCCGGTCTCCACGGTAGACTGAGTGCGTTGCTAGCTGGATAGCAGAGTCTGGGATGCTGTCCGAAAGCCAGGTTTCCGTGAAAATAAGAGCACAGCATTCTCTCTTGTCATTACAATGAATGTCGCAGGGGGGCGCCACTGAACCCCAACATTAAAGGTTTGTTTGATATACTTTGAATTTATTTTTGAAAAACAAGACATTCTTTTATATCACATTGTCGTTCAAATAAATATTACGTAAAAGAAAAGCATGGTAACAGTGGCAGCACGCAATATCTTATATAGAGCTACCTCTTCGTCCACTCGGCTGTGACGTCATTCCCAGCTTCCGGGGTAAACGGAAGGCAGCAGAACAGAGCAGTACTGCCTTGTAACGTCAAGTGTGCTAACTGTCGTGAAAGCACATCGACGGAGAAAGACGTGAGCAAGACGCTAGTAAGTCAGTCTTATTATTTGTTATCCAGTTTGAAATATCTACGTCGTATAAAATACATATTTGATTCTTTCATTAAGGATAAAGTCGTCTCGATGCGCTAGAAGCACTGTGCCGCTTCTCGTGCTTACTTTGCTTGTAAGTTAGCTTAGCTCGCTAGTTAGCTTAGCTTGTTAGCTGCTAACAAAAAGACACGGACTGTCAGGACTGTGACATGGATTTATTTCGCTTCTTCTACGCAAAGGATGATTCGAACGGGCGAGAATTGAATGTAAGTACATGGTTTTTATTTATACACTATAATACAGAAAAGGCAAAACAAAAAGCACGCTCGATGGCGGATGATAATCCATGGTAAAACTTAGAACAAAAACAGCACAATGGCAATACTATCTACAAAACAAACAGAAGATACTATAAAAGGCACATGGCAAACCAAAAACTAGCACTGAGGCATATAAACAAAGAAGTCTTACGTGGCGTGGTCAAACAAACAGCGTGGCAAAGCATGAGGGTCCGGCAAGGAAAGGTAGGTGCGTGGTCATGAGTATTCAACACAGTCCAGTAGGTAAAGAAGCCAGGCCGAGGAAAGGAAAATAAATGACTTAAATACTGCTGTGGTAATTAGAACCAGGTGTGAGAGGCTGAGAATCGGGGCGTGACTAAGGGGACCAGGTGGAAACTAATGGGTTGGCATGGAAACAAACAAAACCAGGAAGTGCAAAATGTGAAGCAAGAGTCCAAAAACAAAACAAAACATGACCAAACATAAACCTGATTTACAGGCATGACACGGATGTTATCAACACATCGCTAAGTAGAGATCTAATGTGAGAGTAAAGTGTTGTGATTGTGTGAAAATGTGTGAAAGAACCATAGCTAAGTATGAAGAGGAATTTTGACCAAAAAAAGAGGAGAATGAGCGAGAATATCAACTACTGGACGCTGTTTTCAAGAAAATTCAAGTTGTGTTACACAGAACAGGTTTGTTGACTTCTTACGCTCACATCTTTACTAACTTTATATTTGATAATTAACACTCTTTTTCAACAGAAGATGCTTTGTCTTGTGGGGATGATGCAATGCTTTGATTTAGATTCTTCATGAAAAGGAGACAGTTTGAGGTTGATGTTCCTCTCTGTTTGGAACAATGTGTGATTGATTGATTGAAGGAGTTATGAAAAGTTTGCATAGGAAAGGGTACACTTTCATCACGGTACACATTCACTGCTGCAAGAAAGCCTGGGCTTGATTTTGTTGAAGTATTTTTTTTAATTTACACAACACAGGACTATGTAGAAAGTAGACACAAATACTGTAAGAAAGTAAATGGAAATATAATTTCAAATAGGTAAAAGGCTTTGTTTATTCCCAGGTACGAGTAGCCACAACATGTAATGTGTTTTCTTTTTGATAGGGAGTTCCACATGTTGGTGGTATTGCAGGCAAACAAATTAGAACCTTTTTTGGAGTGAAATCTGGGTTGAATGTGATTTGTACAACTACCTGGTTTTATAATGGTGAATATATTTTGAAGTATCTAGACAGGTAAATGGGTATTTTAGTGGTAGGGTGTATCTTCTACACCAGACCAACTGCAAGAAGATGTACTCTGTCAGATACCAAGAGCCTCCCCACGTTAAGGAAATGGTTGGCTGCAAGGTGAGTCTTATATGGACGGTTGAGTAGAAGCCCAATCATTTGGTTTTGGGCTGTCTGGAGTTTGTTTTTCAGGGCTTTTAAGGCCTCACGGTACCAAACATGAACTTTGTAGTCAAAGTGGGGTTAAAATGGGCTTGTGTTGGTCTTAAGTGTATTTGTACCCACCGGCGGGGTGATCTTTCCATGTAAGGTTGTACGGTATACCGGTATTAGTATAGTTCTGCGATACTATCCATCCATCCATTTTCTACCGCTTTTCCCTTTCTCAGTGGGTGCTTGAGGAGCCTATCTCAGCTGCATTATTCATATTCGGTACTATACCGCCTCTAAAGTGTACAACTGCTATGATTACATCAATATTTTTTGGCATCACATCTTTCTTTTTTTCTTTTTTTTAATTTATATTATGATTATAAACTCAGGAAATATGTCCCCGGAGACATGAGGACTTTGAATATGACCAATGTATGATCTTGTAATTACTTGATATCGGATTGATACCCAAATTTGTGGTATCGTCCAAAACTAATGTAAAGTATCCAAACAACAGAAAAAAAAGTGATTATTACATTTTAACGGAAGCGTAGATAGCACATGTTAAAACAAACAAAAAAAAGTAGATATTAATATTAAATGAACAAGGAGATGAATAATCAATTTTCTACCACTTTTCCTTAATAATTTTGACAAAGTCATAGAATATTAATGACACAATATGTTACTGCACATTTCAGCAGACTAAATTAGGAGCTTTTGTTTGTTTACTTACTACTAAAAGACAAGTTGTCTAGTATGTTCACTATTTTATTTAGGAAAAACTTTCAATAAGAATCATATGTTTAATGTAACCTAAGATTTTTTGTTAAAATAAAGCCAATAATGTACTTTTTTGTGGTCCCGTTTATTCAGAGAAGTATTGAAAAGTATCGAAATACATTTTGGTATAGGTCCCGGTACTATAATATTGGTATCGGGACAACACTAGTAAGAACAGAATTCATTGGTTGATTCTTTGACCACCTTAGTAGTCATTTTTTCACTGGAGAGATTAGTCTCTACGATGCAACCAAGATAGGTAATCTCATTTTTGTTTGTTATAATATTGTCACCCACTTTGACTGTGAAGTTATCTACTTTTCTGAGGATAGGAATTGACCCAAAGACCTGTGTACTTGCAAGTACCGAGGCAAGTCTTATTTCGGCAGTTTGTCATTGAAAGCCTTGCTAGTCTAGATCTTGAGGATTCTAGCTTCTCTTGTTTTGTGGCCGTTAGCCTCGGTTCTGTTCTTCATGGGTACAGAAAATGATGGAATGATCACTTAAGCCGCCACATACAGTAGTTCCACTTGTGGTGATCTGAGACTGGTCAGAAGTAACAAGGAGGTCTATGAAGGTTTAAAAGGACTCACTCACCCTGGTAGTGTGCTTAATGAGCTAAGTGAGACAATGTTGGTGGCACAGCTTAGTGAAGGTTTTAAAAATGGGTGCATCCTTTCAGGACATATCTGTGTTCCAGTCCCCAAGAAGTAAACCTGTATCAACATGTTTACATAAAACTCACACACTCACTAAATACATTTTATACTGTAAACAAATCTAATTAAAGTTATAATTTCACTTCCTAAATCTGACTTACAAGTATCAATAAGTGAACGTAAACAATTATTTTCAATAACTAAAGTAGTCAAAACTTGAATTATTAAGGTGACTGACTTTCCTTCAGCGTGTCATAGATGGTCTCCAATTCCTAAAGAGGAATTGTTGATGGAGATACTCCATAATGTTTTATGGAGTATCTCCATGTTTTTGGTGAAAGTTCCTTTTGGCCCAGCCAACAAACTGACCACCAAAAAATATTTTGCATGATCACAAAAACATACCATGAATGTTTTTGCAGTGATTTCGGAATTAGATTTTTTGAATTTCCAGGATATTTTAGTTATAGTAATAACTATGGCATTAAAATAATATGGTTAAGTTTACAGATAAAGTTTAGGTGTCATAGACCGTATACACAAAACAATATTTACCCACTTTACATCAGTGAAGTTAAGAATGCTTCAATCAATGCTGCCTCGTATTTATAAAAACTTTTCAAATTGCCCCGCATCAAATTTCCAAGTCTGTTTGTGTACTCACTGTACCACTTTTGAATTATTTTAGGAAACAATTGGGTATTTCCTGTGTTTTTATTGGTTGTTTTTGCTACACACTTTTAACACAACACACAAAAGAACACAAGTAATGTCATTATGTTAACAGTGTCAGTTCAAAACTATTTCTATTCTCTCTTTATCTTATTTACTTATTTACCCAACAGACGTTCAGCAGCCCCCTCACACTAAAGAGGAAGAGGAGATACCACAGCCCCCCCACATGAAAGAGGAAGAGGAGGAAGTGTGGATGAGTCAGGAGGGAGAGTGTCCTGTAGGGCAGGAGGAGGCTGATGTCAGCAAGTTTCCACTGACTGTTGTCTCTGTGAAGACTGAAGAGCATGAAGACAAACCACCTGAGTCCTCACAGCTTCATCACAGTCCAAGTAAGCACAACATTTTATTCTCAGGGCATTCAATCCATCACAACTGGACTCTTCACTTTGTCTTACAAGACCTTTGTCCTCTCATCCAAGTAGGCTTCATCACTTCATGCTCATACACTTCAAGTCTTAAATCTAATCATTGGAATTTAGAGGAGATCTGCACTTTTTTGAGGAATTTTTCTATCGTTCACAATCATTATAAAAGACATGATGGTGGATATATAAAAAAAAATAAATCCCATTCTAACTAGGGCTGGGCGATATGGCCTTTTATTAATATCTCAATATTTTTAGTCCACATCACGATACAGCATATATATGTGGATATTTTGCCTTAGCCTTGAATGAACACTTGATGCATATAATCACAGCAGTATGATGATTCTATGTGTCTACATTCAAACATTCTTCTTCATACTGCATTCATATATGCTACTTTTAAACTTTCATGAAGAGAGGGAAACCACAACTAAGTCAAATTAGCAAAAGTGTATTTATTAAACAGTTATTAAACAGTGGCACAAACATTCATGTCATTTCCAAAGCAAAAAGTGCAAGATTGTCAGAGACATTTTAAAACAAGCTATGAGTGCACTTTTGTGCATGATGTCACTAAGATGACTTATCAAAACAACACTATATTAAAGTGCACTTGTTGTACAGAACACCACTACAATAGTTTAAAACAAATAAAGTGCACTTTTGTGCATGATGTCACACAAGATATATCAATAACTGTCAAATAAAAATGTGCTGCATAATAGGAAATCAAATAGTGTATGTCCTTCGCTATGTGGTAGGTTCCTACGGACGTTATCTCCTTCTGTTGTTGACCAGTTTTTTCATATGGGGTTCATGTGGAAATGGTTGCTTGGGCATTTTGTGGGTGTGGCACCAAACTGAGATGTTGACATGCAGAGTTTCAAGCACTCCTCATTCTCTAGCGGGTGACTTTTCAAATGATGCTACACATTAGCAGTGCTGCAACTTTTTGTAGCAACGCTTTTGCCGCATACTTGACATATTACGGTTGTCTTTTCAACATCTTCCCTTTTGAAACCAAACCACCGCCAGACAATGGACTCTGTGCTGCTTTTCTTGGGAATTAATTATTCCTTCATTTGTTACCAGACTAGCACCTTCTTTCTCTCGTATTACCACTAGCACCACCCCGTTAGCACCACAGCTAACGTTATAATGCCGCTACCTGTCTGCTCTGCGAGGGCGTATGACGTTGCACACGCGACAGTATGTGACGTATGTGAGAAGGTGCGCTTGTTTTATGTCTCTGTGAGAAGGACAGACAAGGAGTGAGAAGAGGATGTAGTGTAATGCCCGCGGCTAAAAGCAACTGCGTGAGAATCTATACTCCAATACTGACAATATAGTCATTTTCTATATCGCACAGAGACAAACCCACAATATATGGAGTATATTCCATATATCGCACAGCCCTACATCACACATGCATGCATACAACATGATACATCACACATGCATGTATACAACATGATACATCACACATACAACATGATACATCACACATGCATGTATACAACATGATACATCACACATGCATGTATACAATATGATACATCACACATACAACATGATACATCACACATTCATGCATACAACATGATACATCACACATGCATGCATACAACATGATACATCACACAAGCAAGCATACAACATGATACATCACACATGCAAGCATACAACATGATACATCACACATGCATGCATACAACATGATACATCACACATGCATGCATACAACATGATACATCGCACATGCAACCATACAACATGATACATCACACATGCAAGCATACAACATGATACATCACACATGCATGCATACAACATGATACATCACAAATGCAAGCATACAACATGATACATCACACATGCATGCATACAACATGATACATCACACATGCATGCATACAACATGATACATCACAAATGCAAGCATACAACATGATACATCACACATGCATGTATACAACATGATACATCACACATGCATGCATACATCATGATACATCACACATGCATGCATACAACATGATACATCTCACATGCATGTATACAACATGATACATCACACATGCATGTATACAACATGATACATCACACATACAACATGATACATCACACATGCATGTATACAACATGATACATCACACATGCATGTATACAACATGATACATCACACATGCATGTATACAACATGATACATCACACATGCATGTATACAACATGGAACATCACACATACAACATGATACATCACACATGCATGCATACAAAATGATACATCACACATGCATGCATACAACATGATACATCACACATGCATGTATACAACATGATACATCACACATACAACATGATACATCACACATGCATGTATACAACATGATACATCACACATGCATGCATACAACATGATACATCACACAAGCAAGCATACAACATGATACATCACACATGCAAGCATACAACATGATACATCACACATGTATGCATACAACATGATACATCACACATGCATGCATACAACATGATACATCACACATGCATGCATACAACATGATACATCACACATGCATGCATACAACATGATACATCACAAATGCAAGCATACAACATGATACATCACACATGCATGCATACAACATGATACATCACACATGCATGCATACAACATGATACATCACAAATGCAAGCATACAACATGATACATCACACATGCATGTATACAACATGATACATCACACATGCATGCATACATCATGATACATCACACATGCATGCATACAACATGATACATCTCACATGCATGTATACAACATGATACATCACACATGCATGTATACAACATGATACATCACACATACAACATGATACATCACACATGCATGTATACAACATGATACATCACACATGCATGTATACAACATGATACATCACACATGCATGTATACAACATGGAACATCACACATACAACATGATACATCACACATGCATGCATACAAAATGATACATCACACATGCATGCATACAACATGATACATCACACATGCATGTATACAACATGATACATCACACATACAACATGATACATCACACATGCATGCATACAACATGATACATCACACATGCATGTATACAACATGACACATCACACATACAACATGATACATCACACATGCATGCATACAACATGATACATCACACATGCATGCATACAACATGAAACATCACACATGCATGCATACAACATGATACATCACACATGCATGCATACACAATGATACATCACACATGCATGCATACAACATGATACATCACACATGCATGCATACAACATGATACATCACACATGCATGTATACAACATGATACATCACATATGCATGTATACAACATGATACATCACACATTTATGTATACAACATGATACATCACACATACAACATGATACATCACACATGCATGCATACAACATGATACATCACACATTCAACATGATACATCACACATGCATGTATACAACGTGATACATCACACATACAACATGATACATCACATGCATGTATACAACATGATACATCACACATGCATGTATACAACATGATACATCACACATACATGATACATCACACATGCATGTATACAACATGATACATCACACATGCATGTATACAACATGCTACATCACACATATAACATGATACATCACACATGCATGCATACAACATGATACATCACACATGCATGCATACAACATGATACATCACACATGCGTGTATACAACATGATACATCACATATGCATGTATACAACATGATACATCACACATACATGATACATCACACATGCATGGATACAACTTGATACATCACACATGCATGTATACAACATGATACATCACACATGCATGGATACAACATGATACATCACACATGCATGCATACAACATGATACATCACACATGCATGTATACAACATGATACATCACATATGCATGTATACAGCATGATACATCACACATACATGATACATCACACATGCATGGATACAACATGATACATCACACATGCATGTATACAACATGATACATCACACATATAACATGATACATCACACATGCATGCATACAACATGATACATCACACATGCATGCATACAACATGATACATCACACATGCATGCATACAACATGATACATCACACATGCATGCATACAACATGATACATCACACATGCATGCATACGACATGATACATCACACATGCATGCATACGACATGATACATCACACATGCATGCATACGACATGATACATCACACATGCATGTATACAACATGATACATCACACATGCATGTATACAACATGATACATCACACATGGATGTATACAACATGATACATCACACATACAACATGATGCATCACACATGCATGCATACAACATGATACATCACACATGCATGTATACAACATGATACATCACACATGCATGTATACAACATGATACATCACACATACAACATGATACATCACACATGCATGCATACAACATGATACATCACACATGCAAGCATACAACATGATATATCACACATGCATGTATACAACATGATACATCACACATGCCTGTATACAACATGATACATCACACATACAACATGATACATCACAAATGCATGTATACAACATGATACATAACACATGCATGTATACAACATGATACATCACACATGCATGTATACAACATGATACATCTCACATGCATGTATACAACATGATACATCACACATGCATGTATACAACATGATACATCACATATGCATGTATACAACATCATACATCACACATACATGATACATCACACATACATGTATACAACATGATACATCACTGATGCATGTATACAACATGATACATCACACATATAACATGATATATCACACATGCATGCATACAACTTGATACATCACACATGCATGCATACAACATGATACATCACACATGCATGTATACAACATGATACATCACATATGCATGTATACAACATGATACATCACACATACATGATACATCACACATGCATGGATACAACATGATACATCACACATACATGATACATCACACATGCATGGATACAACATGATACATCACACATACATGATACATCACACATGCATGGATACAACATGATACATCACACATACATGATACATCACACATGCATGGATACAACATGATACATCACACATGCATGTATACAACATGATACATCACACATATAACATGATACATCACACATATAACATGATACATCACACATGCATGCATACAACATGATACATCACACATGCATGCATACAACATGATACATCACACATACAACATGATACATCACACATGCATGCATACAACATGATACATCACACATGCATGCATACAACATGATACATCACACATGCATGCATACAACATGATACATCACACATGCATGCATACAACATTATACATCACACATGCATGCATACAACATGATACATCACACATACATGCATACAACATGATACATCACACATACAACATGATACATCTCACATGCATGCATACAATATGATACATCACACATGCATGCATACAACATGATACATCACACATGCATGTATACAACATGATACATCACACATGCATGTATACAACATGATACATCACATATGCATGTATACAACTTGATACATCACACATACATGATACATCACACATGCATGGATACAACATGATACATCACACTTTTATGTATACAACATGATACATCACACATACAACATGATACATCACACATGCATGCATACAACATGATACATCACACATACAACATGATACATCACACATGCATGCATACAACATGATACATCACACATGCATGCATACAACATGATACATCACACATGCATGCATACAACATTATACATCACACATGCATGCATACAACATGATACATCACACATACATGCATACAACATGATACATCACACATACAACATGATACATCTCACATGCATGCATACAGCATGATACATCACACATGCATGCATACAACATGATACATCACACATGCATGTATACAACATGATACATCACACATGCATGTATACAACATGATACATCACATATGCATGTATACAACTTGATACATCACACATACATGATACATCACACATGCATGGATACAACATGATACATCACACATTTATGTATACAACATGATACATCACACATACAACATGATACATCACACATGCATGTATACAACATGATACATCACACATACAACATGATACATCACATGCATGTATACAACATGATACATCACACATGCATGTATACAACATGATACATCACACATACATGATACATCACACATGCATGTATACAACATGATACATCACACATGCATGTATACAACATGATACATCACACATATAACATGATACATCACACATGCATGCATACAACATGATACATCACACATGCGTGTATACAACATGATACATCACATATGCATGTATACAACATGATACATCACACATACATGATACATCACACATGCATGGATACAACATGATACATCACACATGCATGTATACAACATGATACATCACACATGCATGGATACAACATGATACATCACATATGCATGTATACAACATGATACATCACACATACATGATACATCACACATGCATGGATACAACATGATACATCACACATGCATGCATACAACATGATACATCTCACATGTATGCATACAACATGATACATCACACATCTATGCATACAACATGATACATCACACATGCATGCATACAACATGATACATCACACATGCATGCATACAACATGATACATCACACATGCCTGTATAAAACATGATACATCACACATACAACATGATACATCACACATGCATGTATACAACATGATACATCACACATGCATGCATACAACATGATACATCACACATGCATGCATACAACATGATGCATCTCACATGCATGTATACAACATGATACATCACACATGCATGTATACAACATGATACATCACATATGCATGTATACAACATCATACATCACACATACATGATACATCACACATGCATGTATACAACATGATACATCACACATGCATGATAACACATGATACATCACACATATAACATGATACATCACACATGCATGCATACAACATGATACATCACACATGCATGTATACAACATGATACATCACATATGCATGTATACAGCATGATACATCACACATACATGATACATCACACATGCATGGATACAACATGATACATCACACATGCATGTATACAACATGATACATCACACATATAACATGATACATCACACATGCATGCATACAACATGATACATCACACATGCATGCATACAACATGATACATCACACATGCATGCATACAACATGATACATCACACATGCATGCATACGACATGATACATCACACATGCATGCATACGACATGATACATCACACATGCATGCATACAACATGATACATCACACATGCATGTATACAACATGATACATCACACATGCATGTATACAACATGATACATCACACATACAACATGATACATCACACATGCATGCATACAACATGATACATCACACATATAACATGATACATCACACATATAACATGATACATCACACATGCATGCATACAACATGATACATCACACATGCATGCATACAACATGATACATCACACATGCATGCATACAACATGATACATCACACATGCATGCATACAACATGATACATCACACATGCATGCATACGACATGATACATCACACATGCATGCATACGACATGATACATCACACATGCATGCATACAACATGATACATCACACATGCATGTATACAACATGATACATCACACATGCATGTATACAACATGATACATCACACATACAACATGATACATCACACATGCATGCATACAACATGATACATCACACATGCATGTATATCAATCATCAATCAATGTTTACTTATACAGCCCTAAATCACTAGTGTCTCAAAGGGCTGCACAAACCACCACGACATCCTCGGTAGGCCCACATAAGGGCAAGGAAAACTCACACCCAGTGGGACATCGGTGACAATAATGACCCAGTGGGACGTCGGTGACAATAATGACTATGAGAACCTTAGAGAGGAGGAAAGCAATGGATGTCGAGCGGGTCTAACATGATACTGTGAAAGTTCAATCCACAATGGATCCAACACAGTCGCGAGAGTCCCGTTCACAGCGGAGCCAGCAGGAAACCATCCCAAGCGGAGGCGGATCAGCAGCGCAGAGATGTCCCCAGCCGATACACAGGCAAGCAGTACATGGCCACCGGATCGGACCGGACCCCCTCCACAGGGGAGAGTGGGACATAGAAGAAAAAGAAAAGAAACAGCTGATCAACTGGTCTAAAAAGGGAGTCTATTTAAAGGCTAGAGTATACAAATGAGTTTTAAGGTGAGACTTAAATGCTTCTACTGAGGTGGCATCTCGAACTGTTACCGGGAGGGCATTCCAGAGTACTGGAGCCCGAACGGAAAATGCTCTATAGCCCGCAGACTTTTTTTGGGCTTTGGGAATCACTAATAAGCCGGAGTCCTTTGAACGCAGATTTCTTGCCGGGACATATGGTACAATACAATCGGCAAGATAGGATGGAGCTAGACCGTGTAGTATTTTATACGTAAGTAGTAAAACCTTAAAGTACAACATGATACATCACACATGCATGTATACAACATGATACATCACACATACAACATGATACATCACACATGCATGCATACAACATGATACATCACACATGCATGCATACTACATGATACATCACACATGCATGCATACAACATGATACATCACACATGCATGCATACTACATGATACATCACACATGCATGCATACAACATGATACATCACACATGCAAGCATACAACATGATACATCACACATGCATGTATACAACATGATACATCACACATGCCTGTATACAACATGATACATCACACATACAACATGATACATCACACATGCATGTATACAACATGATACATCACACATGCATGCATACAACATGATACATCACACATGCATGTATACAACATGATACATCACACATACAACATGATACATCACGCATACAACATGATACATCACACATGCATGCATACAACATGATACATCACACATGCATGTATACAACATGATACATCACACATACAACATGATACATCACACATACAACATGATACATCACACATGCATGCATACAACATGATACATCACACATACAACATGATACATCACACATACATGCATACAACATGATACATCACACATGCATGCATACAACATGATACATCACACATGCATGTATACAACATGATACATCACACATACAACATGATACATCACACATTCAACATGATTCATCACACATGCATGCATACAACATGATACATCACACATGCATGCATACAACATGATACATCACACATGCATGCATACAACATGATACATCACACATGCATGCATACAACATGATACATCACACATACATGCATACAACATGATACATCACACATGCATGTATACAACATGATACATCACACATACAACATGATACATCACACATGCATGCATACAACATGATACATCACACATACAACATGATACATCACACATGCATGCATACAACATGATACATCACACATACATGCATACAACATGATACATCACACATGCATGTATACAACATGATACATCACACATACAACATGATACATCACACATGCATGCATACAACATGATACATCACACATGCATGCATACAACATGATACATCACACATGCAAGCATACAACATGATACATCACACATGCATGTATACAACATGATACATCACACATGCCTGTATACAACATGATACATCACACATACAACATGATACATCACACATGCATGTATACAACATGATACATCACACATGCATGCATACAACATGATACATCACACATGCATGTATACAACATGATACATCACACATACAACATGATACATCACACATACAACATGATACATCACACATGCATGCATACAACATGATACATCACACATGCATGTATACAACATGATACATCACACATACAACATGATACATCACACATACAACATGATACATCACACATACAACATGATACATCACACATACATGCATACAACATGATACATCACACATGCATGCATACAACATGATACATCACACATGCATGTATACAACATGATACATCACACATACAACATGATACATCACACATACAACATGATTCATCACACATGCATGCATACAACATGATACATCACACATGCATGCATACAACATGATACATCACACATGCATGCATACAACATGATACATCACACATGCATGCATACAACATGATACATCACACATGCATGCATACAACATGATACATCACACATACAACATGATACATCACACATGCATGTATACAACATGATACATCACACATACAACATGATACATCACACATGCATGCATACAACATGATACATCACACATGCATGCATACAACATGATACATCACACATGCAAGCATACAACATGATACATCACACATGCATGTATACAACATGATACATCACACATGCCTGTATACAACATGATACATCACACATACAACATGATACATCACACATGCATGTATACAACATGATACATCACACATGCATGCATACAACATGATACATCACACATGCATGTATACAACATGATACATCACACATACAACATGATACATCACACATACAACATGATACATCACACATGCATGCATACAACATGATACATCACACAAGCATGTATACAACATGATACATCACACATACAACATGATAAATCACACATACAACATGATACATCACACATGCATGCATACAACATGATACATCACACATACAACATGATACATCACACATACATGCATACAACATGATACATCACACATGCATGCATACAACATGATACATCACACATGCATGTATACAACATGATACATCACACATACAACATGATACATCACACATACAACATGATTCATCACACATGCATGCATACAACATGATACATCACACATACAACATGATACATCACACTTGCATGCATACAACATGATACATCACACATGCATCCATACAACATGATACATCACACATGCATGTATACAACATGATACATCACACATACAACATGATACATCACACATGCATGCATACAACATGATTCATCACACATGCATGCATACAACATGATACATCACACATGCATGCCTACAACATGATACATCACACATGCATGCATACAACATGATACATCACACATACATGCATACAACATGATACATCACACATGCATGCATACAACATGATACATCATACATACAACATGATACATCACACATACATGCATACAACATGATACATCACACATGCATGCATACAACATGATACATCACACATGCATGTATACAACATGATACATCACACATACAACATGATACATCACACATACAACATGATTCATCACACATGCATGCATACAACATGATACATCACACATGCATGCATACAACATGATACATCACACATGCATGCATACAACATGATACATCACACATGCATGCATACAACATGATACATCACACATGCATGCATACAACATGATACATCACACATACATGCATACAACATGATACATCACACATACATGCATACAACATGATACATCACACATACAACATGATACATCTCACATACATGCATACAACATGATACATCACACATACAACATGATACATCACACATACATGCATACAACATGATACATCACACATGCATGCATACAACATGATACATCACACATACAACATGATACATCACACATACATGCATACAACATGATACATCACACATGCATGCATACAACATGATACATCACACATGCATGTATACAACATGATACATCACACATACAACATGATACATCACACATACAACATGATTCATCACACATGCATGCATACAACATGATACATCACACATGCATGCATACAACATGATACATCACACATGCATGTATACAACATGATACATCACACATGCATGCATACAACATGATACATCACACATGCATGCATACAACATGATACATCACACATGCATGCATACAACATGATACATCACACATGCATGCATACAACATGATACATCACCCATGCATGCATACAACATGATACATCACACATACATGCATACAACATGATACATCACACATACAACATGATACATCTCACATGCATGCATACAACATGATACATCACACATGCATGCATACAACATGATACATCACACATGCATGTATACAACATGATACATCACACATGCATGTATACAACATGATACATCACATATGCATGTATACAACTTGATACATCACACATACATGATACATCACACATGCATGGATACAACATGATACATCACACTTTTATGTATACAACATGATACATCACACATACAACATGATACATCACACATGCATGCATACAACATGATACATCACACATACAACATGATACATCACACATGCATGCATACAACATGATACATCACACATGCATGCATACAACATGATACATCACACATGCATGCATACAACATTATACATCACACATGCATGCATACAACATGATACATCACACATACATGCATACAACATGATACATCACACATACAACATGATACATCTCACATGCATGCATACAGCATGATACATCACACATGCATGCATACAACATGATACATCACACATGCATGTATACAACATGATACATCACACATGCATGTATACAACATGATACATCACATATGCATGTATACAACTTGATACATCACACATACATGATACATCACACATGCATGGATACAACATGATACATCACACATTTATGTATACAACATGATACATCACACATACAACATGATACATCACACATGCATGTATACAACATGATACATCACACATACAACATGATACATCACATGCATGTATACAACATGATACATCACACATGCATGTATACAACATGATACATCACACATACATGATACATCACACATGCATGTATACAACATGATACATCACACATGCATGTATACAACATGATACATCACACATATAACATGATACATCACACATGCATGCATACAACATGATACATCACACATGCGTGTATACAACATGATACATCACATATGCATGTATACAACATGATACATCACACATACATGATACATCACACATGCATGGATACAACATGATACATCACACATGCATGTATACAACATGATACATCACACATGCATGGATACAACATGATACATCACATATGCATGTATACAACATGATACATCACACATACATGATACATCACACATGCATGGATACAACATGATACATCACACATGCATGCATACAACATGATACATCTCACATGTATGCATACAACATGATACATCACACATCTATGCATACAACATGATACATCACACATGCATGCATACAACATGATACATCACACATGCATGCATACAACATGATACATCACACATGCCTGTATAAAACATGATACATCACACATACAACATGATACATCACACATGCATGTATACAACATGATACATCACACATGCATGCATACAACATGATACATCACACATGCATGCATACAACATGATACATCTCACATGCATGTATACAACATGATACATCACACATGCATGTATACAACATGATACATCACATATGCATGTATACAACATCATACATCACACATACATGATACATCACACATGCATGTATACAACATGATACATCACACATGCATGATAACACATGATACATCACACATATAACATGATACATCACACATGCATGCATACAACATGATACATCACACATGCATGTATACAACATGATACATCACATATGCATGTATACAGCATGATACATCACACATACATGATACATCACACATGCATGGATACAACATGATACATCACACATGCATGTATACAACATGATACATCACACATATAACATGATATATCACACATGCATGCATACAACATGATACATCACACATGCATGCATACAACATGATACATCACACATGCATGCATACAACATGATACATCACACATGCATGCATACGACATGATACATCACACATGCATGCATACGACATGATACATCACACATGCATGCATACAACATGATACATCACACATGCATGTTTACAACATGATACATCACACATGCATGTATACAACATGATACATCACACATACAACATGATACATCACACATGCATGCATACAACATGATACATCACACATATAACATGATACATCACACATGCATGCATACAACATGATACATCACACATGCATGCATACAACATGATACATCACACATGCATGCATACAACATGATACATCACACATGCATGCATACAACATGATACATCACACATGCATGCATACGACATGATACATCACACATGCATGCATACGACATGATACATCACACATGCATGCATACAACATGATACATCACACATGCATGTATACAACATGATACATCACACATGCATGTATACAACATGATACATCACACATACAACATGATACATCACACATGCATGCATACAACATGATACATCACACATGCATGCATACAACATGATACATCACACATGCATGCATACAACATGATACATCACACATGCATGCATACAACATGATACATCACACATGCATGCATACATCACACATGCATGTATACAACATGATACATCACACATACAACATGATACATCACACATGCATGCATACAACATGATACATCACACATGCATGCATACATCACACATGCATGTATACAACATGATACATCACACATACAACATGATACATCACACATGCATGCATACAACATGATACATCACACATGCATGTATATCAATCATCAATCAATGTTTACTTATACAGCCCTAAATCACTAGTGTCTCAAAGGGCTGCACAAACCACCACGACATCCTCGGTAGGCCCACATAAGGGCAAGGAAAACTCACACCCAGTGGGACATCGGTGACAATAATGACCCAGTGGGACGTCGGTGACAATAATGACTATGAGAACCTTAGAGAGGAGGAAAGCAATGGATGTCGAGCGGGTCTAACATGATACTGTGAAAGTTCAATCCACAATGGATCCAACACAGTCGCGAGAGTCCCGTTCACAGCGGAGCCAGCAGGAAACCATCCCAAGCGGAGGCGGATCAGCAGCGCAGAGATGTCCCCAGCCGATACACAGGCAAGCAGTACATGGCCACCGGATCGGACCGGACCCCCTCCACAGGGGAGAGTGGGACATAGAAGAAAAAGAAAAGAAACAGCTGATCAACTGGTCTAAAAAGGGAGTCTATTTAAAGGCTAGAGTATACAAATGAGTTTTAAGGTGAGACTTAAATGCTTCTACTGAGGTGGCATCTCGAACTGTTACCGGGAGGGCATTCCAGAGTACTGGAGCCCGAACGGAAAATGCTCTATAGCCCGCAGACTTTTTTTGGGCTTTGGGAATCACTAATAAGCCGGAGTCCTTTGAACGCAGATTTCTTGCCGGGACATATGGTACAATACAATCGGCAAGATAGGATGGAGCTAGACCGTGTAGTATTTTATACGTAAGTAGTAAAACCTTAAAGTACAACATGATACATCACACATGCATGTATACAACATGATACATCACACATACAACATGATACATCACACATGCATGCATACAACATGATACATCACACATGCATGCATACTACATGATACATCACACATGCATGCATACAACATGATACATCACACATGCATGCATACTACATGATACATCACACATGCATGCATACAACATGATACATCACACATGCAAGCATACAACATGATACATCACACATGCATGTATACAACATGATACATCACACATGCCTGTATACAACATGATACATCACACATACAACATGATACATCACACATGCATGTATACAACATGATACATCACACATGCATGCATACAACATGATACATCACACATGCATGTATACAACATGATACATCACACATACAACATGATACATCACGCATACAACATGATACATCACACATGCATGCATACAACATGATACATCACACATGCATGTATACAACATGATACATCACACATACAACATGATACATCACACATACAACATGATACATCACACATGCATGCATACAACATGATACATCACACATACAACATGATACATCACACATACATGCATACAACATGATACATCACACATGCATGCATACAACATGATACATCACACATGCATGTATACAACATGATACATCACACATACAACATGATACATCACACATACAACATGATACATCACACATACATGCATACAACATGATACATCACACATGCATGTATACAACATGATACATCACACATGCATGCATACAACATGATACATCACACATGCATGTATACAACATGATACATCACACATACAACATGATACATCACACATACAACATGATACATCACACATGCATGCATACAACATGATACATCACACATACAACATGATACATCACACATACATGCATACAACATGATACATCACACATGCATGCATACAACATGATACATCACACATGCATGTATACAACATGATACATCACACATACAACATGATACATCACACATACAACATGATACATCACACATACATGCATACAACATGATACATCACACATACAACATGATACATCACACAT
Source organism: Nerophis ophidion (assembly GCF_033978795.1). Classification (NCBI taxonomy): domain Eukaryota; kingdom Metazoa; phylum Chordata; class Actinopteri; order Syngnathiformes; family Syngnathidae; genus Nerophis; species Nerophis ophidion. The sequence continues at coordinate 399,045 of NW_026906967.1, read as the reverse complement.
ACATGCATACAACATGATACATCACACATGCATGCATACAACATGATACATCACACATGCATGTATACAACATGATACATCACACATACAACATGATACATCACACATACAACATGATACATCACACATACATGCATACAACATGATACATCACACATGCATGCATACAACATGATACATCACACATGCATGTATACAACATGATACATCACACATACAACATGATACATCACACATTCAACATGATTCATCACACATGCATGCATACAACATGATACATCACACATGCATGCATACAACATGATACATCACACATGCATGCATACAACATGATACATCACACATGCATGCATACAACATGATACATCACACATACATGCATACAACATGATACATCACACATGCATGTATACAACATGATACATCACACATACAACATGATACATCACACATGCATGCATACAACATGATACATCACACATGCATGCATACAACATGATACATCACACATGCAAGCATACAACATGATACATCACACATGCATGTATACAACATGATACATCACACATGCCTGTATACAACATGATACATCACACATACAACATGATACATCACACATGCATGTATACAACATGATACATCACACATGCATGCATACAACATGATACATCACACATGCATGTATACAACACGATACATCACACATACAACATGATACATCACACATACAACATGATACATCACACATGCATGCATACAACATGATACATCACACATGCATGTATACAACATGATACATCACACATACAACATGATACATCACACATACAACATGATACATCACACATGCATGCATACAACATGATACATCACACATACAACATGATACATCACACATACATGCATACAACATGATACATCACACATGCATGCATACAACATGATACATCACACATGCATGTATACAACATGATACATCACACATACAACATGATACATCACACATACAACATGATTCATCACACATGCATGCATACAACATGATACATCACACATGCATGCATACAACATGATACATCACACATGCATGCATACAACATGATACATCACACATGCATGCATACAACATGATACATCACACATGCATGCATACAACATGATACATCACACATACAACATGATACATCACACATGCATGTATACAACATGATACATCACACATACAACATGATACATCACACATGCATGCATACAACATGATACATCACACATGCATGCATACAACATGATACATCACACATGCAAGCATACAACATGATACATCACACATGCATGTATACAACATGATACATCACACATGCCTGTATACAACATGATACATCACACATACAACATGATACATCACACATGCATGTATACAACATGATACATCACACATGCATGCATACAACATGATACATCACACATGCATGTATACAACATGATACATCACACATACAACATGATACATCACACATACAACATGATACATCACACATGCATGCATACAACATGATACATCACACAAGCATGTATACAACATGATACATCACACATACAACATGATACATCACACATACAACATGATACATCACACATGCATGCATACAACATGATACATCACACATACAACATGATACATCACACATACATGCATACAACATGATACATCACACATGCATGCATACAACATGATACATCACACATGCATGTATACAACATGATACATCACACATACAACATGATACATCACACATACAACATGATTCATCACACATGCATGCATACAACATGATACATCACACATACAACATGATACATCACACTTGCATGCATACAACATGATACATCACACATGCATCCATACAACATGATACATCACACATGCATGTATACAACATGATACATCACACATACAACATGATACATCACACATGCATGCATACAACATGATTCATCACACATGCATGCATACAACATGATACATCACACATGCATGCCTACAACATGATACATCACACATGCATGCATACAACATGATACATCACACATACATGCATACAACATGATACATCACACATGCATGCATACAACATGATACATCACACATACAACATGATACATCACACATACATGCATACAACATGATACATCACACATGCATGCATACAACATGATACATCACACATGCATGTATACAACATGATACATCACACATACAACATGATACATCACACATACAACATGATTCATCACACATGCATGCATACAACATGATACATCACACATGCATGCATACAACATGATACATCACACATGCATGCATACAACATGATACATCACACATGCATGCATACAACATGATACATCACACATGCATGCATACAACATGATACATCACACATACATGCATACAACATGATACATCACACATACATGCATACAACATGATACATCACACATACAACATGATACATCTCACATACATGCATACAACATGATACATCACACATACAACATGATACATCACACATACATGCATACAACATGATACATCACACATGCATGCATACAACATGATACATCACACATACAACATGATACATCACACATACATGCATACAACATGATACATCACACATGCATGCATACAACATGATACATCACACATGCATGTATACAACATGATACATCACACATACAACATGATACATCACACATACAACATGATTCATCACACATGCATGCATACAACATGATACATCACACATGCATGCATACAACATGATACATCACACATGCATGCATACAACATGATACATCACCCATGCATGCATACAACATGATACATCACACATACATGCATACAACATGATACATCACACATACAACATGATACATCTCACATGCATGCATACAACATGATACATCACACATGCATGCATACAACATGATACATCACACATGCATGTATACAACATGATACATCACACATGCATGTATACAACATGATACATCACATATGCATGTATACAACTTGATACATCACACATACATGATACATCACACATGCATGGATACAACATGATACATCACACTTTTATGTATACAACATGATACATCACACATACAACATGATACATCACACATGCATGCATACAACATGATACATCACACATACAACATGATACATCACACATGCATGCATACAACATGATACATCACACATGCATGCATACAACATGATACATCACACATGCATGCATACAACATTATACATCACACATGCATGCATACAACATGATACATCACACATACATGCATACAACATGATACATCACACATACAACATGATACATCTCACATGCATGCATACAGCATGATACATCACACATGCATGCATACAACATGATACATCACACATGCATGTATACAACATGATACATCACACATGCATGTATACAACATGATACATCACATATGCATGTATACAACTTGATACATCACACATACATGATACATCACACATGCATGGATACAACATGATACATCACACATTTATGTATACAACATGATACATCACACATACAACATGATACATCACACATGCATGTATACAACATGATACATCACACATACAACATGATACATCACATGCATGTATACAACATGATACATCACACATGCATGTATACAACATGATACATCACACATACATGATACATCACACATGCATGTATACAACATGATACATCACACATGCATGTATACAACATGATACATCACACATATAACATGATACATCACACATGCATGCATACAACATGATACATCACACATGCGTGTATACAACATGATACATCACATATGCATGTATACAACATGATACATCACACATACATGATACATCACACATGCATGGATAAAACATGATACATCACACATGCATGTATACAACATGATACATCACACATGCATGGATACAACATGATACATCACATATGCATATATACAACATGATACATCACACATACATGATACATCACACATGCATGGATACAACATGATACATCACACATGCATGCATACAACATGATACATCTCACATGTATGCATACAACATGATACATCACACATCTATGCATACAACATGATACATCACACATGCATGCATACAACATGATACATCACACATGCATGCATACAACATGATACATCACACATGCCTGTATAAAACATGATACATCACACATACAACATGATACATCACACATGCATGTATACAACATGATACATCACACATGCATGCATACAACATGATACATCACACATGCATGCATACAACATGATGCATCTCACATGCATGTATACAACATGATACATCACACATGCATGTATACAACATGATACATCACATATGCATGTATACAACATCATACATCACACATACATGATACATCACACATGCATGTATACAACATGATACATCACACATGCATGATAACACATGATACATCACACATATAACATGATACATCACACATGCATGCATACAACATGGTACATCACACATGCATGTATACAACATGATACATCACATATGCATGTATACAGCATGATACATCACACATACATGATACATCACACATGCATGGATACAACATGATACATCACACATGCATGTATACAACATGATACATCACACATATAACATGATACATCACACATGCATGCTTACAACATGATACATCACACATGCATGCATACAACATGATACATCACACATGCATGCATACAAAATGATACATCACACATGCATGCATACGACATGATACATCACACATGCATGCATACGACATGATACATCACACATGCATGCATACAACATGATACATCACACATGCATGCATACAACATGATACATCACACATACAACATGATACATCACACATGCATGTATACAACATGATACATCACACATGCATGTATACAACATGATACATCACACATACAACATGATACATCACACATGCATGCATACAACATGATACATCACACATGCATGCATACAACATGATACATCACACATGCATGCATACATCACACATGCATGCATACAACATGATACATCACACATACAACATGATACATCACACATGCATGCATACAACATGATACATCACACATGCATGCATACATCACACATGCATGTATACAACATGATACATCACACATACAACATGATACATCACACATGCATGCATACAACATGATACATCACACATGCATGCATACATCACACATGCATGTATACAACATGATACATCACACATACAACATGATACATCACACATGCATGCATACAACATGATACATCACACATGCATGTATATCAATCATCAATCAATGTTTACTTATACAGCCCTAAATCACTAGTGTCTCAAAGGGCTGCACAAACCACCACGACATCCTCGGTAGGCCCACATAAGGGCAAGGAAAACTCACACCCAGTGGGACATCGGTGACAATAATGACCCAGTGGGACGTCGGTGACAATAATGACTATGAGAACCTTAGAGAGGAGGAAAGCAATGGATGTCGAGCGGGTCTAACATGATACTGTGAAAGTTCAATCCACAATGGATCCAACACAGTCGCGAGAGTCCCGTTCACAGCGGAGCCAGCAGGAAACCATCCCAAGCGGAGGCGGATCAGCAGCGCAGAGATGTCCCCAGCCGATACACAGGCAAGCAGTACATGGCCACCGGATCGGACCGGACCCCCTCCACAGGGGAGAGTGGGACATAGAAGAAAAAGAAAAGAAACAGCTGATCAACTGGTCTAAAAAGGGAGTCTATTTAAAGGCTAGAGTATACAAATGAGTTTTAAGGTGAGACTTAAATGCTTCTACTGAGGTGGCATCTCGAACTGTTACCGGGAGGGCATTCCAGAGTACTGGAGCCCGAACGGAAAATGCTCTATAGCCCGCAGACTTTTTTTGGGCTTTGGGAATCACTAATAAGCCGGAGTCCTTTGAACGCAGATTTCTTGCCGGGACATATGGTACAATACAATCGGCAAGATAGGATGGAGCTAGACCGTGTAGTATTTTATACGTAAGTAGTAAAACCTTAAAGTACAACATGATACATCACACATGCATGTATACAACATGATACATCACACATACAACATGATACATCACACATGCATGCATACAACATGATACATCACACATGCATGCATACTACATGATACATCACACATGCATGCATACAACATGATACATCACACATGCATGCATACTACATGATACATCACACATGCATGCATACAACATGATACATCACACATGCAAGCATACAACATGATACATCACACATGCATGTATACAACATGATACATCACACATGCCTGTATACAACATGATACATCACACATACAACATGATACATCACACATGCATGTATACAACATGATACATCACACATGCATGCATACAACATGATACATCACACATGCATGTATACAACATGATACATCACACATACAACATGATACATCACGCATACAACATGATACATCACACATGCATGCATACAACATGATACATCACACATGCATGTATACAACATGATACATCACACATACAACATGATACATCACACATACAACATGATACATCACACATGCATGCATACAACATGATACATCACACATACAACATGATACATCACACATACATGCATACAACATGATACATCACACATGCATGCATACAACATGATACATCACACATGCATGTATACAACATGATACATCACACATACAACATGATACATCACACATTCAACATGATTCATCACACATGCATGCATACAACATGATACATCACACATGCATGCATACAACATGATACATCACACATGCATGCATACAACATGATACATCACACATGCATGCATACAACATGATACATCACACATACATGCATACAACATGATACATCACACATGCATGTATACAACATGATACATCACACATACAACATGATACATCACACATGCATGCATACAACATGATACATCACACATACAACATGATACATCACACATGCATGCATACAACATGATACATCACACATACATGCATACAACATGATACATCACACATGCATGTATACAACATGATACATCACACATACAACATGATACATCACACATGCATGCATACAACATGATACATCACACATGCATGCATACAACATGATACATCACACATGCAAGCATACAACATGATACATCACACATGCATGTATACAACATGATACATCACACATGCCTGTATACAACATGATACATCACACATACAACATGATACATCACACATGCATGTATACAACATGATACATCACACATGCATGCATACAACATGATACATCACACATGCATGTATACAACATGATACATCACACATACAACATGATACATCACACATACAACATGATACATCACACATGCATGCATACAACATGATACATCACACATGCATGTATACAACATGATACATCACACATACAACATGATACATCACACATACAACATGATACATCACACATACAACATGATACATCACACATACATGCATACAACATGATACATCACACATGCATGCATACAACATGATACATCACACATGCATGTATACAACATGATACATCACACATACAACATGATACATCACACATACAACATGATTCATCACACATGCATGCATACAACATGATACATCACACATGCATGCATACAACATGATACATCACACATGCATGCATACAACATGATACATCACACATGCATGCATACAACATGATACATCACACATGCATGCATACAACATGATACATCACACATACAACATGATACATCACACATGCATGTATACAACATGATACATCACACATACAACATGATACATCACACATGCATGCATACAACATGATACATCACACATGCATGCATACAACATGATACATCACACATGCAAGCATACAACATGATACATCACACATGCATGTATACAACATGATACATCACACATGCCTGTATACAACATGATACATCACACATACAACATGATACATCACACATGCATGTATACAACATGATACATCACACATGCATGCATACAACATGATACATCACACATGCATGTATACAACATGATACATCACACATACAACATGATACATCACACATACAACATGATACATCACACATGCATGCATACAACATGATACATCACACAAGCATGTATACAACATGATACATCACACATACAACATGATAAATCACACATACAACATGATACATCACACATGCATGCATACAACATGATACATCACACATACAACATGATACATCACACATACATGCATACAACATGATACATCACACATGCATGCATACAACATGATACATCACACATGCATGTATACAACATGATACATCACACATACAACATGATACATCACACATACAACATGATTCATCACACATGCATGCATACAACATGATACATCACACATACAACATGATACATCACACTTGCATGCATACAACATGATACATCACACATGCATCCATACAACATGATACATCACACATGCATGTATACAACATGATACATCACACATACAACATGATACATCACACATGCATGCATACAACATGATTCATCACACATGCATGCATACAACATGATACATCACACATGCATGCCTACAACATGATACATCACACATGCATGCATACAACATGATACATCACACATACATGCATACAACATGATACATCACACATGCATGCATACAACATGATACATCATACATACAACATGATACATCACACATACATGCATACAACATGATACATCACACATGCATGCATACAACATGATACATCACACATGCATGTATACAACATGATACATCACACATACAACATGATACATCACACATACAACATGATTCATCACACATGCATGCATACAACATGATACATCACACATGCATGCATACAACATGATACATCACACATGCATGCATACAACATGATACATCACACATGCATGCATACAACATGATACATCACACATGCATGCATACAACATGATACATCACACATACATGCATACAACATGATACATCACACATACATGCATACAACATGATACATCACACATACAACATGATACATCTCACATACATGCATACAACATGATACATCACACATACAACATGATACATCACACATACATGCATACAACATGATACATCACACATGCATGCATACAACATGATACATCACACATACAACATGATACATCACACATACTGTACATGCATACAACATGATACATCACACATGCATGCATACAACATGATACATCACACATGCATGTATACAACATGATACATCACACATACAACATGATACATCACACATACAACATGATTCATCACACATGCATGCATACAACATGATACATCACACATGCATGCATACAACATGATACATCACACATGCATGTATACAACATGATACATCACACATGCATGCATACAACATGATACATCACACATGCATGCATACAACATGATACATCACACATGCATGCATACAACATGATACATCACACATGCATGCATACAACATGATACATCACCCATGCATGCATACAACATGATACATCACACATACATGCATACAACATGATACATCACACATACAACATGATACATCTCACATGCATGCATACAACATGATACATCACACATGCATGCATACAACATGATACATCACACATGCATGTATACAACATGATACATCACACATGCATGTATACAACATGATACATCACATATGCATGTATACAACTTGATACATCACACATACATGATACATCACACATGCATGGATACAACATGATACATCACACTTTTATGTATACAACATGATACATCACACATACAACATGATACATCACACATGCATGCATACAACATGATACATCACACATACAACATGATACATCACACATGCATGCATACAACATGATACATCACACATGCATGCATACAACATGATACATCACACATGCATGCATACAACATTATACATCACACATGCATGCATACAACATGATACATCACACATACATGCATACAACATGATACATCACACATACAACATGATACATCTCACATGCATGCATACAGCATGATACATCACACATGCATGTATACAACATGATACATCACACATGCATGTATACAACATGATACATCACACATGCATGTATACAACATGATACATCACATATGCATGTATACAACTTGATACATCACACATACATGATACATCACACATGCATGGATACAACATGATACATCACACATTTATGTATACAACATGATACATCACACATACAACATGATACATCACACATGCATGTATACAACATGATACATCACACATACAACATGATACATCACATGCATGTATACAACATGATACATCACACATGCATGTATACAACATGATACATCACACATACATGATACATCACACATGCATGTATACAACATGATACATCACACATGCATGTATACAACATGATACATCACACATATAACATGATACATCACACATGCATGCATACAACATGATACATCACACATGCGTGTATACAACATGATACATCACATATGCATGTATACAACATGATACATCACACATACATGATACATCACACATGCATGGATACAACATGATACATCACACATGCATGTATACAACATGATACATCACACATGCATGGATACAACATGATACATCACATATGCATGTATACAACATGATACATCACACATACATGATACATCACACATGCATGGATACAACATGATACATCACACATGCATGCATACAACATGATACATCTCACATGTATGCATACAACATGATACATCACACATCTATGCATACAACATGATACATCACACATGCATGCATACAACATGATACATCACACATGCATGCATACAACATGATACATCACACATGCCTGTATAAAACATGATACATCACACATACAACATGATACATCACACATGCATGTATACAACATGATACATCACACATGCATGCATACAACATGATACATCACACATGCATGCATACAACATGATACATCTCACATGCATGTATACAACATGATACATCACACATGCATGTATACAACATGATACATCACATATGCATGTATACAACATCATACATCACACATACATGATACATCACACATGCATGTATACAACATGATACATCACACATGCATGATAACACATGATACATCACACATATAACATGATACATCACACATGCATGCATACAACATGATACATCACACATGCATGTATACAACATGATACATCACATATGCATGTATACAGCATGATACATCACACATACATGATACATCACACATGCATGGATACAACATGATACATCACACATGCATGTATACAACATGATACATCACACATATAACATGATATATCACACATGCATGCATACAACATGATACATCACACATGCATGCATACAACATGATACATCACACATGCATGCATACAACATGATACATCACACATGCATGCATACGACATGATACATCACACATGCATGCATACGACATGATACATCACACATGCATGCATACAACATGATACATCACACATGCATGTATACAACATGATACATCACACATGCATGTATACAACATGATACATCACACATACAACATGATACATCACACATGCATGCATACAACATGATACATCACACATATAACATGATACATCACACATGCATGCATACAACATGATACATCACACATGCATGCATACAACATGATACATCACACATGCATGCATACAACATGATACATCACACATGCATGCATACAACATGATACATCACACATGCATGCATACGACATGATACATCACACATGCATGCATACGACATGATACATCACACATGCATGCATACAACATGATACATCACACATGCATGTATACAACATGATACATCACACATGCATGTATACAACATGATACATCACACATACAACATGATACATCACACATGCATGCATACAACATGATACATCACACATGCATGCATACAACATGATACATCACACATGCATGCATACAACATGATACATCACACATGCATGCATACAACATGATACATCACACATGCATGCATACATCACACATGCATGTATACAACATGATACATCACACATACAACATGATACATCACACATGCATGCATACAACATGATACATCACACATGCATGCATACATCACACATGCATGTATACAACATGATACATCACACATACAACATGATACATCACACATGCATGCATACAACATGATACATCACACATGCATGTATATCAATCATCAATCAATGTTTACTTATACAGCCCTAAATCACTAGTGTCTCAAAGGGCTGCACAAACCACCACGACATCCTCGGTAGGCCCACATAAGGGCAAGGAAAACTCACACCCAGTGGGACATCGGTGACAATAATGACCCAGTGGGACGTCGGTGACAATAATGACTATGAGAACCTTAGAGAGGAGGAAAGCAATGGATGTCGAGCGGGTCTAACATGATACTGTGAAAGTTCAATCCACAATGGATCCAACACAGTCGCGAGAGTCCCGTTCACAGCGGAGCCAGCAGGAAACCATCCCAAGCGGAGGCGGATCAGCAGCGCAGAGATGTCCCCAGCCGATACACAGGCAAGCAGTACATGGCCACCGGATCGGACCGGACCCCCTCCACAGGGGAGAGTGGGACATAGAAGAAAAAGAAAAGAAACAGCTGATCAACTGGTCTAAAAAGGGAGTCTATTTAAAGGCTAGAGTATACAAATGAGTTTTAAGGTGAGACTTAAATGCTTCTACTGAGGTGGCATCTCGAACTGTTACCGGGAGGGCATTCCAGAGTACTGGAGCCCGAACGGAAAATGCTCTATAGCCCGCAGACTTTTTTTGGGCTTTGGGAATCACTAATAAGCCGGAGTCCTTTGAACGCAGATTTCTTGCCGGGACATATGGTACAATACAATCGGCAAGATAGGATGGAGCTAGACCGTGTAGTATTTTATACGTAAGTAGTAAAACCTTAAAGTACAACATGATACATCACACATGCATGTATACAACATGATACATCACACATACAACATGATACATCACACATGCATGCATACAACATGATACATCACACATGCATGCATACTACATGATACATCACACATGCATGCATACAACATGATACATCACACATGCATGCATACTACATGATACATCACACATGCATGCATACAACATGATACATCACACATGCAAGCATACAACATGATACATCACACATGCATGTATACAACATGATACATCACACATGCCTGTATACAACATGATACATCACACATACAACATGATACATCACACATGCATGTATACAACATGATACATCACACATGCATGCATACAACATGATACATCACACATGCATGTATACAACATGATACATCACACATACAACATGATACATCACGCATACAACATGATACATCACACATGCATGCATACAACATGATACATCACACATGCATGTATACAACATGATACATCACACATACAACATGATACATCACACATACAACATGATACATCACACATGCATGCATACAACATGATACATCACACATACAACATGATACATCACACATACATGCATACAACATGATACATCACACATGCATGCATACAACATGATACATCACACATGCATGTATACAACATGATACATCACACATACAACATGATACATCACACATACAACATGATACATCACACATACATGCATACAACATGATACATCACACATGCATGTATACAACATGATACATCACACATGCATGCATACAACATGATACATCACACATGCATGTATACAACATGATACATCACACATACAACATGATACATCACACATACAACATGATACATCACACATGCATGCATACAACATGATACATCACACATACAACATGATACATCACACATACATGCATACAACATGATACATCACACATGCATGCATACAACATGATACATCACACATGCATGTATACAACATGATACATCACACATACAACATGATACATCACACATACAACATGATACATCACACATACATGCATACAACATGATACATCACACATACAACATGATACATCACACATACATGCATACAACATGATACATCACACATGCATGCATACAACATGATACATCACACATGCATGTATACAACATGATACATCACACATACAACATGATACATCACACATACAACATGATACATCACACATACATGCATACAACATGATACATCACACATGCATGCATACAACATGATACATCACACATGCATGTATACAACATGATACATCACACATACAACATGATACATCACACATTCAACATGATTCATCACACATGCATGCATACAACATGATACATCACACATGCATGCATACAACATGATACATCACACATGCATGCATACAACATGATACATCACACATGCATGCATACAACATGATACATCACACATACATGCATACAACATGATACATCACACATGCATGTATACAACATGATACATCACACATACAACATGATACATCACACATGCATGCATACAACATGATACATCACACATGCATGCATACAACATGATACATCACACATGCAAGCATACAACATGATACATCACACATGCATGTATACAACATGATACATCACACATGCCTGTATACAACATGATACATCACACATACAACATGATACATCACACATGCATGTATACAACATGATACATCACACATGCATGCATACAACATGATACATCACACATGCATGTATACAACACGATACATCACACATACAACATGATACATCACACATACAACATGATACATCACACATGCATGCATACAACATGATACATCACACATGCATGTATACAACATGATACATCACACATACAACATGATACATCACACATACAACATGATACATCACACATGCATGCATACAACATGATACATCACACATACAACATGATACATCACACATACATGCATACAACATGATACATCACACATGCATGCATACAACATGATACATCACACATGCATGTATACAACATGATACATCACACATACAACATGATACATCACACATACAACATGATTCATCACACATGCATGCATACAACATGATACATCACACATGCATGCATACAACATGATACATCACACATGCATGCATACAACATGATACATCACACATGCATGCATACAACATGATACATCACACATGCATGCATACAACATGATACATCACACATACAACATGATACATCACACATGCATGTATACAACATGATACATCACACATACAACATGATACATCACACATGCATGCATACAACATGATACATCACACATGCATGCATACAACATGATACATCACACATGCAAGCATACAACATGATACATCACACATGCATGTATACAACATGATACATCACACATGCCTGTATACAACATGATACATCACACATACAACATGATACATCACACATGCATGTATACAACATGATACATCACACATGCATGCATACAACATGATACATCACACATGCATGTATACAACATGATACATCACACATACAACATGATACATCACACATACAACATGATACATCACACATGCATGCATACAACATGATACATCACACAAGCATGTATACAACATGATACATCACACATACAACATGATACATCACACATACAACATGATACATCACACATGCATGCATACAACATGATACATCACACATACAACATGATACATCACACATACATGCATACAACATGATACATCACACATGCATGCATACAACATGATACATCACACATGCATGTATACAACATGATACATCACACATACAACATGATACATCACACATACAACATGATTCATCACACATGCATGCATACAACATGATACATCACACATACAACATGATACATCACACTTGCATGCATACAACATGATACATCACACATGCATCCATACAACATGATACATCACACATGCATGTATACAACATGATACATCACACATACAACATGATACATCACACATGCATGCATACAACATGATTCATCACACATGCATGCATACAACATGATACATCACACATGCATGCCTACAACATGATACATCACACATGCATGCATACAACATGATACATCACACATACATGCATACAACATGATACATCACACATGCATGCATACAACATGATACATCACACATACAACATGATACATCACACATACATGCATACAACATGATACATCACACATGCATGCATACAACATGATACATCACACATGCATGTATACAACATGATACATCACACATACAACATGATACATCACACATACAACATGATTCATCACACATGCATGCATACAACATGATACATCACACATGCATGCATACAACATGATACATCACACATGCATGCATACAACATGATACATCACACATGCATGCATACAACATGATACATCACACATGCATGCATACAACATGATACATCACACATACATGCATACAACATGATACATCACACATACATGCATACAACATGATACATCACACATACAACATGATACATCTCACATACATGCATACAACATGATACATCACACATACAACATGATACATCACACATACATGCATACAACATGATACATCACACATGCATGCATACAACATGATACATCACACATACAACATGATACATCACACATACATGCATACAACATGATACATCACACATGCATGCATACAACATGATACATCACACATGCATGTATACAACATGATACATCACACATACAACATGATACATCACACATACAACATGATTCATCACACATGCATGCATACAACATGATACATCACACATGCATGCATACAACATGATACATCACACATGCATGCATACAACATGATACATCACCCATGCATGCATACAACATGATACATCACACATACATGCATACAACATGATACATCACACATACAACATGATACATCTCACATGCATGCATACAACATGATACATCACACATGCATGCATACAACATGATACATCACACATGCATGTATACAACATGATACATCACACATGCATGTATACAACATGATACATCACATATGCATGTATACAACTTGATACATCACACATACATGATACATCACACATGCATGGATACAACATGATACATCACACTTTTATGTATACAACATGATACATCACACATACAACATGATACATCACACATGCATGCATACAACATGATACATCACACATACAACATGATACATCACACATGCATGCATACAACATGATACATCACACATGCATGCATACAACATGATACATCACACATGCATGCATACAACATTATACATCACACATGCATGCATACAACATGATACATCACACATACATGCATACAACATGATACATCACACATACAACATGATACATCTCACATGCATGCATACAGCATGATACATCACACATGCATGCATACAACATGATACATCACACATGCATGTATACAACATGATACATCACACATGCATGTATACAACATGATACATCACATATGCATGTATACAACTTGATACATCACACATACATGATACATCACACATGCATGGATACAACATGATACATCACACATTTATGTATACAACATGATACATCACACATACAACATGATACATCACACATGCATGTATACAACATGATACATCACACATACAACATGATACATCACATGCATGTATACAACATGATACATCACACATGCATGTATACAACATGATACATCACACATACATGATACATCACACATGCATGTATACAACATGATACATCACACATGCATGTATACAACATGATACATCACACATATAACATGATACATCACACATGCATGCATACAACATGATACATCACACATGCGTGTATACAACATGATACATCACATATGCATGTATACAACATGATACATCACACATACATGATACATCACACATGCATGGATAAAACATGATACATCACACATGCATGTATACAACATGATACATCACACATGCATGGATACAACATGATACATCACATATGCATATATACAACATGATACATCACACATACATGATACATCACACATGCATGGATACAACATGATACATCACACATGCATGCATACAACATGATACATCTCACATGTATGCATACAACATGATACATCACACATCTATGCATACAACATGATACATCACACATGCATGCATACAACATGATACATCACACATGCATGCATACAACATGATACATCACACATGCCTGTATAAAACATGATACATCACACATACAACATGATACATCACACATGCATGTATACAACATGATACATCACACATGCATGCATACAACATGATACATCACACATGCATGCATACAACATGATGCATCTCACATGCATGTATACAACATGATACATCACACATGCATGTATACAACATGATACATCACATATGCATGTATACAACATCATACATCACACATACATGATACATCACACATGCATGTATACAACATGATACATCACACATGCATGATAACACATGATACATCACACATATAACATGATACATCACACATGCATGCATACAACATGGTACATCACACATGCATGTATACAACATGATACATCACATATGCATGTATACAGCATGATACATCACACATACATGATACATCACACATGCATGGATACAACATGATACATCACACATGCATGTATACAACATGATACATCACACATATAACATGATACATCACACATGCATGCTTACAACATGATACATCACACATGCATGCATACAACATGATACATCACACATGCATGCATACAAAATGATACATCACACATGCATGCATACGACATGATACATCACACATGCATGCATACGACATGATACATCACACATGCATGCATACAACATGATACATCACACATGCATGCATACAACATGATACATCACACATACAACATGATACATCACACATGCATGTATACAACATGATACATCACACATGCATGTATACAACATGATACATCACACATACAACATGATACATCACACATGCATGCATACAACATGATACATCACACATGCATGCATACAACATGATACATCACACATGCATGCATACATCACACATGCATGCATACAACATGATACATCACACATACAACATGATACATCACACATGCATGCATACAACATGATACATCACACATGCATGCATACATCACACATGCATGTATACAACATGATACATCACACATACAACATGATACATCACACATGCATGCATACAACATGATACATCACACATGCATGCATACATCACACATGCATGTATACAACATGATACATCACACATACAACATGATACATCACACATGCATGCATACAACATGATACATCACACATGCATGTATATCAATCATCAATCAATGTTTACTTATACAGCCCTAAATCACTAGTGTCTCAAAGGGCTGCACAAACCACCACGACATCCTCGGTAGGCCCACATAAGGGCAAGGAAAACTCACACCCAGTGGGACATCGGTGACAATAATGACCCAGTGGGACGTCGGTGACAATAATGACTATGAGAACCTTAGAGAGGAGGAAAGCAATGGATGTCGAGCGGGTCTAACATGATACTGTGAAAGTTCAATCCACAATGGATCCAACACAGTCGCGAGAGTCCCGTTCACAGCGGAGCCAGCAGGAAACCATCCCAAGCGGAGGCGGATCAGCAGCGCAGAGATGTCCCCAGCCGATACACAGGCAAGCAGTACATGGCCACCGGATCGGACCGGACCCCCTCCACAGGGGAGAGTGGGACATAGAAGAAAAAGAAAAGAAACAGCTGATCAACTGGTCTAAAAAGGGAGTCTATTTAAAGGCTAGAGTATACAAATGAGTTTTAAGGTGAGACTTAAATGCTTCTACTGAGGTGGCATCTCGAACTGTTACCGGGAGGGCATTCCAGAGTACTGGAGCCCGAACGGAAAATGCTCTATAGCCCGCAGACTTTTTTTGGGCTTTGGGAATCACTAATAAGCCGGAGTCCTTTGAACGCAGATTTCTTGCCGGGACATATGGTACAATACAATCGGCAAGATAGGATGGAGCTAGACCGTGTAGTATTTTATACGTAAGTAGTAAAACCTTAAAGTACAACATGATACATCACACATGCATGTATACAACATGATACATCACACATACAACATGATACATCACACATGCATGCATACAACATGATACATCACACATGCATGCATACTACATGATACATCACACATGCATGCATACAACATGATACATCACACATGCATGCATACTACATGATACATCACACATGCATGCATACAACATGATACATCACACATGCAAGCATACAACATGATACATCACACATGCATGTATACAACATGATACATCACACATGCCTGTATACAACATGATACATCACACATACAACATGATACATCACACATGCATGTATACAACATGATACATCACACATGCATGCATACAACATGATACATCACACATGCATGTATACAACATGATACATCACACATACAACATGATACATCACGCATACAACATGATACATCACACATGCATGCATACAACATGATACATCACACATGCATGTATACAACATGATACATCACACATACAACATGATACATCACACATGCATGCATACAACATGATACATCACACATACAACATGATACATCACACATACATGCATACAACATGATACATCACACATGCATGCATACAACATGATACATCACACATGCATGTATACAACATGATACATCACACATACAACATGATACATCACACATACAACATGATTCATCACACATGCATGCATACAACATGATACATCACACATGCATGCATACAACATGATACATCACACATGCATGCATACAACATGATACATCACACATGCATGCATACAACATGATACATCACACATACATGCATACAACATGATACATCACACATGCATGTATACAACATGATACATCACACATACAACATGATACATCACACATGCATGCATACAACATGATACATCACACATACAACATGATACATCACACATGCATGCATACAACATGATACATCACACATGCATGTATACAACATGATACATCACACATGCCTGTATACAACATGATACATCACACATACAACATGATACATCACACATGCATGTATACAACATGATACATCACACATGCATGCATACAACATGATACATCACACATGCATGTATACAACATGATACATCACACATACAACATGATACATCACACATACAACATGATACATCACACATGCATGCATACAACATGATACATCACACATGCATGTATACAACATGATACATCACACATACAACATGATACATCACACATACAACATGATACATCACACATGCATGCATACAACATGATACATCACACATACATGCATACAACATGATACATCACACATGCATGCATACAACATGATACATCACACATGCATGTATACAACATGATACATCACACATACAACATGATACATCACACATACAACATGATTCATCACACATGCATGCATACAACATGATACATCACACATGCATGCATACAACATGATACATCACACATGCATGCATACAACATGATACATCACACATGCATGCATACAACATGATACATCACACATGCATGCATACAACATGATACATCACACATACAACATGATACATCACACATGCATGTATACAACATGATACATCACACATACAACATGATACATCACACATGCATGCATACAACATGATACATCACACATGCATGCATACAACATGATACATCACACATGCAAGCATACAACATGATACATCACACATGCATGTATACAACATGATACATCACACATGCCTGTATACAACATGATACATCACACATACAACATGATACATCACACATGCATGTATACAACATGATACATCACACATGCATGCATACAACATGATACATCACACATGCATGTATACAACATGATACATCACACATACAACATGATACATCACACATGCATGCATACAACATGATACATCACACATGCATGTATACAACATGATACATCACACATACAACATGATACATCACACATACAACATGATACATCACACATGCATGCATACAACATGATACATCACACATACAACATGATACATCACACATACATGCATACAACATGATACATCACACATGCATGCATACAACATGATACATCACACATGCATGTATACAACATGATACATCACACATACAACATGATACATCACACATACAACATGATTCATCACACATGCATGCATACAACATGATACATCACACATACAACATGATACATCACACTTGCATGCATACAACATGATACATCACACATGCATCCATACAACATGATACATCACACATGCATGTATACAACATGATACATCACACATACAACATGATACATCACACATGCATGCATACAACATGATTCATCACACATGCATGCATACAACATGATACATCACACATGCATGCCTACAACATGATACATCACACATGCATGCATACAACATGATACATCACACATACATGCATACAACATGATACATCACACATGCATGCATACAACATGATACATCACACATACAACATGATACATCACACATACATGCATACAACATGATACATCACACATGCATGCATACAACATGATACATCACACATGCATGTATACAACATGATACATCACACATACAACATGATACATCACACATACAACATGATTCATCACACATGCATGCATACAACATGATACATCACACATGCATGCATACAACATGATACATCACACATGCATGCATACAACATGATACATCACACATGCATGCATACAACATGATACATCACACATGCATGCATACAACATGATACATCACACATGGATGCATACATCATGATACATCCCACATACATGCATACAACATGATACATCACACATACATGCATACAACATGATACATCACACATACATGCATACAACATGATACATCACACATACAACATGATACATCTCACATACATGCATACAACATGATACATCACACATGCATGCATACAACATGATACATCACACATGCATGCATACAACATGATACATCACACATGCATGCATACAACATGATACATCACACATGGATGCATACATCATGATACATCCCACATACATGCATACAACATGATACATCACACATACATGCATACAACATGATACATCACACATACATGCATACAACATGATACATCACACATACAACATGATACATCTCACATACATGCATACAACATGATACATCACACATGCATGTATACAACATGATACATCACACATACATGCATACAACATGATACATCACACATGCATGCATACAACATGATACATCACACATGCATGTATACAACATGATACATCACACATACAACATGATACATCACACATACAACATGATTCATCACACATGCATGCATACAACATGATACATCACACATACAACATGATACATCACACTTGCATGCATACAACATGATACATCACACATGCATCCATACAACATGATACATCACACATGCATGTATACAACATGATACATCACACATACAACATGATACATCACACATGCATGCATACAACATGATTCATCACACATGCATGCATACAACATGATACATCACACATGCATGCCTACAACATGATACATCACACATGCATGCATACAACATGATACATCACACATACATGCATACAACATGATACATCACACATGCATGCATACAACATGATACATCACACATACAACATGATACATCACACATACATGCATACAACATGATACATCACACATGCATGCATACAACATGATACATCACACATGCATGTATACAACATGATACATCACACATACAACATGATACATCACACATACAACATGATTCATCACACATGCATGCATACAACATGATACATCACACATGCATGCATACAACATGATACATCACACATGCATGCATACAACATGATACATCACACATGCATGCATACAACATGATACATCACACATGCATGCATACAACATGATACATCACACATGGATGCATACATCATGATACATCCCACATACATGCATACAACATGATACATCACACATACATGCATACAACATGATACATCACACATACATGCATACAACATGATACATCACACATACAACATGATACATCTCACATACATGCATACAACATGATACATCACACATGCATGCATACAACATGATACATCACACATGCATGCATACAACATGATACATCACACATACAACATGATACATCACACATACAACATGATACATCACACATACATGCATACAACATGATACATCACACATACATGCATACAACATGATACATCACACATACAACATGATACATCTCACATACATGCATACAACATGATACATCACACATGCATGCATACAACATGATACATCACACATGCATGCATACAACATGATACATCACACATGCATGCATACAACATGATACATCACACATGGATGCATACATCATGATACATCCCACATACATGCATACAACATGATACATCACACATACATGCATACAACATGATACATCACACATACATGCATACAACATGATACATCACACATACAACATGATACATCTCACATACATGCATACAACATGATACATCACACATGCATGTATACAACATGATACATCACACATACATGCATACAACATGATACATCACACATGCATGCATACAACATGATACATCACACATACAACATGATACATCTCACATACATGTATACAACATGATACATCACACATACAACATGATACATCTCACATACATGTATACAACATGATACATCACACATACAACATGATACATCTCACATACATGCATACAACATGATACATCACACATACAACATTTCCCCATTTTTCTACACAGTAACTCAGATATGTAACACTAGTGAGCAGTAGAGAATATGACGTGATTTTTGGGCCAGAACATGTTTAGTTTTATTCATTATTGCCGTGTTTCTTGCTGCTTTATGTTGTAAATTTTTTACATGAGATTTTCAGTTCATTTTATCATCAATCATTATACCTAGAAATTTGCTTTCATTTACTCTTTCAATTTCTATTCCGTCTATTTGTATTTGTGTTTGACACTTCTTTCCTACTTTTACCAAATAGCATTATTTTAGTTTTACTGAAATTCAATGATAGTCTGTTTTTGTCAAACCATCTTTTTAATTTGTTCATTTCATCTGTTATTATTTGTATTATCTTCTGTGTGTTCTCTCCTGAACAAAACACTGTTGTATCATCCGCAAATAATACTAATTTTAAATATTTTATAACTTTACAAATGTCATTTATATAAAGCTTGAACCATGTTGGTCCTAGTTTTGATCCTTGAGGTACACCACAGGATATATTTAGTGTTGTAGAAGTGTGTTCGCCCGGCTTCACGTATTGTTTCCTGTTGGTTAAATAACTTCTAATCCAGTTTAAGACCAACCCTCTGATGCCATACCAGTATAGTTTTTTGATTAAAATATTGTGATTAATAGTGTGAAATGCTTTAGTTGGATCAATAAACACTGCTGCCACATATTTTTTTTTTTTTACTATCAATTGCATTGGTCATTTCTTCTGTCTTTTCTATTACAGCCATCGAAGTTGAAATATTAGCTCTGTATCCATATTGGTTCTCATCTAATATTTTATGTTTGTTTGTGGAACTCTCTAATCTGACAGTTTTTCAATGATTTTAGAAAATTGTGGAAGTAAAGAAACAGGTCTATAATTTGTAAATTGGTGTTTGTCTCCATTCTGATGAATTGGTGCAATTTTAGCTATTTTCATTTTGTTTGGGAATTTACCTGTTTGAGATGATGGGTATTTTTACGCTGCTTTTGCAGTGTAGCGTGTAGTGTAGCTTGCTACAATTCTCTGAGGATAGCTTAGCTACATTTAATTGGGAGTAACTTGTAGCTTAGCTTACTACATTTTCCAGGTCGCTTGCCCATCACTGTCTGTTTGGCCTAGCTCACATGTGAATAGTTTGAATACTGCAAACTTCTATACAGTAACACCTCATTTGTGTTTTATGTTCTGCAGACGTCCAGCAGGTGTCAGCAGAGAGTCATGAAGATATTCCCTCCAAGCAGCAGGAGTGGAGCTCCAGTGTGGGACAGAAGGAGCTACAGACCCCCTCCCACATTAAAGAGGAAGAGGAGGAACTGTCGAAGCAGCTTCAAATGTTGGTGGAGGATAATGATGAAGCTGAAGCTCAGTCCTTACAGCTTCATCACTGTCAAAGTGAGGAGAACAGAGGGGCGGAGCTTGTAAGTCAACACATCACAGAAGCTGATGGAGAGCATTGTGAAGATATAAAGTCAGAACCAGACAGCATCTTTGCTCCACTGTCAGACATGGACCACATGATGTCACACTCTTCTGATCACAGTGACCACATCCAAAAACCTTTGGAGAGTAAAAATGACTCCAAAGGTGATACGAGACATCACACTAACAACAAACACTTTGACTGCTCTGAATGTGGGAAATCATTTAGACACAAGAGTTATATTACAATACACATGAGAATACATACTGGAGAGAAACCTTTTATTTGCTCTGTCTGTAAGAAGAGTTTTTCCATTAAGCCTGCCATGACCAGACACATGAGAACACACACTGGAGAGAAACCTTTTACTTGCTCTGTTTGTAAGAAGAATTTTTCCAGAAAGTCTAACATGTCCTCACACATGAGAACACATACTGGAGAGAAACCTTTGACTTGCTCTGTTTGTAAGAAGCGTTTCTCCACAAAGCAAAATATGGTCACACACATGAGAACACATTCTGGAGAAAAACCTTTTACTTGCTCTGTTTGCAAGAAATGTTTCTCCAGAAAGCCTGACATCTCCATACACATGAGAACACACACTGGAGAGAAACCTTTTACTTGTTCTGTTTGTAAGAAGAGTTTCTCCACAAAGTCTAACATGTCCTCACACATTAAAACACATACTGGAGAGAAACCTTTGACTTGCTCTGTTTGTAAGAAGCGTTTCTCCACAACGCAACATATGATCACACACATGAGAACACATACTGGAGAGAAACCTTTTACTTGCTCTGTTTGTAAGAAGTCTTTCTCCAGAAAGCCTGACATCTCCATACACATGAGGACACACACTGGAGAGAAACCTTTTACTTGTTCTGTTTGTAAGAAGAGTTTCTCCACAAAGTCTAACATGTCCTCACACATGAGAACACATACTGGAGAGAAACCTTTGACTTGATCTGTTTGTAAGAAGACTTTCTCCACGAAGCCTAACATGACCGCACACATGAGAACACATACTGGAGAGAAACCTTTTATCTGCCCTGTTTGCAAGAAGCATTTCTCCACAAAGCTTGTCATGACCACACACATGAGAACACACTGGAGAAAAACCATTTAGTTCAACTGTTTGTGCATAAGTTATCAGGTCAGTAAACACAAGTGTGTAACAGTCATGGAAGCTGCAGGGATTTAAAAACACTTAGTGATTGTGCTAAATGTACTTTAAAAACACAGCATGTTTAATATGAATGTATATTTGATGTTGTATGTAGTGCCTCTCATCTTCTACTGTTAAATTTAAAGGCCTACTGAAAGCCACTACAACCGACCACACAGTCTGATAGTTTACATATCAATGATGAAATATTAACATTGCAACACATGCCAATACGGCCTTTTTACTTTACTGAATTGCAATTTTAAAGGGGAACATTATCACCAGACCTATGTAAGCATCAATATATACCTTGATGTTGCAGAAAAAAGACCATATGTTTTTTTAACCCATTTCGGAACTCTAAAAGGGTGAATTTGGCGATTTAAACGCCTTTCAATTGTTTGCTGTCGGAGCAATGACCTTTCACCCGTGACGTTACAATGGGAAGCAATCCGCCATTTTTTCAAACACATTACACACACCAAGTCAAATCAGCTCTGTTATTTTCCGTTTTTTCGACTGTTTTCCGTACCTTGGAGACATCATGCCTCGTCGGTGTGTTGTTGGAGGGTGTAACAACATGAACAGGGACGGATTAAAGGTGACTTACGTGGAGTGTGCATCGATTAGCATGGCGTGCTAATCGACGCTAACATGCTATTTAGGCTAGCTGTATGTACATATTGCATCGTTATGCCTCATTTGTAACTATATTTGCATCCAGCCTTTCCCTCCACCCACATTTAATGCCAAACAAACACACACCAATCGACGGATTCAAGTACACCAGTGGTCAAAAGATGCGAAAGTCCCTTGTTTGTTCTGCACATTTTACCGGCGATGCTATGACAGACATGGCACAGAGATGTGTGGCTATCCTGCGACACTCAAAGCAGATGCATTTCCAACGATAAAGTCTACGAAATCACAAAGGTGAGTTTTGTTGATGTTATTGACTTATGTGCTAATCGGACATATTTGGTCACGGCCTGACTGGTAGCTAATCGATGTTAACATGCTATTTAGGCTAGCTGTATGTACATTTGTAGCTATATTTGCCTCCAGCCTTTCCCTCCACCCACATGTTATGCCAAACAAACATTTACCAATCGATGGATTTAAATTGCTCCAGTGGTCAAAAGATGCAATCGTTGGTTAGAAGGCGATCGCCGAATAGCTTCAATAGCTATTCGCTCAATAGCTTCAGTTTCTTCTTCAATTTCACTTTCGCTATCTGCCTCCACACTCCAACCATCCGTTTCAAAACATTCGTAATCTGTTGAATCTGCTGAAATCCACGTCTGAATCCGTGCTAATGTCGCTATATCTTCCTGTTCTATCCGCCATGTTTGTTTGTATTGGCGTCAATATGTGACGTCACAGGAAAATGGACGGTGGATTTACAGATAGCGAAAATCAGGCACTTTAAAACCTTTTTTCGGGATAATCCATGATGGATAACATTTTGAAAAAAGCTTCAAAAAATAAAATAAACCATTGGGAACTGATTTTTATTGGTTTTAACCCTTCTGAAATTGTGATAATGTTACCCTTTAAATTTCTCTCGAGTTACTTGTTAAAAACGTCGCGGAATGATGACGCATACGCGTGACGTCACCTGTTGGAGGGGACATATTAGCGTAGCACCAAACACGGCTAAAAGTCGTCTCTTTTCATCGCGCAATTACAAAGTATTTTGGACACCTGTGTTGCTGAATCTTTTGCAATTTGTTCATTCAATAATGGAGATTATAAAGAAGAATGCTGTTGGTGGAAAGCGGTGGATTGCAGCTGCCTTTAGCACCGAAACACAGCCGGTGTTTCTTTGTTTGTTTTTAACACAGAGCGGTCAAGCGAACATGTTTTCTCTACGTCAACCAGCATGTTTTTGGATGGGAAAATTGTGATATATATCTTACCGGAGAAATCATTGGATTATTCGTCGTCCTGCAGCAGCTGTGAGCTTGGCTCCTTGGCTTCTCTCTGAGACACTGGCGTGTTCACCGCAGCCATCCGACCTCGAGGTATGTTTTTACAATCTCACTAAAACACTAGTGTGCTGGTGAGAACAGCAGCAGCAAATGAAACTGCAGAATTTGAAATAAACTGTCAAGACTTTAACTTTGATTTTCTAGCAACATCAGCACATATAACATGTCTGACATTGTTGTGTGTGCAACACAATCTTTTTAATATGATTCTAACATTTATAGATTAGAGACTTCAGATTAGTGCTTTTATTTCAGTCAAGTACATGAGTTAATACACACATTTGTGTACTTTAAAATGAACACAACAGTTTGACTGAAAAGGTGAGAATAAACAGTACATAAAATATGTTACATACAATTAACATTTTAAGTGTAGATATTCATAATTCACTATTATACTTATTCATAATAGTGTTTTATATATGTTTTTTTAAATAATGAAGTGTTACATATTTTATTTTCTAATTGTAGATGATTCCATAGATGAACTCCTTTATATGATGTACATATTTGTTTTACATGTGTTCATACCTTTGCTTTTGAGTACACATAAATCCCTCTTAGTTCATATTTACTGGTTCACATCTGAAACATCTTCTGGACCACTTCTGGAAGCATATAATTATTTACTTTATACAACATTTGAGCAGTTGTGTTTTATATAAGATCATTTACTTTTAAAATGTATGACTTTGTGAATAATTTGTTGGGTCTCTAGAATCCATTCTATTAATTGTCTATTACTTTCTTGTGTAATATGATGATTGATGTGTGATTGTTTTATATGTATGTCCCCAGACTTTTATGCAATAAACAATGTATGCTTCAACTAAAGTTGGGTACAATAATTGTAGTTAATATTTGTAAGTATGTATTTTGTTCTATTTAGTAACGCACTCCATTTTTTAATGTTTTCTTTATATGACTTACATGTAGTGTCCAGCTTACTTCATCTATATTAACTCCTAAAAATGTGATATTATCCATAATTTGTTTTTTACAATTTTACAACCCCCAAATATGATATATTTAGTTTTATTGAAGTTTAGTGACAGTTTATTGACGTGCAGCCATCTATTTTATGGTCAAGTTCCCTCTGGATAAAATAAGATGAGAGTTAAATCAAGCGGTAATGAAGGTGAAGAATGGAATATTATTATATACATAATTATATATAGATAGTAGTGACAATTAAAGACACTTTCATCCTGTTCATTTGAGCAAAGAAAAAGAGTAAAGTAATATTCCAAACAATAGAAGAATATTAATATCAGCAGTCAATATTCCAACATTGTGAAGCTGAGCTATGGTAAACATATTCAGCTTTAGAAGCTTTATGGGAGTGATGTAATAACTGTTATAAACATGTGAATATTCAAAGTAATAATGTATGATAATACCATAATAAAATGGTACGTTTGGGGATGTGTAATATTGTTTGTATGAACATCCTGAATGTTTTCATGCTAGAATAGATTTAATTAGTAGGGAGTGAAACAAAATGAGGCAGTAATGATAATAATGTTTTGTTTTAAGCCTGTTTATGAATAATTAATTAAATAAAAAATGCCAAATGTAGCTTACATCCTCAGTGAGCTGAACTCCAGCAGTAAAGATGAGATAAATAATGTGGAAAGGTCAGAAGTCAAATGTTTCTTCAGGTAATACATGGAGCCTCTGCTGCCACCCAGCGGCCGTTGGAAAGAATGCATACATTTTGTTTTGACCTCCTTAAAGCTGCTTTTTACTTTCTGTCCTGTTTGTGTCCAAGTCTGTAGTGTGGGCCATAGGACAGAAGGAGGACATTTTGTTTATAGACTGTGGAGGGCAGCAATACACCTAAGAAGTTCTACTAGTCTGCTGGAAATAGAAAGAAGACATACGTAATAAACTGTACAGAACAGGCAAGAAATAAGAGTGAGAAGATCAAAAATAATCGTCAAAGCAGTAGCAAAGTTTTTAAATGTAAAAGAACTATCTTGGGAACAGGTACAAGGTGAACTACAAAGAGGAGACGAAACAGAGTCATGTGACCACAATCCAACGCCATGTTGATTGTTCAGTGGAATGCCAGAAGTCTAATAGCAAACGGACAGGAATTAAAGGGATATGTTGGAGCCAAATTTCCTTATTTGCTTATATTTATATTTTGTTTTCTCTGATTGATTGCTGGCCTCAGTTCATGCTGAGTTTCCCTTTCAGCAGATTGCTCTGCCCACTTCCTCTTGAGAACCAGGAAGTGTTGACAGGGATGGGACTGTTGCCGTGGTGTGGTTGTCATAGTAGCCTCCTTTAATTAGGTTCAGCTGGAAACACTCGGGGGTGATTACATGGAGGACAAACCGTTTTGGAGCGTGTGGTGTGGTGTGTGGTCAGGTCTCACTGCTGTGACAATGTGCCATTCAAGCCAAGGTCAGCATACATAATGTTCTAGAACCTACTTTTCATTTCATTTTGATAGCTTGGAATAAAGGGATTGTCATATCCAAACACATTTCTACAGTACTGGACATTCAATCATCAAACTGGTCAACACAGTATCAGTATCAGTATCAGCCCAAAGGTAAGGGCTGTACAATGAGAATAAAATGCCTCATAGCCGATTACACAAATGTGATCAATTCATCTAGATACTGTCCTGCCACAGTGAATAGGTTTCCCTTTTTAAAAGGGCAAATTCCTCCCAGGGTCTTTTGTCCTAATGACTGTCTGGATAAAGTGAGGAGAATATAATTCAGGAAAACAATTTATTTTACTAATAAACTAGAACCCATTTTTACATCTTCTCAACAACACCCACATTCTTACAAACATATTTAAGAATGGTGGTAACAAATGAATATAAAGTTAGTAAATATGTGAGAGAAAGAAGTAAACAAACGTTCTGTGTAACACAACTAACACTCCTTCTCCTCTTTTGTTGGACAAAGTTCATCCTCGTACTCTGCTCTCGTTCCTTCGCACATTTTGACACAATCACAACACTTTACACTCACACTTGATCCAAACTAAGCGATGTGTTTTGATCACTAATGTTTTGTTCTTAATCCGCGTTGACAGAAAGTAAAAAGCAGTTTTAAGGAGGTCAAAACAAAATGTATGCATTCTTTCCGACGGCCGCTGGGTGGCAGCAGAGGCTCCATGTATCACCTGAAGAAAAATTTGACTTCTGACCTTTCCACATTATTTCTCTCATCTTTACTGCTGGAGTTCAGCTCACTGAGGATGTAAGCTACATTTTTGGTATTTTAATTATCTTTAATTATTCATAAACAGGCTTAAAACAAACCATTATCATTACTGCCTCATTTTTTTTTTCCACTCTTAAAACTATTCTAGCATGAAAACATTGAGGATGTTCTTCAAAACAATATTACACATCCCCAAACGTAGCATTTTATTATTGTATTAATATACTGTGACGGGCTTCCTGCCGTCCTGGTGTGAGTTGCAGTGCCATCCAACACATGACGCATCATAACAGGTTTGACTCTGATTTATTGCTTCAATCATCATGTCATTCTCTTGCCTTCTTGTCGCCGCACCTTGCAGTGCGCGGGCGTTTCCTGCTTCTGTTCGCGGTGTCCGGGGTTTGAGTCCTTGGCGGGGACTCGTCGTCTCTCAGGTCTGATCGTTCGTTGCTCGTGGTCGGTCTCGTCAGCGGGTTCCTTCTCCTACTTCCCCCTGAATGTTCCTCCTTCCCCCTTTTTATGCTGCAGGAGCAGATGATGTGATTGAGCGCAGCTGTGTGGTGTACGCACCTTGCGCTGATTGCTGTTGTCCTGCCGCCCTGCGTGCGTCACGCCTCTCCCCTCTGCTGCATGCCCCGCCTCCTGGCCTCCATCTTTGTCAGGACAATCATGTTTCTCAGCCCGCTGTCGGCCCGTCGGCTGCGTCTCTCCACACATACATTATTACACTTAATAATCACATGTTTATAACAGTGCTGACATTTTTTATTTCCCATCCATCCATCCATCCATCCATCCATCCATCATCTTCCACTTATCTGAGGTCGGGTCGGGGGGGCAGCAGCCTAAGCAGGGAAGCCCAGACTTCCCTCTCTCCAGCCACTTCGTCTAGCTCTTCCCGGGGGATCCCCAGGCGTTCCCAGGCCAGCCGGGAGACATAATCTTCCCAACGTGTCCTGGGTCTTCCCCGTGGCCTCCTACCAGCTGGACGTGCCCTAAACACCTCCCTAGGGAGGCGTTCGGGTGGCATCCTGACCAGATGCCCGAACCACCTCATCCGGCTCCTCTCCATGTGAAGGAGCAGCGGCTTTACTTTGAGTTCCTCCCGGATGGCAGAGCTTCTCACCCTATCTCTAAGGGAGAGACCCGCCACACGGCGGAGGAAACTCATTTGGGCCGCTTGTACCCGTGATCTTATCTTTTCGGTCATGACCCAAAGCTCATGACCATAGGTGAGGATGGGAACGTAGATCGACCGGTAAATTGAGAGCTTTGCCTTCAGGCTCAGCTCCTTCTTCACCACAACGGATTGATACAACGTCCGCATTACTGAAGACGCCGCACCGATCCGCCTGTCGATCTCACCATCCACTCTTCCCCCACTCTTTTTTTTATTTCCCCTCGGGGATTAATAAAGTATTTCTGTTTCTGAAAATTACATCACTCTCATAAAGCCTTTAAAAATAAATATGTTTTTTACCATAGGTCAGCGTCACAATGTTGGAATATTGACTGCTGATATTAATATTCTTCTATTTTTGGAATATTACACTTTACTCTTTTTTTTGCTTAAATCAACAGGATGAAAGTGTCTTTAATTGTCACTACTGAGTGTAACTATACATTCTTCGCCTTCATTACTGCTTGATTTATCTCTCATCTCATTTTATCCAGTGAGAACTTTATCAAAAAATGTTGTCTGCACATCAATAAACTGTCACTAAACTTCAATAAAACTAAATATATCATATTTGGAGATTGTAAAAATGTAAAACACAAATTATTATGGATAATATTGAAATAAAAATAATAAAGGTAGTCACATTTTTAGGAGTTAATATAGATGATGAAGTAAGCTGGACACTACTTGTAAATCATACAAAAAAAAGTAAAAAAAACAATTGAGTGCAGTACTGAATAGAATAAAATACATACAAATATTAACTAGAATTATTGTAGCCAACTTCAGTTGAAACATACATTGTTTATTGCATAAAAGTCTGGGGACATACATATAAAACAATCACACATCAATCATCATATTACACAAGAAAGTAATAAAGACAACTAATAGAATGGATTCTAGAGACCCAACAAATGATTCATAAAGTCACACATTTTAAAAGTAAATGATCTTGTATAAAAGACAACTGTTCAAATGATGTATAAAGTAAATAATTATATGCTTCCAGAAGTGGTCCAGAAGATGTTTCAGATGTGAACCAGTAAATATGAACTAAGAGGGATTTATGTGTACTCAAAAGCAAAGGTATGAACACATGTAAAACAAATATGTACATCATATAAAGGAGTTCATCGATGGAATCATCTACAATTAGAAAATAAAATATGTAACACTTCATTGTTCAAAAAAACTTATATAAAACACTATTATGAATAAGTATAAAACTGAATTATAAATATCTACACTTAAAATGTTTATTGTATGTAAAATATTTTATGTAGTTTATTTTCACCCTTTCAGTCAAATTGTTGTTTATTTTAAAATACACAAATGTGTATATTAACTCATGTACTTGACTGAAATAAAAGCACTAATCTGAAGTGTCTAATCTATAAATGTTAGAATCATATTAACAGGATTGTGTTAGACAAACAACAATGTCACACATGTTATATGTGCTGATGTTGTTAGAAAGTCAAAATGAAAGTCTGGACAGTTTATTTCAAATCCTGCAGTTTCATTTGCTGCTGCTGTTCTCACCAGCACACTTGTGTTTCTTACACTGGTACTTAGAAGACAATCTTTCACCACACACACTGCAACTCAACACTTACTCACCTGCGTGTGTTCTCATATGCACTGTAAGAGTGTTTAGGTGACCAAAGCTTTTGTTGCAGATTGAACAGGAGTATGGTTTTTCACCTGATTGCATTCTCATGTATAATTTTAATTGCTGTCTTTCTATTCAGACTTTTACCACATACTGAACATATAAAAGGTTTTTCACCAATATGTGTTCTCATATTTACTTTTAAACTTTGTATTATGACAAAACTTTTACCACATTATGAGCAGGAAAAAGTTTTTTCTCCAGTGTGTATTCTCATGTGTTTTTTTAAATGGTCCCTTTGAGTAAAAACCTTACCACAGATTGAACATGAAAAAGGTTTTTCTCCAGTGTGTGTTCTCATATGTACTTTTAAACTTTGATTTATTACAAAACTTTTACCACATTCTGAGCATGAAAAAGGTTTTTCTCCAGTGTGTATTCTTATGTGTATTTTCAAATAGTTCCTATGAGTAAAATCTTTACCGCAGATTGAACAGGAAAAAGGTTTTTTTCCAGTGTGTATTCTCATGTGTGTTTTCAAATGGTGCTTTTGAGTAAAATCTTTACCGCAGATTGAACATAAAAAAGGTTTTTCTCCAGTGTGTGTTCTCATGTGTACTTTCAGCATGTGTTTTAGTCTAAAATCTCTCCCACATTCTGAGCAGGAAAAAGGTTTCTCTCCGGTGTGTGTACTCATGTGCCTTTTCAGATTACTATGGTCTTTAAAAGTTTTGTGACAGAGAGAACAAGTGAAGTGAGTGTTGTCAGTGTGACATGTCTTATCATCTTTAGAGTCTTCATCATCAGTGTCAGGAGAGTGTGACGTTGTGTCCTCACTATCTGATAGTGGAGCTAAGAGCTTGTCTGCTTGTGATCCTCCACAGTGGTCTCCATCACATTCTGCTAAACTGCTGCTTGGAGGCTCTGCCTCTCTCTTCTCCTCACGTTCACCTTTGACCTCATCACCTTGACTCTTCACACTGATGAGGTGTCTCTTGTCTTCCTCTATAAAGTGGGGGGACAGACGCTGTTTTTCTTCATCTTCAAAGTGAGGGGGCTGTGGCTCCTCTTCTTTCACGTGGAGGTACTGTGACCTCCTCTGCTCCATACTGGAGGACCCCTCCTGCTGCTCAGGTGGACGATATTTTTCACAGACGTCTGCAGGACACAAGAAGACAAACACATGCTGGGATGGAAATAGATAAGATTTCACCAATTCAGATTTAATTTTCGATTCTGCTTTAACTTTGACTAGTTGAGAAGTAACATGAGCCTACAAAGCCAACAGTGAGGTCTTAAAAGGCACAGATTTTAGGGGTCATCCATGGGGGGCCAGAGGGCCCTAAGGACAATATTCTGCTATGAAAATATCTATAAAATAAAAATATTTTTGGCAAGAAATTAACAAAATACTACACGTTATTTTGTGGCAATTACAAAAGAATATCCAGTATAATTCTCAGGGCATTCAATCAATCACAACAGGACTGTTAAACTGAACATATTATACATAAATATACAGTATATAAAAAAATAAAAAAAGGTATATATATGTGTATATATATATATATATATATATATATATATATATATATATATATTAGGGCTGAGAATCTTTGAGTGTCCCACGATTCGATTCAATATCGATTCTTAGGGTCGCGCTTCGATTATTAATCGATTTTTTCGATTCAACGCGATTCTCGATTCAAAAACGTTTTTTTTCCGATTCAAAATGATTCTGTATTCATTCAATACATAGAATTTCAGCTGAAATTATAACTAATAATGATGCTGTTGTTGATAATATTCATTTTTGTTTCACTACTTTTGGTTTGTTCTGTGTTGTGTTTGTGTCTCCTCTCAATTAATCTGTTTATTGCAGTTCTGAGTGTTGCTGGGTGAGGTTTGGTTTTGGAATTGGATTGCATTGTTATGGTATTGCTGTGTATTGTTTTGTTGCATTGATTAAAAGAAACAAAACATTGATTTTTTAAAAATGAGAATCGATTCTGAATCGCACAACGTGAGCATCACAATTCAAATTCGAATTGATTTTTCCCACACCCCTAATATATATATACATGCATGCATGCATATATATATATATATATATATATATATGTAATACATATATATATATATATATATATATATGTGTATATATATGTATGTATATATGTGTAAATATACATATATATATATATATATTTACACATATATATATTTACACATACACACATATATATATATATATATATATATATATGTATTACATATACATATATATACATATATATATATATACCCAATTGTAACTAAGATAGGCTCCAGCACCCTGCGACTCCGAAAGGGATAAGCGGTAGAAAATGGATGGATATATATACATATACACATGCATATATAGAGTCGCAATCAAAAGTTTCCATACACCTGTAAAAAACATAATGTCATGGCTGTCTTGAGTTTCCAATCATTTCTACAACTCTTATTTATTTGTGATGTAGTGATTGGAGCACATACTTGTTGCTCACTAAAAACATTCATGAAGTTTGCTTCTTTTATGAATTTATTATGGGTCTACTGTACATGTGAGCAAATGTGCTGGGTCAAAAGTGTACATACAGCAATGTTAATATTTGCTTACATGTCCCTTGGCAAGTTTCACTGCAATAAAGCACTTTTGGTTGCCATCCACAAGCTTCTGCTTGAATTTTTGACCACTCTTGACAAAATTGGTGCAAGTCAACTAAATGTGTTGGTTTTCAGACATAGACTTGCTTCTTCAGCATTGTCCACACATTTAAGTCAGGACTTTGGGAAGAAAATTCTAAAACCTAAATTCGAGCCTGATTTAGCCATTCCTTTACCACTTTTGAGGTGTGTTTGGGGTCATTGTCCTGTTGGAACACCCAACTGCACCCAAGACCCAACCTCCAGGCTGATGATTTTAGCTTGTCCTGAAGAATTTGGAGGTAATCCTTCTTTTTCATTATCTCATTTAAAGCAGCAGTTCCATTGGAAGCAAAACAGACCCAGAGCATAATACTACCACCACCATGCTTGACGGTAGGGATGATGTTCCTAGGATTAAAGGCCTCACCTTTTGTCCTCCAAACATATTGCTGGGTTTTGTGGCCAAACAGCTTCATTTTTGTTTCATCTGACTACAGAACTTTCCTCCAGAAGGTCATATCTTTGTCCTTGTGATGTCAGATGAAACAAAAATTGAGCTGTTTGGCCACAATACTGTTTGTTAGAAAGTTCCACAACTGTTCACGTTATCCCACGCTTCATGCGTCGAAGTCACGTTGTGACATTGGAGGTTTATAAGCAGACGAGCATGTTCGGCGGCACACAATCATGGAGTACTTACAAGCAGACACAGTGTGGAGACAGAAAAGGGAGAATTGACGCATTTTGGTGTAAAAAGTAAAGATAAAGGTGAAGTTATAACACTGAAACTCCCTCAGGAAGAGGTGCTTTAAGACATGCTAGCTAGCTAGCGGCTAACGTCCATCCACCTTTGGCAGTATCTAGTCGATACTACTATGATTACGTCGATATTTTTTGGCATCACAACATTTTCTTTCGTTTTTTTAAAATGTATATTATGTTTATAAACTCAGGAAATATGTCCCTGAACACATGAGGACTTTGCAGATGACCAATGTATGATCCTGTAACTACTTGGTATCAGATTGATACCCACATTTGTGGTATCATCCACAAAGTAATGTAAAGCATCCAACAACAGAAGAATAAGTGATTATTACATTTTAACAGAAGTGTAGACAGAAAATGTTAAAGGGGAACATTATCAGCAGACCTATGTAAGCGTCAATATATACCTTGATGGTGCAGAAAAAAGACCATATATTTTTTTAACCGATTTCCGAACTCTAAATGAGTGAATTTGGCGATTTAAACGCCTTTCAATTGATAGCCTGTCGAGCGATGACCTTTCACCCGTGACGTCACAACATGAAGCGATCCGCCATTTTCTCAATCTTATTACACGCACCAAGTCAAATCAGCTCTGTTATTTTTCTGATATCCACACAAGAATGTGTGGATATCCTGCGACACTCAAAGCAGATGCATTTCCAACGATAAAGTCAACAAAATCTGCAAAATTGTTAAATAGACAACTACTGAATCTGCCCGAGTGCGAGCTATTCAGGGAGGACAGCAGTCTCTTCCCGCAGACCAGCGAGGTAAAGCCCCTGGATATGATTTATGCCACTTCTTTTTCTGTCTCATTTTGTCCACCAAACTTATAAGGTTGTGCTTGAATGCACAAAGGTGAGTTTTGTTGATGTTATTGACTTATGTGCTAATCAGACATATTTGTTCACAGCATGACTGCAAGCTAATCGATGCTAACATGCTCCTTAGGCTAGCTGTATGTACATATTGCATCATTATGCCTCATTTGTAGCTACATTTGCATCCAGCCTTTCCCTCCACCCACATTTAATGCCAAACAAACACTTACCAAACGTTGGTTAGAAGGCGATCGTCAAATTCGTCCTCGTTGCTGCTGTCTGTCATGATATGGCTCAATAGCTTCAGTTTCTTCTTCAATTTCGTTTTCACTACCTGCCTCCACACTTCAACCATCCATTTCAATACATGCGTAATCTGTTGAATCGCTTACGGCGCTGAAATCCTAGTCTGAATCCTAGCTAATATCGCTATACCTTTCTGTGCTATCCGCCATGTTTGTTTCTGTGTGATCACGCTGTGACGTCACAGGATAATGGACGGGTGGATATAACGACGGTTAAAATCAGGAACTTTGAAGCTGTTTTTCGGGATATGGCGTGATGGGTCAAATTTTGAGAAAAACTTCAAAAAATAAAATAAGCCACTGGGAACTGATTTTTATTGGTTTTAACCCTTCAGAAATTGTGATAATGTTCCCCTTTAAAAGAGAAAATAAGCAGATGCTAACAGTAAATGAACAAGTAGATTAATAGTTCATTTTCTACCACTTGTCCTTAATAATGTTGACAAAATAATAGGTGTATAAATGACACAATATGTTACTGCTTCCATCCATCCATCCATCCATCCATCATCTTCCGCTTATCCGAGGTCGGGTCGCGGGGGCAACAGCCTAAGCAGGGAAACCCAGACTTCCCTCTCCCCAGCCACTTCGTCTAGCTCTTCCCGGGGGATCCCGAGGCGTTCCCAGGCCAGCCGGGAGAGATAGTCTTCCCAACGTGTCCTGGGTCTTCCCCGTGGCCTCCTACCGGTTGGACGTGCCCTAAACACCTCCCTAGGGAGGCGTTCGGGTGGCATCCTGACCAGATGCCCGAACCACCTCATCTGACTCCTCATGTTACTGCTTATGTCAGCTAAATAATTAGGAGTATTTGTTTGTTTACTTACTAGTAAAAGACAAGTTGTCTAATATGTTCACTATTTTAATTAAGGACTTAACTGCAATAATAAACATATGTTTAATGTATCTTAAGTTATTTTGTTAAAATAAAACCAATAATGCCATTTTTGTGGTCCCCTTTATTGAGAAAAGTACCAAAATAATTTTAGTACCGGTACCAAAGTATTGGTATGGTTCCAACACTCCCACCTATATTTGAATATTGTCTAATGGAAATGACTTCTGTCTGATAATCACATGAATAACCAGTGTTGGCATTAATACACTTTTTATGTCTTTATACGCATTGAAATCAAAAAGAACGTGCATTTCCTTAAGTCCGCGGGTGCCTGGGATGCAGAGTTCTTGGTTTTATAACCGACCTGCCTTCTCTGGGTCAAAACTCCAGTTTGCTTGATTATTTTATAGATTATTGCTTTCTGCCGATGTTTTGTGTATTGTGACGGTGCGCTCTTATCCCGCCATCACTTGAGGACCGCCACGTCAGCGGAAGCAAGCGCGCTGTCGGTTGGTAGAGTGGCCGTGCCAGGAACTTGAGGGTTCCAGGTTCGATTCCCGCTTCCACCATCCTAGTCACTGCCGTTGTGTCTTTGGGCAAGACACTTTACCCACCTGCTCCCAGTGCCACCCACACTGGTTTAAATGTAACTTAGATATTGGTTTTACGATGTAAAAGCGCTTTGAGTCACTAGAGAAAAGTGCTATATAAATATAATTCACTTCACTTATTCACACGATTAATGAGCATTCATTTTTAAATGGTGGTGTTAAAAAGCAAGTATATCTCCATCTTTAGTGATAAATGTGTCCCCCGGATGAACATGTGTCACAAACATTGTATTAGATGATATGTGGATGTTGTGCTTACTTGGACTGTGATGAAGCTGTGAGGACTCAGGTGGTTTGTCTTCATGCTCTTCAGTCTTCACAGAGACAACAGTCAGTGGAAACTTGCTGACATCAGCCTCCTCCTGCCCTACAGGACACTCTCCCTCCTGACTCATCCACACTTCCTCCTCTTCCTCTTTAATGTGGGGGGGCTGTGGATCCTCCTGCTGCTGAAGGGGACGTTCTTCTTGACGAGCGTTCATCTGTTGGACGTCCGCAAGACAACACAAACAAACTTCAGCTATGATGTGTCAAATGTTTTTTAGACCATCAAATATAATATTTTCCAAGTGGACTGACACCACTCTGTGGTGATGTTCTTCTACACATGGAATAATCATCAGTTATTGATTATTATGAATTGTGTCATTTATCAAAAAGTAACAACTTAAAGAAAACCTCCTGCTGGGATTTTAATACCGTCATGACTGCATGAAGTCAGTCTGCACGTATAAAAGTGTCATTGTGCTGCAGCATCAAGTGACGCCAACTGGCTCCTCCCACTACCAACCTACCAGCCAACCTTGACGTGCACCTCCAAAATAGTCCCACCTCACGTCAACGGTGACCAGGACTACAGAGCTGTGGTCGGTTGGCTTTACTTTTACGCACAATATCCTCTCCTTGTTCTCCATTACCTACCTGCTTGGCACTCAGCATCAAGGGTTGGAATTGGGGGTTAAATCACCAAAAATGATTCCCGGGCGCAGCACTGCTGCTGCCCACTGCTCCCCTCACCTCCCAGGGGGTGATCAAGGGGATGGGTCAAATGCAGAGGACACATTTCACCACACCTAGTGTGTGTGTGTGACAATCATTGCTACTTTAACTTTCTTCTGCGAAAGCAACATTTTTAACCCAACAGAAAACAAACAGAAGTGCAGTGAAGCACGTGGAACAAGTGCCAGTGAGTATATATATAAATATATACATATATGTATATATATATATATATATATATATATATATATATATATATATATATATATATATATATATATATACAAATTCATAAATGTAAACAAATATTTAGAATATTTGGGTACCTCATGTTTCGACTACATACAAAATATTGATGCAAATTCATTTTGTGTGCAGTATATTAAAGCTATTTTTAATATTTAACATTTATTTAATTAAATATTTATTTTAGTCCGACTGAATAAGCATTACTCGCTTACAATTGTGCAAATAGTGTATTCATAATAACAAACATCAGTCGATTTAATTTCCATGATATGTCCACCCAATGCAGCTGATAGGCTCCAACTCCCCCCCCGCAACACCAAATAGGGACAAGTGGTAGAAAATGGATGGATGGATGTTATCAAGGTAATAGAAGTGCGTGCAAACATCATTTGTATTTCTAGCTAATAAAGTTGACACCAACATAAAGCAGACCACTGCAATGATACATTATATTACACTGTCATCACAATAACAATAATATTTTTTTTCATCCTGTAAAGCATCTTTGAGTACACTGAAAAGCGCTATACCAAATAAAATGTATTATTATTATTATTATTATACCATGTGACTTATTCCAGACTTAAATTACAAGACGTTTGTTTCTTTCTAGTAACAAATATTTAATGATGTTAAGCGTGACTGTAATATACAACAAAAAAAAGTTAAAGTATTAAATAAGTCAATATAATTCTCATAGAGAACATATAAAATACACTCCTCAAAAAAAAAACGCTCGCATTTGCTACAAAGGCCTGCTAGCGGGCTAAAGCTAGCACGTTAGCTTCGAACAACATATGAGGTAAATAAGATAAATAATATGAAAATATATCATGTATATTACCTCATAAGCCGCGTGTACAAGAGAGGAGTGGAATATATTCTTCCTATTGTTACACCAGCAACTCTTTTTTGTCTTCTGTGGCCGGGCGAAGGAAGTGTGCACCACTCACTATTGTCCCAGTGAAACACGTGTTTGAAGGAAGTGTGCACCACTCACTATTGTCCCAGTGAAACACGTGTTTGAAGGAAGTGTGCACCACTCACTATTGTCCCAGTGAAACACGTGTTTGAAGGAAGTGTGCACCACTCACTATTGTCCCAGTGAAACATGTGTTTGGAGGAAGTGTGCACCACTCACTATTGTCCCAGTGAAACACGTGTTTGAAGGAAGTGTGCACCACTCACTATTGTCCCAGTGAAACACGTGTTTGAAGGAAGTGTGCACCACTCACTATTGTCCCAGTGAAACACGTGTTTGAAGGAAGTGTGCACCACTCACTATTGTCCCAGTGAAACACGTGTTTGAAGGAAGTGTGCACCACTCACTATTGTCCC
Organism: Nerophis ophidion; assembly: GCF_033978795.1. Taxonomy (NCBI): domain Eukaryota; kingdom Metazoa; phylum Chordata; class Actinopteri; order Syngnathiformes; family Syngnathidae; genus Nerophis; species Nerophis ophidion. Next base: position 354,339 of record NW_026906967.1, on the reverse strand, counting down.
AGTGAAACACGTGTTTGAAGGAAGTGTGCACCACTCACTATTGTCCCAGTGAAACACGTGTTTGAAGGAAGTGTGCACCACTCACTATTGTCCCAGTGAAACACGTGTTTGAAGGAAGTGTGCACCACTCACTATTGTCCAAGTGAAACGCGTGTTTGGCCAACATTTGTTCCGCGGTTGAGAACACTTCGATGACGTCACACAGGAGGAAGAACAAAACAAGATGGCGTCTGGCGGAGAATACGTTGTATTGGTTATTATGGTTTCTAGGTCTTAATTACAACGTACATGTGCACATTTGTGTCGTTTAACAGAGTAAACGTCGTTATTAATTGTTTGTATGCGGATACATTAGTCTGAGTGCACTTTGACGTGCTAGCCTAGCCTGCTGGTTAGCTTAGCTTGTTAGCTGCTAACAAAGAGAGGCGGAAGTGATCGACACATCAAAGCAGAGATCCAATGTAAGTGTAAAGTGTTTTTATTGTGTGAACATGTCTACATTACAAATGATGTGAGTGTTGCGGAATCAGCGACTAACTGCTGCCATTGAAGAAATATTTGTGATGTTAGAAAAAAAAAACGATAGCAGAGTACAAGGAGGAATTTTGTCCAACAAAAGAGGAGAAGGAGCAACAACATCAACTACTGGACGCTGTTTTCAAGAAACATCAAGTTGTGTTACACATCCATCCTTCCATCTTCTTCTGCTTATCTGAGGTCGGGTCGCGGGGGCAGCAGCCTAAGCAGGGAACCCCAGACTTTCCTCTCCCCAGCCACTTCGTCCAGCTCTTCCCGGGGGATCCCAAGGCGTTCCCAGGCCAGCCAGGAGACATAGTCTATTCCCCGTTGCCTCCTACCGGTCGGACGTGCCCTAAACACCTCCCTAGGGAGGCGTTCGGGTGGCATCCTGACCAGATGCCTGAACCACCTTATCTGGCTGTTCTCGATGTGGAGGAGCAGCGGCTTTACTTTGAGTTCCTCCCGGATGACAGAGCTTCTCAGCCTATCTCTAAGGGAGAGCCCCGCCACACGGCGGAGGAAACTCATTTAGAATAGAATAGAATAGACTTAATTGTCATTATATTTGCATATAACGAGATTAAAGACTCCAACTAAAGGTGCGGTAGTGGGAACAAATATGGGTTTAAATAAATAACACAAGAGCTAATAAGGGAAAACGAACACTTGAAATAAACAGACCGCTTCGGCTGCTTGTACCCGTGATCTTATCCTTTCGGTCATGACCCAAAGCTCATGACCATAGGTGATGATGGGAACGTAGATTGACCGGTAAACTGAGAGCTTTGCCTTCCGGCTCAGCTCCTTCTTAACCACAACGGATCCATACAACGTCCGCATTACTGCAGACGCCGCACCGATCCGCCTGTCGATCTCACGATCCACTCTTCCCTCGCTTGTGAACAAGACTCCAAGGTACTTGAACTCCTCCACTTGGGGCAGGGTCTCCTCCCCAACCCGGAGATGGCACCCCACCCTTTTCTGTACGAGAACCTTGGACTCGGACTTGGAGGTTCTGATTCTCATCCCAGTCGCTTCACACTCTGTTGCAAACCGATCCAGTTAGAGCTAAAGTTCCTGGCCAGATGAAGAGACCTAATCCTGCAGCCACCAAACCGGATCCCCTCAACGCCTTGACTGCGCCTAGAAATTCTGTCCATAAAAGTTATGAACAAAATAGGCGCTTTGGTGGAGTCCAACCCTCACTGGAAAAGTGTCCGACTTACTGCCGGCAATGCGGACCAAGTTCTGACACTGATCGTACAGGGAGCGGACCGCCACAATCAGACAGTCCGATACCCCATACTCCCTGAGCACTCCCCACAGGACTTGCCGAGGGACACGGTTGAATGCCTTCTCCAAGTCCACAAAGCACATGTAGACTGGTTGGGCAAACTCCCATGCACCCTCAAGAACCCTGCCCAGAGTATAGAGCTGGTCCACAGTTCCACGGCCAGGATGAAAACCACACTGTTCCTCCTAAATCTGAGGTTCGACTGTCTGACTTAGGCTCCTCTCCAGTACACCTGAATGGACCTTCCCGGGAAGGCTGAGGATGCTTCTACATATTGACACAAATATATAAAAAACACTAACCTTGTGACGGATGCTTTTGCAATTGTTTTATTTGATCTTTCACAACACCTGGTGGCCACAATAATTCATGAAGTCAAGCTCATGGCTCACAATGTTGAATGATGCGGACATGTTTGTTACTGGATACTTGCTATCAGACTTTTGTTTTGGAGACTTTGTGTACGTATTAAGCAACTATAATTATTTGATATGCTTAAAAGTGCTGTTTTAGCTTAGCTGTTGTGTAGCTGCTCGCTCCTCGTATCTTACAGCAGGTGTGTCCAAAGTGCAGCCCATAACTATGTTTTTAATTGACAACGGGGAATTTTGAAAATGTGGTATTTGCGTGTCGGTCCAATCAGCAGCCGTTACGCCCTGTTTCATCATTGGACCTAAGTCTTTGGCTTGGTAGGCGGGTACGAGGCTACCAAGCCAGGTGGTACGAGCACGAGCACGGAGGTGCCTTTGTAGTGGTGTCGCAGCTCAGTGGTCGTGCCGTCAGGTAACACCAGGAAGGTTCCTTCTGTGCGATATTGACTGGTGCTTTTTTCTCCCTGGACTCTGACTTCATATCTGGTGTTGTCCCTCAGACCTCGGCCAAGAAGCCACGTAAACAGTGTGAAGAATGTGGGCGATAAGAGTGTGTGTACGTGGGCATGAACTTGCACCCACTTTCAACTGGAACTCAGGACATATGATTAGTTGCACGGCCTATTCTAATCTATATTAAACAGCGTCCGGGGCTTGCGTCCACTGCGGGGGTGCGTCATCGCTCTCTCGGTGTGGGTCGTTGCGCTCTTCGTCTGCTGGCCGTTGTTTCCTCCTCCGTGCTGCTCTCCCGCTCGTTCCTCCCTCGCCCTTTTTGTACTCTAGCAGCAGATAGACAGATTGTAAGCAGGTGTGTAATATACGCACCTGGCTCAGATTGCCGCTGCAGTGTCGCTTCGCGTGTGTCATGCCTCTCCTCGCCGCCGCATGCCCCGCCTCCTGGCCTCCAGGTGGGCCCGCGCTGCTGCTTTCCGCCCATTGTCGGCCCGTCGGCTGTGTCTCTCCACACATACAATGTCTGCTTTCACTGGGATGCCGACTGATGGGATGTTCATATCTTCCCGTTTAGATGAAGAATTAATCATCGCAAACGGTTAAAAAGGGTGGGTGCAAAAGAGCATATTACTTAATCTTTCTAGCCATCTCCAGGTCTAAGTTGGATGTCAGTGTTGACCAAGTTCTCGGTTTATGTCCACAACCTTCTACTACATAAGTGAGAAGCATGATTTATATTCTAGAATTAGCTTTCACCATCTTAGAGGCGAGGAAGCAGCTCAGTATGTCAATATAGCAGCATAAGCTAGTTACTTCTGTGATCAATGCGCCGCTAAAAGTAGGTCCTTAGCGTTAGCGCTTATAATAACAATATCACTAATACTTGGTTAATATTCAGGTCACAAAATGTAAATGGTGTATTGTTGGCAATTTTTTTGGAGGACTTTGTGGGTCTAATAGAGGAGCTCCCATTGACTCCAATGTTAGCTGATTTTTGCTCACGTTTATTTAATAATTAAATTTATAAAAGTTTAAAACATATGTCTCACATAAGGATTGTGAATGATAGGCAACATTTTAAAAAAGTGCAGTTTCCTTTGAGTTTGTCAGATAAGTAAACAGTCCTTCAAATTAAAGATGTAAAACAATTGAGGTTGTTTATAGATATTATCCACTATGAAGTTACAGTCAAACTAAGCACACAAGGGAAAGTAAATAAATAAATAAATAAATGGGTTGTACTTGTATAGCGCTTTTCTACCTTCAAGGTACTCAAAGCGCTTTGACACTACTTCCACATTTACCCATTCACACACACATTCACACACTGATGGAGGGAGCTGCCATGCAAGGCGCCAACCAGCAACCATCAGGAGCAAGGGTGAAGTGTCTTGCTCAGGACACAACGGACGTGACGAGGTTGGTTCTAGGTGGGATTTGAACCAGTGACCCTCGGGTTGCGCACGGCCACTCTCCCACTGCGCCACGCCGTCCCTAAAAGTACATTCATATACACATGAAGTACACACACGTGTAAGAATCATGTTAAACACCAAAATATTGTCTTGTTCTCCTAAAGCCAATATCGAGTATCCTTTGGTGAGCTGACCGTATCGTCACACCCTTAGTTGAAAGCACACCATCCCCATGACATGACACTTCCACGTGATGTAGAACAGTAGTCCCACATTTTAAACATACACACACATCTGAAGAATATTAAAAAATAAAATTGGTGGGCCAAACAAAATGTCTTGGCGAACTAATGTTTGGTATGGGCGATATGACCTCAAATCTATATCCTAACAACAATATGTCACAATATATAATTTGGTGTATAATTGATACTAGAAGAATTTTAAAGCGGGTTACAAAAGCTCCTAATTTGGCAGCTGACATATGCAGTAACATATTGTATCATTTATAATTGTATTATTTTGTTGAAAAAAATATTTTTAATGTACTTGTTTATTTACTGTTAATATCTGGTTACTTTGTTTGAGAAAATGATACTGGAAATGATGTAATATTTTACTGCATATTTCAACAACTAAATTAGGAGACTCTGTAGCCTGTTTTAAAATGGTTCTATTAGTAATTCAATATGAAATAATATATCGTAAAATCAATTTTAAACCAAATCGTTTATCCATAGTAAAAAGTCCTGTTGTTCTAGTTGTTTTTTCTTTTCCTGTGAAAAATGTTGTAAAGAGTAACGTGTTTGTGCATCACTGAGATTTCAAGACAGTTCATACAATAACTTGTTTTTCCTAAGTGCATGTCAAAGTACTGAATGCATTATGTGACTGAGCAGATATGGATGTTTCTCAAACTTGTGTTTGTCTTGCAGACGTCTGTGAAGAACATCTTCACCCTGAGCAATAGAAGTGGAGCTTCAGGATGCAGACAGAGGAGCCACAGCACAACCTCATTAAGAAGGAAGAGGAATACCCACTGATCCCCCATTTTAAAAATGAAGAGGAACACCCACTAATCCCCCATTTTAAAGAGGAAGAGGAGGACCCACTGACACCCCATTTTAAAAAGGAAGCAGTGGATCCACTGAGCCCTCACATTAAGGCGGAAGAGGAGGACCCACTGACCCCTCACATTAAAGAGGAAGAGGAGGAACACAGCATCAGTCAGCAGGGAGAGCATCTTGAAGGACTGGAGGAGGTTGATGTCACCAAGATGCCAGTGACTGGTGTCCCTGTGAAGAGTGAAGATGAAAGTGAGGAGAGGGGAGGGGGGGAGCCTCCAAGCAGCAGCTCAACACAACACATGACAACAGAAGCTGATGGAGACCACTGTGGAGGATCACAAGCAGACAAGCTCTTAGCTCCACTATCAGATAGTGAGGACACAACGTCACACTCTCCTGACACTGATGATGAAGACTCTAAAGATGATAAGACATGTCACACTGACAACACTCACTTCACTTGTTCTCACTGTCACAAAACTTTTAAATACCCAAGTCTTCTGAAAGAACACATGAGAACACACACTGGAGAAAGACATTTTTTGTGTTCGATCTGCGGTAAAGATTTTACTCAAAGATACATTTTGAAAATACACATGAGAATACACACTGGAGAAAAACCTTTTTCCTGCTCAGAATGTGGTAAAAGTTTTGGAAAAAATCAAAGTTTAAAAGTACACATGAGAACACACACAGGAGAAAAACCGTTTTCCTGCTCAGAATGTGGTAAAAGTTTTGTAAGAAATGAACGTTTAAATGCACACATGAGATCACACACTGGAGAAAAACCTTTTTCATGTTCAATCTGCGGTAAAGATTTTACTCGAAGGGACCATTTCAAAAAACACATGAGAATACACACTGGAGAACAACCTTTTTCATGTTCAATCTGCGGTAAATATTTTGCTCGAAAGAACTACTTGAAAATACACATGAGTACACACACTGGTGAAAAACCTTATACTTGTTCAGTATGTTGTAGAAGTTTTATACAAAGTATGCATTTGAAAAGACACATGAGAATACACACTGGAGAAAAACCTTTTTCATGTTCAGTCTGCAGTAAAGATTTTACTCAAATGCACCATTTCAAAGCACACATGACAAGACACACTGCAGACAAACCTTAAACATGTTCAGTGTGTTGTAAAAGTTGTATACAAAGTCCGTATTTTGAAAAGACTCATGAGAAGACACCCAGGAGAGAAAGTGTTGAGTTGCAGTGTGTGTGGTGAAAGATTGTCTTCTAAGTACCAGTGTAAGAAACACAAGTGTGCTGGTGAGAACAGCAGCAGCAAATGAAACTGCAGGATTTGAAATAAACTGTCAAATCTTAACTTCGACTTTGTAACAACATCAGCACATAGATTCTAACATTTATAGATTAGATATTTCAGATTATTGCTTTTTTCAGTCAAGTACATGTTTTAATATACAACATTGTGTACTTTTATTTAAAAATTAACACAACACTTTGACTGTAAAGATGAGAATAAACAGGACAAAACATGTTACGAATACTTTTTATGTGTATAGATATATTCAGAAATCATGTTTGATTTTTAATGATGTTGTAGAGTAACTCCTTTATATGATGTACATATTTGTTTTACATGTGTTCATACCTTTGCTTTTGAGTACACATAAATCCCTCTTAATTCAAATTTAGTGGTTCACACTTGAAACACCTTCTGGACCACTTCTGGAAGCATATTATTATTTACTTTATACATTTTCAGCAGTTGTCTTTTATACAAGATCATTTACTTTTAAAATCTGTGACTTCATGAATCATTTGTTGGGTCTCAATAATCCATTCTTTTAATTATCTTTATTACTCTCTTTTGTAATATGAATATTGTTTTATATGTATGTCCCCTTTATGCAATATGTAGATTAGAGAAAATGGCAACATTATATGTGGAAGGTTATGAAGGATAGTTTTGTTTTTAATAATCTACATTTCCTATTTTTTTTAAAAACTACACATGACAATTTAAAAAAAAAGTTGTTTATGATTTTGTTCCCCCTTTTTTAGAATCCCTCAAACATTATCAATTTCAGAAAACATGGGGAAGTTTGGATTGTTAGGGAAAAGTCAATAAAAGTCAATCCATCCATTGTTTCTACCGCTTGTCCCTTTCATTTTTTATGTATAGCATTTAATCACAAACTTGTCAGCCAAAGGGTGTTGCGTTTTGGAGAAACTCCTTCTGTCAGAGTGCTGTTCAACACAGTAAAGAGGAACCCAAGGATGTGCAGGACGCTGAGTAAAACACATTTTTTACTGCGGAAATCTACTCACAAAAACAATCCAAACAGGAGGAAACAAAAAGCGACGGTGCGAAAGAGAGAAGACAAAATGTGTATTGTGGACAAAATAAAAGATACATATATACAAAAATGAACTAAACTTGGTTTGGAGTTACAAGACGTGCACAATACACAACAACACCAAGATGGATGGCACTGGGAATGGCCAAGGTAGCAAAATACTCAAAGCATAGAATCAACTGGCATGATGTGGAATCGCTGAGTGCCATCCAGCTGTCAATGTGCTGCTTAAGTAGCACCAGGGTCAATTGGAAGCAGCTGTGCACGTCCCACAACTCCGCCCACAAAGGCAACACAGGGACTTTAGGAGGAAGGAGAAATGTAAGAACAAGATCAACTGCACTAAAAGAGGAAAACTGACAATACAAACCACTAGGTGGCAGCAGGTGGTGACAACTTCCCTCAAATTAAATTTGGGAAAAAATGGACTGAGCATAAGAGATAAATCATCACAAATGAAGTTAAATCATTCAAAAGTTTACCTTTGTAATTCATTTCTATCCAAATAAATCCAGGATGGTTCTCCAGAATGTTCCATTCGAGAATGCTGTCAAACTGTTATGTCTACTATAAAAATTAAATTCCAATACATTGTTAAATATTTGAATATTTTTACGAAAATAAGTTGTATGTCTTTGTTTAGAAATTTTGAAATCGACAGGTTTACTTTTATTTTCACAATAAGTAAATAGTATATAATAAAATAGTTTTACCGTTGTGGGAAACTGGTTGTACTTATTTCTCTCGCGAGATTTGGAAAAGAGCTGGTTACTTGTTTCTCTCGCGAGATCTGACAACACTGCGCGCGAACCAAACACGGCGAGGATAAAGCAAGATGGCGTCTGACGGTGAAGACGTTATTGCAGTCGTCACAGTTCAGTGTTCTTAATCTGTGCCTCCATGTACACATATATGTCCTTTATTACACTCTAGTAAATAGAGTAAACATCGTTAATAACTGTTGTCATCCGGTTATATTAGTCTGAGCGCACTTTGATGCTTCTCGAGCTAGATTAGCCTGCTAGTTAGCTTAGCTTGTTAGCTGCTAACAAAGAGAGGCGGAAGTGATCAAAACACATCACTAAGTAGAGATCAAGTGTGAGTGTAAAGTGTTGTGATTGTGTGAAAATGTGCCAAAGAACGACAGCAGAGTACGAGGAGGAACTTTGTCCAACAAAAGAGGAGAAGGAGCGACAACATGAAAAACATCAAGTTGTGTTGCACAGAACAGGTTTGTTTACTTCTTACTCTCACATCTTTACTAACTTTATATTTCATTATTAACACTATTCTTAAATAGATTGTCTACAGGAAGATGAATTGTTATGTGAGGATGATGCACTAATTGTTTTACATTGTTCATAAAAACGAGACAGTGCCAGACACACAATATTTATGAGAGGTTGATGTTTGTAACAATGTGTATCAACATGTTTACACAAAACTCACACAGTCACCGGGGGAATATTCCAGAGAGCAGGTTAAGTGCAAAGTCCTGAGTATGTAAAGCTCGAGAGTTTTACCTCCAAAAATAAGAGAGGTAAGACAAAGTCAGAGTCAGTTACCATGGTTACTGATGCTGTAAACCTAGCCTGCTAGCTGGCAGGTTTGACAAGTTATATATGTGTGTAAAAGCATACTGACCTGTTATTTCCTTCATGTCGGTGCACCCTCCCTGAGATCGGTAGGTTGTGAGTTCAAACCCCAACCCAGTCATACCAAATACTATAAAAATGGGACCCATTACTTCTCTGCCTTGCACTCAGCATCAAGGGTTGTAATCGGGGTTTAATCACCATAAAAGTTATTCCCAGGCATGGCCACCGCTGCTGCTCACTGCTCCCCTCACCTCCCAGGGTGTGATCAAGGGTGATGGGCTAAATGCAGGAAATAATCTCCCCACACCTAGTGTGTGTATGACAATCATTGGTACTTTGACTTTTTAACGTGGCTGTGATTGGCAAAAAAACAAAGCCTGATCTAAAGATAACATTTTGATCTCATACCATCTCAAACCAATTGACTGTTCATTATTAAGTGAAATGTTTTATAATCGCTTAAATTTGTCTTTAACCAAGCAACACTGTTTTATTCAGTTACTCAACTAATCGGAAACATTTCCAGTAGAACACTTGATTAATAACATTTTCAATAGCCACAGCCCTATATTTCATGTACAATTTAATATTTAGCATGTAGGAGTTAAAATGTGTTTTGTTTGTGTCCTGTAGACATCCATCAGCTGATTGGACACCAAGAAGAATGTCTCCCTCATCTGCAGGGGGACAGTTTCACTGTAAAGTATCCACAGCCCTCACATTTTAAACAAAGAGGAAGAGGGGGGAGAGTGTCCTGTAGGGCAGGAGGAGGCTGATGTCAGCAAGTTTCCACTGACTGTTGTCTCTGTGAAGACTGAAGAGCATGAAGACAAACCACCTGAGTCCTCACAGCTTCATCACAGTCCAAGTAAGCACAACATCCACATATCATCTAATACAATGTTTGTGACACATGTTCATCCGGGGGACACATTTATCACTAAAGATGAAGATATGTTTGCTTTTTAACACCACCATTTAAAAATGAATGCTCATCAATCATCAACAGTGTAATTGCTGGGGTGTAACCATGTGACCTAGAGGCCGTCCTCCTTACCTCACGTGGTCAAATGAAGGCAAACATTCAATATGGCTACTGTTTATTTACCATAGCAGCACATATGTCAGCATATTTCAAAGGTTTAGTGATGAAGATAAGAGATGTACACAAAGTACCATTTTTTTAATTAATACTGGTTCATAATTATGTCGTCCATGAGGACCGTGAAAATTCTGGATTAAAGACACAACTATTTGTATTTTTAATTCCAGCTGACTGAGGTAACTATGACACGTTGTCACATTGAGTTCAGCTGCTGCTGCTACACATTACAATCAGCTTTGAATAATGACAAATAAGGAAGCAACACAAGTTTGATGTGTGTGTTATTGACAAGAAGATGACATAAGTGCATTTCACCTTGCACTGCACACATAGTTGACTTCTTTAAGACTTCAAATAAACAGCTCCTGATTAAAGACTTCCCTGCTCTGAGATGTTACAGAACATCATGTTGGAGGTGTTCAACCTCTTGTGCTAGTAGGAATGCTATTTAAAATGACTTTTTCCACTTTTTTATTTCCACAAATGACATGTAGTACCAAAAAAAGTACCGACAAATACTGGTATCGATTAGGGTATCATATCGATACATTTCCAACGATTTATATCCCTACTTAAAATACAAGCCAGATATCTTAAAAAAATAATTTCAACGTTTGTGTGGATTTAGTTACTTCTCTGCTGTCCAGCAATGTCTCAATCAATCTAGTTTATTAGTACTAATTAGCAAAGTTTTCTTGTCTTTCTAAAGTCTTTCTTCCAATAGCCTCCTCGCGGTAAAGTTGTCCGATTGCAAACTGAGGCAGTATTTGTGACTGATAAAACTTTCGGCGAATCAAAATTTAAGAAATTGTACCGGAAAGTTAATTATGTTTGAAGATGGCTGATAGAAACACAATCAGAATCAGAAACACTTTAATAATCTCAGAGGATAATTTAAGATTTTCAGCACAATCCCATTCAAGAGCAGACAAACATTACAGGGAGACAGAACAGGTCTGCCAACTTCCGCCGCCCCTTAAAAAAAAGGTGAGAAACTGGTAAAAAGGAGGAGAGGTGAGAAAAAAAAAATCAGTCTAAGCCTGGGACCCTGGAGAGGGGATCCAGACTGAGGCCAAAGAGAAAACAAAAATCTAATATCCAGCGCCGGGGACCGGGCTCGGCGTGTAGTTGTTGACAACCTGCTGCTCCACTTTGACATGTTATGCTTACAAGAGACATTCCTCCCAAAACTAGACCTGGGGCTGTTGAATTATATTAATAATGGGAATTGTATGAGGGAGGATAGCGGGAGGTGTTGCTGTGCTCTGGCACAAAAAGCACGATGCAGTTATTAGTGTTATTAGGCTCGAAGTGTATTGCTGTTCAGTATAAGTCCGACAATAGGGAGTTTATTGTTCTCAATGTGTACACTCCGTATGAATGGAAAGACAATGAGGATGAATCCATGTTTAAACTTGCTTTTATTAATTCTTTTATACAGGATAATCACTGTACGTGTATTTATGTGGTCGGTGACTGGAATGCTGATATTTCTGATGGCAGCTCTGATAATGCAAGACACCTAATACAGTTTTGTGATGATAATGCACTCACCTTATCTAGTCAAGGGTTGTTGCCAGCTGATAGCTACTCTTATATTAGTGAAGCCTGGCACACAACATCATGGCTTCGGGTGGGGGGACGGGTCCTGACTGTTGTTTGTGCTTAGCCACCAAACAGCAGCTCAGAGTACCCACTCTTTTTGGATTCCCTTGAGGGAATACTGGAGAGTGCTCCCTCGCTGATTCCCTTGTTCTGCTGGGGGACTTCAACGCTCATGTTGGCAACGACAGTGAAACCTGGAGAGGCGTGCTTGGGAAAAATGGCCGCCCGGATCTGAACCCAAGTGGTGCTTTGTTATCGGATTGTCACGGATTGTCCATGACAAACACCATGTTCAAACATAAGGGTGTCCATATGTGCACTTGGCACCAGGACATCCTCGGCCGCAGTTCCATGATTGACTTTGTAGTTGTGTCATCGGATTTGCGGCCTCATGTTTTGGACACTCTGGTGAAGAGAGGGGCAGAACTTTCTACCAATCACCACCTTGTGGTGAGCTTGTGAGGGTCTGCTGGGAACGCCTAGAAGAGTTTCCTGTCAGAGAGAGTTTCAATTCCCACCTCTGGAAGAACTTTGAACATGTCACGAGGGAGGCAGTGGATATTGAGTCCGAGTGGACCATATTCCGTGCCTCTATTGTCGAGGCGGCTGATTGGAGCTGTGGCCGCAAGGTGGTTGGTTCCTGTCGTGGCGGTAATCCTAGGACCCGCTGGTGTACACCAGCAGTGAGGGATTCCATCAAGCTAAATAAAGAGTCCTATCGGGTCCTTTTGGTTCATGGGACTCCAGAAGCAGTGGACAGGTACCGACTGGCCAAGCGAAGTGCGGCTTCAGCGGTCGCGGAGGCAAAAACTCGGACATGGGAGGAGTTTGGGGAAGCCATGGAAAACGAGTTCCGGGCGGCTTCGAAGCAATTCTGGTCCACCATCCGCCGCTTCAGGGTGGGAAGCAGTACACTGTCACTGTATGGTGAGGATGGTTTGCTGCTGACCTCTACTGCGGCTGTTGTTAATCAGTGGAGGGAATACTTAGAAGACCTCTTCAATCCCACCAACACATCTTCGTATGAGGAAGCAGTTCCTGGAAAATCCGTGGTGGGCTCTCCTATTTCTTGGGCCGAGGTCGCCGAGGTAGTTAAAAGCTCCTCGGTGGCCGCCCTCAGGAAACATTTGGTGATTTAACCCCCAACCCTTGATGCTGAGTGCCAAGCAAGGAGGCAATGAGTCCCATTTTTATAGTCTTTGGTATGACTCGGCCAGGGTTTCAACTCATGACTTTCCAGTCTCAGGGCAGACACTCTAACCAAAAGGCCACTGAGCAGGTCGATGGTTAATGCATCCTAAATAGAAAATAAACCTTGAGCAATTGAGTCATTGGTAGCCGCTCTATTCTGCTTTCAAAGTGCTCTAAATAACATCTTAAAGGCCTACTGAAATGAGATGTTCTTATTTAAACGGGGATAGCAGGTCCATTCTATGTTTCATACTTGATCATTTCGCGATATTGCCATATTTTTGCTGAAAGGATTTAGTAGAGAACATCGACGATAAAGTTTGCATCTTTTGGTGCTGACAAAAAAGCCTTGCCTTTACCGGAAGTCGCAGACGATGATGTCACAAGTGTGAGGGCTCCTCGCGTCCTCACATTGTTTTTAATGGGAGCCTCCAGCAGCAAGAGCAGTTCGGACCGAGAAAACGACAATTTCCCCGTTAATTTGAGCGAGGATGAAAGATTCGTGAATGATGATATTGATAGCGAAGAACTAGAAAAAAAATAAATAAAAATAAGTTAAAATAAAAGGCGATTGCATTGGGATGGATTCAGATGTTTTTAGACACATTTACTAGGATAATTCTGGGAAATCCCTTATCTTTCTATTGTGTTGCTAGTGTTTTAGTGAGTTAAATAGTACCTGATAGTCGGAGGGGTGTGTCCACGGGTGTCTTGACGTCAGGCTCTGAGGGAAGTTGACGGCAGCTGCATGGACGGCGCAAGCTCAGCTGATCTACAGTAAGAGGAGAGTTTTTACCACAATTTTCTCAGCGAAACCTGCCGGTTGACAAGTGGTCGGGAACCATGTTCGCTTGACCGTTCTGATCCATAGTAAAGCCGTGTGTTTGTGTGGCTAAAGGCTAAAGCTTCCAACCTCCATCTTTCTACTGTGACTTCTCCAATATTAATTGAACAAATTGCAAAAGATTCAGCAACACAGATGTCCACAATACTGTTTAATTGCGTGATGAAAAGAGACGACTTTCAGCCTGCAAATGGCGCTGCGCTAATATGTCCCCTCCAACCCGGGACGTCACAAACACGCGTCATCATTCCGCGACGTTTTCAACAAGAAACTCCGCGGGAAATTTAAAATTGTAATTTTGTAAACTAAAGCGGCCGTATTGGCATGTGTTGCAATGTTAATATTTCATCATTGATATATAAACTATCAGACTGTGTGGTCGCTAGTAGTGGCTTTCAGTAGGCCTTTAAATCCACTTTTTACATTTTAAAGGGGAACATTATCAGCAGACCTATGTAAGCGTCAATATATACCTGGATGTTTCAGAAAAAAGACCATATGTTTTTTTAACCGATTTCCGAACTCTAAAAGGGTGGATTTGGCGATTTAAACGCTGTCGGAGCAATGACCTTTCACCCGTGACGTCACAACGGGAAGCAATCAGCCATTTTCTCAAACACATTACACACACAAGTCAAATCAGTTCTGTTATTTTCCGTTTTTTCGACTGTTTTCCGTACCTTGGAGACATTATGCCTCGTCGGTGTGTTGTCGGACGGTGTAACAACACCAGCTGACTTACGTGGAGTGTGCTAATCAGACATATTACTGGAAGCTAATCGATGCTAACATGCTCTTTAGGCTTGCTGTATGTACATATTGCATCATTATGCCTTATTTGTAGCTTTAATTGCATCCAGCCTTTCCCTCCACCCACATTTAATGCCAAACAAACACATACCAATGGACGGATTCAAGTTGCACCAGTGGTCAAAAGATGCGAAAGTCCCTCGTTTGTTCTGCACACCTTACCGACGATAGCGATGCTACGACAGAGATGGCACAGAGATGTGTGGATATCCTGCGACACTCAAAGCAGATGCATCTACAATGATAAAGTCAACGAAATCACAAAGTTGAGTTTTGTTGATGTTATTGACTTATGTGCTAATCAGAAATATTTGCTCACGGTATGACTGGAAGTTAATCGATGCTAACATGCTATTTAGGCTAGCTGTATGTACATATTGCATCATTATGCCTCATTTGTAGCTATATTTGCATCCAGCCTTTTGCTCCACCCACATTTAATGCCAAACAAATACATACCAATTGACGGATTCAAGTTGCACCAGTGGTCAAAAGATGCAATCGTTGGTTAGAAGGCGATCGCCGAATTCGTCCTCGTTGCCGATGTCTTGTCGTGATATGGCCCAATAGCTTCAGTTTCTTCTTCTATTTCGTATTCGCTATCTGCCTCCACACTCCAACCATCCGTTTCAATACATGCGTAATCTGTTGAATCGCTTAAACCGCTGAAATCTGAGTCTGAATCCGAGCTAATGTCGCTTTCTGTTCTATTCGCCATGTTTGTTTGTATTGGCTTCACGCAGTGACGTCACAGGAAAATGGACAGGCGGATATAACGACGGTTAAAATCAGGCACTTTAAAGCCGTTTTTTGGGATATTGCGTGATAGGTAAAATTTTGAAAAAAACTTCCAAAAATAAAATAAGCCACTGGGAACTGATTTTTTATTGGTTTTAACCCTTCTGAAATTGTGATAATGTTCCCCTTTAAATACACACTGTAAGTATATATGTAATGTAGTCACACTCTTAATAACATGTCATATTTACATATCTTTCTCATTTTAAGCATACAATGTCTGCTCTCAGTGGGATGCCGACTGATGGGATGTTCATATCTTCCCGTTTAGATGAAGAATTAATCCTCATAAATGGTTAAAAAAGGGTGGGTGCAAAAGAGCGTATTTTCGAGTCTTTCTTGCCATCTCCAGGTCTAAGTTGGATGTCAGAGTTGACCAAATTCTCGGTTTATGTCCACAACCTTCTACTTCATAAGTGAGAAGCATGATTTATAATGTAGAATTAGCTTTCACCCTCTTAGAGGCGAGAAAGCAGCTCAGTATGTCAATATAGCAGCATAAGCTAGTTACTTCTGTGATCTATGCGCCGCTAAAAGTAGGTCCTCAAAGGCCTACTGAAATTAGATTTTCTTATTTAAACGGGGATAGCAGGTCCATTCTATGTGTCATACTTGATCATTTCGCGATATTGCCATATTTTCGCTGAAAGGATTTAGTAGAGAACATCGACGATAAAGTTCGCAACTTTTGGTGCTGATAAAAAAGCCTTGCCTTTACCGGAAGTCGCAGACGATGAAGTCACAAGGGTGAGGGCTCCTCACGTCCTCACATTGTTTATAATGGGAGCATCCAGCGGCAAGAGCTATTCGGACCTAGAAAACGACAATTTCCCCATCAATTTGAGCGAAGATGAAAGATTTGTGGATGATGATATTGATAGCGAAGGATGAGAAAAAAAATTAAAAAAAATAAATAAAATAAAAAGCAACGGCTCCGGGCAGCGGCATTGTGAGCGTTTCAGATGTAATTACACACATTTATTAGGATAATTCTGGAAGATCCCTTATCAGCTTATTGTTTCAATAGTGTTTTAGTGAGATTGTAAAGACATACCTCGAGGTCGGATGGCTGCGGTGAACACCCAGTGTCTTAAAGAAAAGCCGAGGAGCCAAGCTCACAGCTGCCTTTTAAACAGCTACTGCAGGAGGACAAATAATGATGTCTCCGGTAAGATATATATCACAATTTTCCCATCCAAAAACATGCTGGTTGACGTAGAGAAACATGTTCGCTTGACCGCTCTGTGTTAAAAACAAAGGTGCAATACACCGTTTTCCACCAACAGCACTGTTGTTTATACTCTCCATTATTAATTGAAAAAATAGCAAAAGATTCAGCAACACAGATGTCCAAATTACTGTGTAAGTATGCGATGAAAAGAGACGACTTTTAGCTGTGTGTTATGCTAAGCTAATATTTCCTGACAGTCCGGGACGTCACGCGCACACGTCATCATTCCGCGACGTTTTCAACAGGAAACTCCGCGGGAAATTTAAAATTGCAATTTAGTCAACTAAAGCGGCCGTATTGGCATGTGTTGCAATGTTAATATTTCATCATTGATATATAAACTATCAGACTGTGTGGTGGCTAGTAGTGGCTTTCAGTAGGTCTTTAACGTTAGCGCTTATAATAACAATATCACTAATACTTGGTTAATATTCAGGTCACAAAATGTAAAATGAGTATAGTTGGCAGTTTTTGGATGTTTTTTGGAGGACTTTGTGGGTCTAATAGAGGAGCTCCCATTGACTCCAATGTTAGCTGATTTCTGCTCATGTTTATTTACTAATTAGAATTCATAAATATTTAAAAAATATGTCTCACATAAGGATTATGAATGACAGGCGACATTTTAAAAAAGTGCAGTTTCCTTTGAGTTTGTCAGATAAGTAAACAGTCCTTCAAATTAAAGATGTAAAACAATTGAGGTTGTTTATAGATATTATCCACTATGAAGTTACAGTAAAACTAAGCACACAAGGGAAAGTACATTCATATACACATGAAGTACACACATGTGTAAGAATCATGTTCATCGTCACACCCTTAGTTAAAAGCACACCATCCCCATGACATGACACTTCCACGTGATGTAGAACAGGAGTACAACATTTTAAACATACACACACATCTGAAGAATATAAAAAATACATATATTTGATGGGCCAAACAAAATGACTCGGGGAGCCAATGTTTGGTATGGGCGATATGACCTCAAATCTATATCCTAATTACAATATATGTCACAATATATAATTTTTTTATATGATTGATAATAGAATAATTTCAAAGCGGGTTAAAAAATGCTCCTAATTTGGCAGCTGACATATGCAGTAACATATTGTGTAATTTCTAATTGTATTATTTTATCGAACCCATCCATCCATCCATCCATCCATCCATCCATCCATCATCTTCCGCTTATCCGAGGTCGGGTCGCGGGGGCAGCAGCCTAAGCAGGGAAGCCCAGACTTCCCTATCTCCAGCCACTTCGTCTAGCTCTTCCCGGGGGATCCCGAGGCGTTCCCAGGCCAGCCGGGAGACATATCTGGTTACTTTATTCGAGGAAAAAAAATACTGGAAATTATGTATTATTTCACTGCATATTTCAGCAACTAAATTAGGAGCCTGTGTAACCTGTTTTAAGATAGTTCTATTAGTAATTCTATATGAAATAATTTAATCGCAAAATCTAATTTAAACCATATCGTTCATCCACAGTAAAAAGTCCTGTTGTCCTGGTTTGTTTTTCTTTTCCTGTGAATAATGTTGTTAAGAGCAGCGTGTTTGTGCGTCACTGAGATTTCAAGACAGTTCTTACAATAACTTGTTTTTCCTAAGTGCATGTAAAAGTACTGAATGCGTTGTGTGACTGAGCAGAGATGCTGTGTTTGTCTTGCAGACATCTGTGAAGAACATCTTGACCCTGAGCAACAGAAGTGGAGCTTCAGGATGCGAACGGAGGAGCCACAGCCCTTCCACATTAAGAAGGAAGAGGAATACCTACTGACCCCCATTTTTAAAGAGGAAGAGGAGGACCCACAGACACCCCATTTTAAAAAGGAAGCGGTGGATCCACTGAGCCCTCACATTAAAGAGGAAGAGGAAGAACACAGCATCAATCAGCAGGGAGAGCATCTTGAAGGACTGGAGGAGGTTGATGTCACCAAGATGCCAGTGACTGGTGTCCCTGTGAAGAGTGAAGGTGATGAGGTGAAAGGTGAAAGTGAGGAGAGGGGAGGGGGGGAGCCTCCAAGCAGCAGCTCAACACAACACATGACAACAGAAGCTGATGGAGACCACTGTGGAGGATCACAAGCAGACAAGCTCTTAGCTCCACTATCAGATAGTGAGGACACAACGTCACACTCTCCTGACACTGATGATGAAGACTCTAAAGATGATAAGACATGTCACACTGACAACACTCACTTCACATCTTCTCACTCTCACAAAACATTTAAATCTCCTAGTAAGTTGAAAAGACACATGAGAACACACACTGGAGAAAAACCTTTTTCATGTTCAATCTGCGGTAAAGATTTTACTCAGAGGTACGATTTGAAAAGACACATGAGAACACACACTGGAGAAAACCCTTTTTCATGTTCAATCTGCGGTAACGATTTTACTCATAGGCAACATTTGAACACACACAAGAGAATACACACTGGAGAAAAACCCTTTACTTGCTCAGAATGCTGTAAAAGATTTGCGCGAAAAGCAGAGTTAAAAAGACACATGAGAATACACACTGGAGAAAAACCATTCATATGCTCAGTTTGTGGCAAAGGATTCTCCCAGAAGGGACATTTGGTAAACCACACAAAAACACACACTGGAGAAAAACCTTTTTCATGTTCAATCTGTGGTAAAGGATTTACTCAAAGGCACCTTTTCAAAGCACACATTAGAAGACACACAGGAGAAAAACCTTTTTCATGTTCAATGTGTGGTAAAGCTTTTACTCGAAGTGACCATTTCAAAGCACACATGAGAATACACACTGGAGAAAAAACATTTTTATGTTCAATCTGCGGTAAAGATTTTACCCGAAGGGACCATTTCAAAGCACATATGAGAATACACAATGAATAAAAAACCTTTTCACTGTTAAGAATGTGGTGAAGCTTTTGTACAATGAAGCACTTTGAAAGTACACATGAGAACACACACTGGAGAAAAACCTTTTTCCTGCTCAGAATGTGTTAAAGCGTTTGTGTGAAAAAGCACATTGAAAGTAGCCATGAGAACACACACTGGAGACATACCTTATTGTAACCTGGGTGACAAAACCCCATTAAATATCCTCATTTAAATATCCTTTTAAAACCCCATTGAATATTCTTTGTAATTAAATCTTCCTATTTAAATAATTGTATTTAAATATCCTCTCAAAACCCCATTGAATATTATTTCTAATTAAATATCTTTCTATTTAAATATCATTTTACTTAAATATCCTATTTATTTTCGTGTCTTTGCGTGCGTCATTGCGTCACGCGGTCACGTGACCTCGTGCGTCATTGCGTCACGCGGTCACGTGACCTATTGCGGGAAGCATAAAATCCAGTAGTGTGCTGCTTCCAGGAAGAGCGAGAGGGACGTTGTTGCAGGAGCCAACTACTGAAGCCGTGGGTCGTCGTGCGAGAGTGTTTAAGTGGGATTTATCTGCGGAATTGGCCATGTTGGATGGCGAGCTAGAGCCTGAAGCTTTATGCCTGGAACTGAACCAACCCAACTGAATCCACCCAACCGAGCCGGGCGGCTAGGAGGCTCCTCAGCAGCCGCTCTGTTTTTTCCCTTTGGTTTTTCATAAGTCAACAAGTTCATTTCTGTCCTCCCTGAACTTTCACATTTACCCCGTTACCTTCACTAAAACCCCTCTGGACACTGCCACCACAACGTGGACTTTGCGAGGTCGTTTAATGAAGTGTCGTGTTGCGCCTATACCATTTTTGGTAAAAACAAGGACTGAATCAAGTACTGTATCACATTGTAAATATTGAACGTTCTGTAATTTATGTTGAAAATGTGAATGGCCATTCCAATTTACATGTCTTTTTGTTGTTGTTTATTTTTCCTATAATTCTTTAATATAATTTGGTACCATTTAAACATAAAACCTGTGTTCAGTCTTCATTACTCTCCATTCCTAGAGCTGAATTGAGTTTCTTCGGATGTAGCCCAGTTATATAATTCATTGTTTACTTAATACTTGTACAGTGCTTTACTTAAGTAACATGCAGGCTACATTATACATATATTGTAAAAGTTTTATACAAAGTCTGCTTCTGAAAAGACTCATGAGAATACACACTGGTAAGTAAGTGTTGAGTTGCAGTGTGTGTGGTGAAAGATTCTCTTCTAGGCTTCACGGTGAAAGAGGGGTGAGTGCGTCTGCCTCACAATACAAAGGTCCTGAGTAGTCCTGTGTTCAATCCCGGGCTCGGGATCTTTCTGTGTGAAGTTTGCATGTCCTCCCCGTGAATGCGTGGGTTCCCTCTGGGTACTCCGGCTTCCTCCCACTTCCTGTCAAAGTTTGTTGTTGACGAACCCCATGATGCGGAGACGGAGTCAGGCATTGAATAAGGAAACATGGTTTTAATATAAAATACTAGAACAAAACCAAACAAAGGGTACAAACAAAAAGCACGCACATGGGAGGATAACAACCCAAGAGAGCTAGCATGGGAGCTAGAAAACAAAAAGGAAATTTAGCTTGGAAAACAGAAGTCGTACTTGTACTTAGAAAACAAACTGGAAGCAGGGAACAAAAGGCAGTAAGCTAAAAACCGCAATCAAACATAGCTTACAGCAACGCTGCATGGACAAGACAAGATACGACAGGTAGCAAAGACAAGTGCGACATGTGGCAACGGCAATAATTCAGCACTGACTGGAGGAAAAAAGCAGGTAAAATAGGAGCGGGCTGATTGTAGCCAGGTGTAGCCAGGTGCCAATCAGCCACAGCTGAGGGAAAAACAGCACACAGGGAGACAAACAGGAAGCTGGACCAAAATAAGAGTGCTGACAGGAACTAAGGACAGGATATTCCAAACACATAGAGGAGAAACTAAAACACAAACCGTCAGTGGCAAGCGTGACATTTCCCAAGACATGCACCTGGGGATAGGCTCCTCCCACCTCCAAAGACATACACCTGGGGATAGGCTCCTCCCACCTCCAAAGACATGCACCTGGGGATAGGCCCCTCCCACCTCCAAAGACATACACCTGGGGATAGGCTCCTCCCACCTCCAAAGACATGCACCTGGGGGTAGGCCCCTCCCACCTGCAAAGACATGCACCTGGGGATAGGCCCCTCCCACCTCCAAAGACATACACCTGGGGATAGGCCCCTCCCACCTCCAAAGACATACACCTGGGGATAGGCTCCTCCCACCTCCAAAGACATGCACCTGGGGATAGGTTGATTGGCAACACTAAATGGTCCCTAATGTGTGAATGTGAGTGTGAATGTTGTCTGTCTATCTGTGTTGGCCCTGCGATGAGGTGGCGACTTGTCCAGGGTGTACACTGCCTTCTGCCCGATTGTAGCTGAGATAGGCACCAGCTCCCCCCGCGACCCCAAAGGGGGATAAGCGGTAGGAAATGGATGGATGGATTGTCTTCTAAGTAGCAGTGTAAGAAACACAAGTGTGCTGGTGAGAACAGCAGCAGCAAATGAAACTGCAGGATTTGAAATAAACTGTCCAGACTTTGACTTTCTAACAAAATCAGCACATAGATCCTAACATTTATAGATTAGATATTTTGCATTTTTAAGTCAAGTACATGTTTTAATATACAACATTGTGTACTTTATTCAAAAATAAACAACACTTTGACTGTAAAGGTGAGAATAAACAGGACAAAATACTTTTATACGTGTATAGAGATATTCAGAAATCATTTTTAATTATTATTGATGTTATAGATTAACATTATATGGTGTATATATTTGTTTTACATTTGTTAATACATTTGCTTTTGCGTACTCCTAAATCCCTCTTAGTTCATATTTACTGGTTCACATCTGAAACATCTTCTGGACCACTTCTGAAAGCATATTATTATTTACTTTATATATAATTTCAGCAGTTGTCTTAATCCTTGTGTGGTGTTCGGCTCTGTGGGACCCGTTTTTAATGTTTATTAAAAGAAAAATAATACAATTAATGAATTTTCCAAACTGAGACTCACTGGCTTTGGCTCATTTTCTGTGAAGAACATATATCAGAATACATATTTAATGAACACACACCATACACCCCCCTACACATTTCTGTTACATATAGGATGTTCGGGGTCCCCTGGACCTGGAGCTAATAGAAGTGTGGAAATTGATGTTCTGTTCACACACACACACACACACACACACACACACACACACACACACACACACACACACACACACACACACAGCAGGCCTAGACAGGAGGAGGACAGAGTGTATGTACACAGAACATCAGAGGGTCAAACGCAAGGTTGCAACACTACCTGCCAACGCTGTTCGCTCTCCCCTTGCTGTACAACCCTGGGCCAAATGTCACCATTGATGAACAGCTGATGCAATTTAAGGGCCCCTTTCGGCAGTATCCATCCATTTTCTACCGCTTATTCCCTTTTTTGGGTCGCGGGCGCCTATCTCAGCTACAATCGGGCGGAAGGCGGGGTACACCCTGGACAAGTCTCCACCTCATCGCAGGGCCAACACAGACAGACAGACAACATTCACACTCACATTCACACACTACGGCAGTAAATACCATCTAAACCTGCAAAGTATGGTATAAAGATCTGGGCTGCCAGTGATGTCACTTCCTCATATGCTTGGAACTTACAAGTCTACACAGGGAAACCTGATGGAGGAGCCCCTGAGAAAAAACAAGGAATGAGAGTAGTCCTCGACATGTCTCAGTGCCTCCGTGGACACAACAACACATGCAACTATTTTTTCTACTTTGCACAAACTGGGACAGGAGCTCCTGAAGAGGAAGCTGACCATGGTGGGAACAATAAGGAAAAACAGGTCAGAGCTCCCACCTCAACTGCTGACTTCAAAGAACAGGCGTGTCAAGTCTTCCAAGTTTGTATACACGGCTGACACATCCCGGGTATCCTTTGTGCCGAAGAAAGGCCAGAATGTGGTGCTCATGTGTACACTGCACGGGGAAGGAAGAATCTGTGACCAGGAACATCACAAACCAGAGATCATCATGGATTATAACGCCACAAAAGTAGTGGTAGACAACATGGACAAGCTGGTGACGGCCTACAGCTGCAAACGGAGGACTTTACGCTGACCACTGGTGATATTTGACATGTTGGACATCTCAGCGTACAACTCCTTTGTCATTTGGATGGCACTGAACCCAGAGTGGAAACGAGTGAAGCTCCAGAAAAGACGGCCCTTCCTTGAGGATCTGGGAATGGCATTGGTGAGACCACAAATGGAGAGAAGAGATTATGTCCCCAGAACCCCAGCCTCTGCAGCCATGGTGAGGAGGATTCAGGAGGAGAATGCTGGTGGCCTGTCTGCAGAGCCTGAAGTAAGTGTGTGATGCTGTTGATACATGTCTGCCACTCATGTCTTCTTAAAGAGAGACAGAAGTCTTAGTAAAATTCCTGATCTTTTCATTATTCTGGGTTGTGAACACCAGCAACAAGAAGAAGTGTGCGGACCCAAGATGGAGAGGAAAACAACACGTATATCTGCAACACACACACACAGTAAAGCTCTGCCCCTCAAGTGTTGTATAGGCTAGTGGCTACAGGCCATGTGTTCAATGTGTTGTCTTCACTGCTATGTTTACTCTGTGTTCATGTTGTTCAGCTTGTGTTGTGCACCTCAATGGCTTACATTTCAAGTTCAAAAAAATAAAAGTCAGTAGTTTCTAAAAAGCTTGCTTCACTTGCAAATTTGTTTCCACTCATATCTTGATTTTAATAATTTTTTTTTTATTATGTTTAAAATAATACGTTATAAATGTGCCATAACAAAGGTAAAGGGCAAATATTAACCATATGTATTGTTTATACTCCTTGTAATTGGGATAAGGTAAACATCTGTTCAGTAATTTAACATAAAATGTTTGAATGTGAGACACTAAAAGTCACAAAATGCAGCGGGTCCATCAGACCCACAAACACTGGCTGAGTAACAACAATATGAACACCACACAAGGGTTAATAGAGAACATTAATAATGGCATGGAGAAGAACAAATTTGTTATAGGAATTTTTATTGACCTGCAAAAGGCTTTCGATACCATTGACCACCAGATTTTGGTAAATAAACTGGAAAACTACGGCATAAGGGGATTGGCAGGGAAATGGCTGGAGAGCGACTTAAATGAGAGACAGCAGATTGTTCAGATGGACCAACATCAATCTACACTCATGAACATAACTGTGGAGTCCCCCAGGGGTCCATACTGGGACCCACACTATTCATTATATATATCAACAAAATATGTCAAGTATCAACACTGCTGGAGTTCATCCTCTTTGCTGACGATACAACAATTACATGTGCAGGTGACCACGTGAAGCAACTTCTGACTTCTGTAACTGAGGAGATGATGAAGCTAAAAACTTGGTTTAATACAAACAAATTGTCTCTGAATTTAAAGAAGACCAAAATAATGCTCTTTAGCAATTGCAAAAGTAATATACCAATTAGGATTGTTATTGATGATACACCAATAGAATATGTTCAACAAAATTCCTTCTTAGGAGTAATAGTAGATGAACATATCTCATGGAAACCTCATATAAGTTACCTGAGGGCAAACGTTGCTAAATGTGTTGGAATGATGAGGAGATCATGTCATTTATTGAACACCAATGCTCTGTTGTTATTGTTTCATTCATTTATTATGTCATATTTAAACTATTGTGTTGGAGTCTGGGGAAATTGTTATAAATCACATCTACAACCTTTAGTCACTCTGCAGAAAAAGGCCATCAGGATTGTGTCCAATGTTCACTACAGACATCAATCAAATCCACTATTTATGGACTTAAACTGAACCATGTGATCAACATTAAAACTGCTCAAATGATGTTTAGTGCATCCCAAAACTCTCTACCACCCAATTTACAGAACCTATTCCATGATAGAGATGATCACCATAGTTACAGTTTAAGAGGAAACAACTAATTATATTTGCCTAAATGTAGAACCACTTTCAAATCAATGTGCATTTCAGTGTGTGGAGTCACTCTGTGGAACAACTTAGGGGACAACTTAAAAATGTGTTCTAGCATGATTCAATTCAAAACACTGTTTCAAAAAGAAGTACTGAAGAAGTACGAGGAGGAAAGAGAGTGATGCCCTCAGCACAGAGCCATGGGAGAGAGGTGTGTGTGTGTGTGTGTGCGTGTGTGTGTGTGTGTGTGTGTGTGTGTGTGTGTGTGTGTGTGTGTGTGTGTGTGTGTGTCTTGTCTCGTCTTGTCTTGTCTCATAGTATTGTTGTTTTACAGGAGTTTTTCTTGTTTTTGTTTATAGAGTATTGTTCTTGTATTATATTTATGTTGAATGTGGAATGAGTGAGAGGGGTTGGACTATTATAAGCATCTGCTTCATCCAACCCCTTTTTCAAGCCTTGCATAAATATCTCTGCCAAAATGTAAAAAAAAAAAAAACATCTATGTTTAGTTGTACTGTGCTGGTATATATATATATATATATATATATATGAGAGAGAGAGAGAGACCAGACTTATGAAGAGGAAACATGCGCCCTCCTGTGGACTTCTGCTGCAACTGCACACACAAAGAAATTCATTAATTCCAAGTGTGCCTTATTTAGTGTCCCAGACTTCCAATTCCTCCTTTACATGTTTAGTATATAAGTATTAAACAAACAACTGTTTATTATATCAATATAAAAACTTGTTCAGTGTATAAATATTAAATATATGTGTAGCGTATAAATTAAATGTTTGAATTGAATTGAAACATTTATTTCAAACCAGCACAGTACAATATATATATATATATATATATATATATATATATATATATATATATGTATAATTTATACACTAAACAAGTTTTTAATATTCATATATTAAACAGTTGTTTAGTTAATACTTATACACTAAACATGTAAAGGAGGAATTGGAAGTCTGGGACACTAAATAAGGCACACTTGGAAGTAATGTAGTTCTTTGTGTGTGCAGTTGCAGCAGAAGTCCACAGGAGGGCGCACATTCCCTCTTCACAAGTCTGGTCTCTCTCTCTCTCTCTCTCTATATATATATATATATATACTTTTTTTTAAATTATACACTAAACATGTATTTAATATTTGTACACTAAACATGTTTTTAATATTTGTATATTAAACAGTTGTTTAATTAATACTTAGACACTAAACATGTAAAGGAGGAATTGGAAGTCTGAGACACTAAATAAGGCACACTTGGAAATAAATAATTTGTTGTGTGTGCAGTTGCAGCAGAAGTCCACAGGAGGGCGCACGTTCCCTATTCAAAAGTCTGGTGCCCCCTCCCCCCACTTAAGTTATGTGTCTAGTTTTATCGGCCAGCCCTATTGGCCATTGTCCTACTTTTTTAACATCAGTCATGTGTCTGTCATTATATATACAGGTGCTGTTCATATTATTAGAATATCATGAAAAAGTTGATTTATTTCAGTAATTATATTCAGAACGTGGAACTTACATATTATATCAATTCATTACACACATAGTGATATATTCCATCCATCATCTTCCGCTTATCCGAGGTCGGGTCGCGGGGGCAACAGCCTAAGCAGGGAAACCCAGACTTCCCTCTCCCCAGCCACTTCGTCTAGCTCTTCCCGGGGGATCCCGAGGCGTTCCCAGGCCAGCCGGGAGACATAGTCTTCCCAACGTGTCCTGGGTCTTCCCCGTGGCCTCCTACCGGTTGGACGTGCCCTAAACACCTTCCTAGGGAGGCGTTCGGATGGCATCCTGACCAGATGCCCGAACCACCTCATCTGGCTCCTCTCGATGTAGAGGGGCAGCGGCTTTACTTTGAGTTCCTCCCGGATGGCAGAGCTTCTCACCCTATCTCTAAGGGAGAGACCCGCCACACGGCGGAGGAAACTCATTTGGGCCGCTTGTACCCGTGATCTTATTCTTTCGGTCATGACCCAAAGCTCATGACCATAGGTGAAGATGGGAACGTAGATCGACCGGTAAATTGAGAGCTTTGCCTTCCGGCTCAGCTCCTTCTTCACCACAACGGATCGGTACAACGTCCGCATTACTGAAGACGCCGCACCGATCCGCCTGTCGATCTCACGATCCACTCTTCCCTCACTCGTGAACAAGACTCCTAGGTACTTGAACTCCTCCACTTGGGGCAGGGTCTCCTCCCCAACCCGGAGATGGCACTCCACCCTTTTCCGGGCGAGAACCATGGACTCGGACTTGGAGGTGCTGATTCTCATTCCGGTCGCTTCACACTCGGCTGCGAACCAGCTCCGGGCGATGGCAGTGTGAGCGTTTCAGATGTAATTAGACACATTTACTAGGATAATTCTGGAAGATCCCTTATCTGCTTATTGTTTTAATAGTGTTTTAGTGAGGTTTTAAAGATTGTAAAGGCATACCTCGAGTCTAAGAGAGAAGCCGAGGAGCCAGGCTCACAGCTGCTGCAGGACGACAAATAATCCACTGATGTCTTCAGTAAGATATATATCACAATTTTCCCATCCAAAAACTTGCTGGTCGACGTAGAGAAAACATGTTCACTTGACCGCTCTGCTTCACAACAAACAAAGAAACACCGGCTGTGTCTCGGTGCTAAAGACAGCTGCAATCCACCGCTTTCCACCAACAGCATTCTTCTCTATAGACTCCATTATTAAATGAACAAATTGCAAAAGATTCAGCAACACAGATGTCCAAAATTATCTGTAATCATGCGATTAAAGCAGACAACTTTTAGCTGTGTGTGTGCGCTGCGCTAATATTTCCTTACAGTCCTTAACGTAACGCGTATACGTCATCATTCCGCAAATGTAAAATTGCAATTTAGTAAACTAAAGCGGCCGTATTGGCATGTGTTGCAATGTTAATATTTCATCATTGATATATAAACTATCAGACTGTGTGGTGGCTAGTAGTGGCTTTCAGTAGGCCTTTAGGTCGGGGTCTGATCGTCTAGTCATTGATATCGACACCAACATCGCCCCCTTGTGGTGGAAAATGATAACAGTCATAACTTCCTTCCACATGCTCCAATCTTCCTGATTTGTTTTATGGTGGGTGAAGATCATTGTCATTCTACATCCTGTACGCAAATTCAAAATGACATTTTTCATACTCAACACATTTTCTAACAGAATCTTGTTAATATGCTCAATAAGGTTCTATTCAAATGTAATACAAGTAATACGTAAGACTTTATTTGCACACTTAAGTAGATAAGTTTCCAGGTAAAAAAGATGCCACCTCGCTAAAAAGATTGATTGTTTATCAATTTATTTTCCATGCATTAATTTAGATCCAGAACACACATTGTTATATATCTTATTATATTATAATCATTACTATAATTGAATGTAAGTTTGTGTAAAATATTTTCACACAACAAAGTGTGAATACATGTTGTAATGTGTGCGGTTGAGTTATAATTGATATAATACAATTAGGTATGGCAAATGCATTTTGTTTACTTGCCAACTATTCAAATTATATTTAATATACATATTTGTATAATGTCATGTAATATGACTTCAACATTATTTATGTTAAAATAAGAGTTTATTTGCTAACCAGTTCTACTTCTGAGTATTTATTTTATTTTGTTATTGAACAATTAAACACACATAAACAATGTTTGGACACATTAAGGTACTTTCAATACAATATGAGTCAATGCTTTTTCAATATTTTACTCAGCAATATAAAAAACATCACATTAAAT